>NC_069510.1:64578488-64950988 GCF_027579735.1 Bombina bombina
TATATAAAATATATATATATCGTTTACAGTGGGTTAATATTTTATAATTCATTGGTGTCAGTGGGATCTATATATATATATATATATATATATATCTATATATATATATATATACATATACACACACAGTTTACAAATACACATTGGTGTCCAGTGGCCGCCCTAAATATATACATTGGTGTCAGTGGCCGTAATTATGTAATTGGTGTCAGTGGGCTTACTTACCTGTGAGCCGATGCTTCACGCTCTGCACGCCGCCAGCCGCTTCTACCCGGTCACAGTGCGCCCGCCCGCCGCTACATGCTCACAGTGCGCAAACTGACATGCGCAGTGGCACTCTGACAGGCCCGTCCAAAATTTAGGAGATGTGTAAAGGCGGGCCTGTCAGAGGGAGTGTCTGGAGGCAATGTCGGGTCGCGGCCCACCAGCAGGGCCGTCGCGGCCCGGTAGTGGGCCGCGGCCCGGCTGTTGAGAAACACTGCTCTAGGCACACTGAGCAACAGGTCCACATCTAGATTCTTGCATCACACTTAGGGAGACTTCCCTAAGTGTCATAATTTGCATAAATAAAAAGAGAGAAGCCCTCAACCTGGGAACGAACAATAGCATAATAGCTTGTTCTATGGCTAGTTACCACCCAAGAAGCAGCCTCTTTTTGCTCAACATGTGCCTTTCACAGAGAAGAATATGTAGAAATATGTATGTATGAATAAATAGAATATTTTCTTCTATGTGAAGAACATTGGAATGTGAAATATTTCTATTTTCATGTCAGGTTAGTGCACTTGAGAATATGCGATTGGGTTTGCGCGAGAGTAGGGTGTAAGTTTTTTTTCTCACTTTTTTTACTCTATTGACTTCCATGGGGGGAATACGTTAAATCAGTTGCGATATTCTAACTTCGGCTTTTTGTGCGCATCGGTTCAGTGTGTGAGCGAAAACTTTTTACTTTAAACTTGTAATATGAGCTCTACCCGACACGCACAAAAATCTTAATTCTAGTGGAGTTAGCGTGCGAGCGGGAGCGTTGTATACAGCTCCACTTGTAATCTGACCCTTTTATCATCAGTCATGGATGTTATGTTGCATCACAACTCCTAGTCAGTCATTCATATGCAGAAAGTCCCTTTAAAATATATTCCAAAAACTACAAAGAAAAATAAATTAATACAATTATTTTGTTTGCAGTTATAAATCTACTGATCCTGCTTATGTGTAAATGTGTGAATAGGTACCTGCATACTGTGCTTAATGATTAGTATGGCCCCACAAAATGTTAAAAAAATAATAATAATTGTAGAATATTTTTAATTAAAACTAATCTTTTCACGTCATGATTGGTAAGACAGCTGATCTAAGAAAAGTTAGGCAACAATAGTTAAGCTGCAATTTAAAATGAAAGCAACATGTCTCTTGCAACATCATGCATCATCTACATCCTGCATCCTCTACATCCTGTGTTGTCTGTCTGTCATGCATCCTCTACATCTTGTGTTGTCTGTCTGTCATGCATCCTCTACATCTTGTGTTGTCTGTCTGTCATGCATCCTCTATATCTAGTGTTGTCTGTCTGTCATGCATCCTCTACATCTAGTGTTGTCTGTCTGTCATGCATCCTCTACATCTAGTGTTGTCTGTCATGCATCCTCTACATCTGTGATATTCCTTTTAGGATTATCCCCTCCCTCCTAATTAACTTTCCTTTATAGGGCAGTAACTTTCAACACTCATTGCCTGAATATTGAAGCTCACAGTTACGTTTGCTTCCTTGTGCCATTCCTACTTGCTAATTGTAGATACAGCTGATTCCCTTGAGGATTTTCTACCTGACATCGTCTTCAGATTCATACGCATCCGGATCTACATCCTCAGCGTTCCGGAAACCAAGCCGCGCACACACAGCTTCTCACCGCCATCGGCGGTCACTGCTTAGCTCTGCTCTTATCGGATCTTGTGGGGTATTGTATGTTGGCTATCTGGATAATACTTACCTTGCTTTATATCCTCTAATTTACCTCACGTTTGAACTGACTTACTCTGTGCAGCAATGTTATACTTACGTTCCTAATTCAGTATAAGTTGTGCCATATAAAACCGCAACAAACTCTGCTCACTACTATCAGTAAAGTTTGGAACATCCAATTATGATATATTGTTTGTGTGGTTTGGATTGCTTGGAACTGTATATATTTTAGAATGTCTGTGTGTGTGCGTGAAGACAGGTTTTGACTTCAATACCTTGGAATTGCTATCTCAATATTAATTCTACCTGACTAAAAGTTATACCTACTCAGCTGTCTCAAACCTTTATGTTATTTACTAAAAGATTTCAAAAGTAACAATCTCACAGTATCTATTCAGGTAATTTAAACTACCATTACCTGCTTAGTTTACAAAAGAGAAACACATCCTTTATTTATTGAAGGATTTTTGTTATATTTCAAACCCTTAATACAAAAGTGTACCAGTTGCTACATAATATTCAGGCCTAAAAAATAAGGGTTTATTTATATAACAACCTAACATGAATCCTCAGGAAGTAAAGAATGAGTTAACTAATATATATCAAAAACTAGACTATTTAAATAAAGGGTTAACTGAAGTGCAAGCAGAAACTGCTGCATTGAGAGCTTTACTAAAAGACTGTTTGCCTATTAAAAGTGCTGAAAGCCCAGAACCACATGTTCATTATCCCCAACCATTTACTGGTAAAAGGAATGAGTTTAGGGATTTTAAAAATGCCTGCCATCTACTTTTTTCTCTAAGACCACGTACATATCATACAGAGAGAATCAAAGTATGCACAACCATTTCCTTTTTACAAGGGGAACCAAGAACATGGGCTAATAGGTTTCTTGAAAGTAATAATCCTATCCTAGATTCACTACAAGATTTTTTTCGAGCACTCACAAACCTATATGAGGATTCCAACAGTCAAATCACTGCAGATACAAAATTACGTTCCTTAAAGCAAGGAAAAAGAACCATTGAGGAATACACAACTGAATTCCAAATGTGGGCAGAAGACTCTCAATGGAATGAGATTAGTTTGCGTACTCAATTTCGCTTAGGATTGTCAGAAAACTTAAAAGACGAACTCTCCCGCCTGGATGCCCCTGACAGTCTTCTCTCTCTTATAAAACTCAGTACAACTTTAGATAGAAGACTCCGTGAAAGAAAGGCTGAAAAAGCAGGTTATGATGTCATACCAAAACGTCCCTTTAACTATACCTCTACTCAGGAAAGACCTAGTACCATTACGCCTATGGAAATTGGAGTCATCAAAGGTCCCCTCACACCAGAGGAAAAAGCCAGGAGAAGAATGGAAAATTTGTGTCTCTACTGTGCTCATAAAGAGCATACTGTTTCTTCATGTCCTCAACTTCTGAAGCAAAAGAAGGGTAAGCTAACCCACAGCACTCATTTATTTAATCTAACATTGGAAACACAAATGACTTTGTTTTTTTCATTACAGTGGGACCAGAAAAACATTCAATCTAAAGCTTTGGTTGATTCAGGGGCCTCACGGAGTTACATAGATACTACCTTTGTTAAGAATAATAAAATACCTATTGTGTGTAAAGCAAAACCTCTCTTTGTTAAATTAATAGATGGTTCACTAATACAACAAGGTCCAATAACTCATCACACTATACCTTTACTTATAACCACTAAGGAAGGTCATACTGAATATATCTCATTTGATTTAATTCCTATATCATTACACACAATAATTCTGGGCTTTTCCTGGTTGCAGAAACACAACCCGAATATAGACTGGTCTCAAAATAAAATAACACTAAGTTCTTCTTTTTGTTTGAAGACCTGTTACCCACACTGTACCATAGCTACTCTAGAGAATGGGATACCCAGACCTTATCAGGATCTGGCAGAGGTTTTTGACCTTAAAGAGGCAGAAAGTCTTCCCCCACACAGGGAGTTCGATTGCCCGATAGATCTAATACCTGGGTCACAAGTTCCACATGGGAAAATATATCCCCTCTCTCAAACCGAACTAGCTTTTGTAAGAACCTACTTAGACGATAATCTGCGCAAAGGGTTCATTTCACATTCTACTTCCCCTGCAGCAGCAGGTATGTTTTTAGTTAAAAACAAGGATGGGACGATACGTCCTATTATTGACTACAGAGCACTAAATGATATTACCTTAAAGAACAGATACCCACTACCCTTAATTCCTGAGCTTCTTGAACGCTTACATGGCGCCACCATCTATTCTAAACTTGATTTGAAGGGTGCTTATAATTTAATTAGAATCAAACAAGGTGACGAATGGAAAACAGCGTTTAGAACACGTTATGGGCTATATCAATACAATGTGATGCCTTTCGGCTTAAGTAATGCGCCCGCTACATTCCAACATTTTATTAACGAAATCTTTCGAGATTTATTGGATGTATGTGTTATAATTTATTTGGATGACATCCTCATTTATTCTAAAACATTACAAGATCATGAGAAACATGTACGTTGGGTGCTTACTAGGCTAAAAGACCACAAACTATACGCTAAGCTTGAGAAATGTTCTTTTCACGTTCAAGAAATTAAGTTCTTGGGTTATATTATAACACCAAATAAAATCATGATGGATCCAGAAAAGGTTTCTGCAATTGTAAATTGGCCAGTTCCCACAACTGTTAAAGCTCTACAAAGATTCATTGGGTTCTCAAATTTTTATCGTCGTTTTATTAAAGATTTTTCACTAATTGTAAAACCGTTAACACAACTAACAAGTAAGAAACAGAGATTTACTTGGACCAAGGAAGCTCAATTATCTTTTGAGACTCTAAAGAATCAATTCATTAATGCACCAGTTTTAACATTACCCAACTTTGATACACAATTTATTCTTGAAGTAGACGCCTCAAATACTGGTATTGGGGCAATTCTTTCACAAAAGAATAAAGATAAAACAGAAACCCATCCCATAGCCTTCTATTCAAGAATGCTCACTACTGCTGAAAAGAACTATACTATAGGGGATAAAGAATTACTGGCAATAAAATGTTCACTGGAACATTGGAGACATCTCCTTGAAGGTTCAAATCTCCCTTTCATAATTTTCACTGATCACAAGAACTTAGAATACTTAAAGAAAAGTAAAACACTTAATTCACGACAGGTCCGTTGGTCCATCTTTTTAGACCGGTTTAATTTTTTAATTACATATAAACCAGGGAAACTCAATATTAAGGCAGACGCCTTATCTAGAATGTATGAAAAAGATCTGTCTGATGACCCTGAGTTTGTAATCCCTGAAGAAAGATTCATAGGAGTTATATCTTCTCTAGAACAAGAAATACTTGAGGTTCTAAATAAAGACCCTAACATACCTGGATCTTGTGATAAAGATCCACAGACGGGACTATATTATTACAAAAGGAAGTTGTTCATTCCTGAATCTTTAAGGAACACTATCCTTAAACAAACCCATGATGGAACTTTAGCTGGTCACCTGGGAATCCAAAAAACCATAGAATTAACTAGAAGAAATTTCTGGTGGCCTGGGATGAACCACACAATTTACCTATACATAACAAACTGTGATGTTTGTGCTAGAAACAAGATCTCCCATAAAAAACCCATAGGCCTCTTAAGACCTCTGCCTATCCCAGATAAACCATGGGAGACCATATCTATGGATTTTATTGTTGATCTCCCTAAATCTCAACATCACACTACCATACTAGTTGTAATAGATCATCTAACGCGTCTGGCTCATTTCATACCTATGAAAGGTTTGCCTTCCGCTCTTGCAACAGCTACAGCCTTTTTGAATCAAATTGTAAGATTACATGGATTACCCACCGTAATAATTACGGACAGGGGTACACAATTCACCTCTTCTTTCTGGAAATCCCTATGCATATTACTAAAAGTAGATAGTAGATACACTACTGCATTTCATCCCCAAACAAATGGACTTACAGAAAGAACGAATCAAACCCTTGAACAATATCTTAGGTGTTTCATTACCTACTTACAAGATGATTGGATTGATTATATCCCCATGGCAGAATTTTCTTACAACAATTCTGTTTCCACTTCTCTTAAAATGTCACCTTTCTTTGCTACTTATGGATTTAATCCCAATACCGTATCTCTTTCTAGAAAAGAAGTAAACTCACCTAGTGCCACAGAATTCACCAATTCTTTACAAGAAAGGTTAGATCAATTGAAGGATTCTCTCTCAAAGGCAAAAGACTATCAAAAACGTAACTATGATAAACATCATAGTCCAAGTCCCACTTATCAAATTGGTGATCAAGTTCTACTATCCATCAGGAACCTTAAGTTGCAAATACCATGTAAAAAACTTGCCAATCAATTTTTAGGACCTTTTACGATTGATAAGATCATCAACCAGAACGCAGTTAGACTCATTTTGCCTGATTCATATAAAATACATTCCACATTTCATGTGTCTCTCATTAAACCTTATTCTGCTAAAGACCATCAAGGTATTAATCTAAGACCCCCGCCTATCTTGGTGGAGAATCAGGAAGAATTTGAAGTTGAGTCTATTCTTGATTCCAGAGTAAGACGACATAAGCTGGAATATTTAATAAAGTGGAAAGGTTATGGTCCGGAGGAAAATTCTTGGCAAAGGTCTACTGAGATACATGCACCTCGTCTGGTTACTGCTTTTCACCGTCGTTACCCAGAGAAACCTCGGATGGAATCCCCTGAGGTGATTCCTTGACTGGGGGGATCTGTGATATTCCTTTTAGGATTATCCCCTCCCTCCTAATTAACTTTCCTTTATAGGGCAGTAACTTTCAACACTCATTGCCTGAATATTGAAGCTCACAGTTACGTTTGCTTCCTTGTGCCATTCCTACTTGCTAATTGTAGATACAGCTGATTCCCTTGAGGATTTTCTACCTGACATCGTCTTCAGATTCATACGCATCCGGATCTACATCCTCAGCGTTCCGGAAACCAAGCCGCGCACACACAGCTTCTCACCGCCATCGGCGGTCACTGCTTAGCTCTGCTCTTATCGGATCTTGTGGGGTATTGTATGTTGGCTATCTGGATAATACTTACCTTGCTTTATATCCTCTAATTTACCTCACGTTTGAACTGACTTACTCTGTGCAGCAATGTTATACTTACGTTCCTAATTCAGTATAAGTTGTGCCATATAAAACCGCAACAAACTCTGCTCACTACTATCAGTAAAGTTTGGAACATCCAATTATGATATATTGTTTGTGTGGTTTGGATTGCTTGGAACTGTATATATTTTAGAATGTCTGTGTGTGTGCGTGAAGACAGGTTTTGACTTCAATACCTTGGAATTGCTATCTCAATATTAATTCTACCTGACTAAAAGTTATACCTACTCAGCTGTCTCAAACCTTTATGTTATTTACTAAAAGATTTCAAAAGTAACAATCTCACAGTATCTATTCAGGTAATTTAAACTACCATTACCTGCTTAGTTTACAAAAGAGAAACACATCCTTTATTTATTGAAGGATTTTTGTTATATTTCAAACCCTTAATACAAAAGTGTACCAGTTGCTACAACATCTTGTGTTGATTGTCTGTCATGCATACTCTACATCTAGTGTTGGCTGTCTGTCATGCATCCTCTACATCTAGTGTTGGCTGTCTGTCATGCATCATCTAAATCTAGTGTTGTCTGTCTGTCATGCATCCTCTACATCTTGTGTTGATTGTCTGTCATGCATCCTCTACATCTAGTGTTGTCTGTCTGTCATGCATCCTCTACATCTTGTGTTGTCTGTCTGTCATGCATTATCTACATCTAGTGTTGTCTGTCTGTTATGCATCCTCTACATCAGGTGTTGTCTGTCTGTCTGTCATGCATCCTCTACATCTACTGTTAGCTGTCTGTCTGTCATGCATCATCTACATCTAATGTTGTCTGTCTGCCATGCATCATCTACAATTAGTGTTGGTTGTCTGTCATGCATCATCTACATCTTGTGTTGTCTGTCATGCATCCTCTACATCTAGTGTTGTCTGTCTGTCAGGCATCATCTAAATCTACTGTTGGCTGTCTGTCTGTCATGCATCCTCTACATCTAGTGTTGGTTGTCTGTCATGCATCATCTACATCTTGTGTTGTCTGTCTGTCATGCATCCTCTACATCTAGTGTTGTCTGTCTGTCATGCATCCTCTACATCTAGTGTTGTCTGTCATTCATCATCTACATCTAGTGTTGTCTGTCTGTCATGCATCATCTACATCTAGTGTTGTCTGTCTGTCATGTATCCTCTACATCTAGTGTTGTCTGTCTGTCATGCATCATCTACATCTAGTGTTGTCTGTCTGTCTGGCATGCATCATCTACATCTAGTGTTGGTTGTCTGTCATGCATCCTCTACATCTAGTGTTATCTGTCTGTCATGCATCATCTACATCTAGTGTTGGTTGTCTGTCATGCATCATCTACATCTAGTGTTGTCTGTCTTTTATGCATCATCTACATCTAGTGTTGTCTGTCATGCATCCTCTACATCTAGCGTTGTCTGTCTATCATGCATCATCTACATCTAGCGTTGGTTGTCTGTCATGCATCATCTGCATCTAGTGTTGTCTGTCTGTCATGCATCCTCTACATCTAGTGTTGTCTGTCTGTCATGTATCATCTACATCTAGTGTTGTCTGTCTGTCATGCATCATCTACATCTAGTGATGTCTGTCTGTCATGCATCCTCTACATCTAGTGTTGTCTGTCTGTCATGCATCATCTACATCTAGTGTTGTTTGTTTGGCATGCATCATCTACATCTAGTGTTGTCTGTCTGTCATGCATCATCTACATCTAGTGTTGTCTGTCTGTCATGTATCATCTACATCTAGTGTTGTCTGTCTGTCATGCATCATCTACATCTAGTGATGTCTGTCTGTCATGCATCCTCTACATCTAGTGTTGTCTGTCTGTCATGCATCATCTACATCTAGTGTTGTTTGTTTGTCATGCATCATCTACATCTAGTGTTGTCTGTCTGTCATGCATCATCTACATCTAGTGTTGTCTGTCTGTCATGCATCATCTACATCTAGTGTTGGTTGTCTGTCATGCATCCTCTACATCTAGTGTTGTCTGTCTGTCTGTCATGCATCATCTACACCTAGTGTTGTCTGTCTGTCATGCATCATCTACATCTAGTGTTGTCTGTCTGTCATGCATAATCTACATCTAGTGTTGGTTCTCTGTCATGCATCCTCTACATCTAGTGTTGTATGTCTGGCATGCATCCTCTACATCTAGTGTTGTCTGTCTGTCATGCATCATCTACATCTATTGTTGTCTGTCTGTCATGCATCATCTACATCTAGTGTTGTCTGTCTGTCATGCATCCTCTATATCTAGTGTTGTCTGTCTGTCATGCATCATCTACATCTAGTGTTGTCTGTCTGTCATGCATCATCTACATCTAGTGTTGGTTCTCTGTCATGCATCCTCTACATCTAGTGTTGTCTGTCTGTCATGCATCCTCTACATCTAGTATTGTCTGTCATGCATCATCTACACCTAGTGTTGTCTGTCTGTCATGCATCATCTACATCTAGTGTTGGTTGTCTGTCATGCATCATCTACATCTAGTGTTGTCTGTATGTCTGGCATGCATCCTCTACATCTAGTGGTGTCTGTCTGTCATGCATCATCTACATCTATTGTTGTCTGTCTGTCATGCATCATCTACATCTAGTGTTGTCTGTCTGTCATGCATCCTCTATATCTAGTGTTGTCTGTCTGTCATGCATCATCTACATCTAGTGTTGTCTGTCTGTCATGCATCATCTACATCTAGTGTTGGTTCTCTGTCATGCATCCTCTACATCTAGTGTTGTCTGTCATGCATCCTCTACATCTAGTATTGTCTGTCATGCATCATCTACATCTAGTGTTGGTTGTCTGTCTGTCATACATCCTATACATCTAGTGTTGTCTGTCTATCATGCATCATCTACATCTAGTGTTGTCTGTATGTCATGCATCATCTACATCTAGTGTTGGTTGTCTGTCATGCATCCTCTACATCTACTATTGGCTGTCTGTCTGTCATGCATCATCTACATCTAGTATTGGTTATCTGTCCTGCATCCTCTACATCTAGTGTTGTCGGTCTGTCATACATCATCTACATCTAGTGTTGGTTGTCTGTCATGCATCCTCTACATCTAGTGTTGGTTGTCATGCATCCTCTACATCTAGTATTGGTTGTCTGTCATTCATCCTCTACATCTAGTGTTGTCGGTCTGCCATGCATCATCTACATCTAGTGTTGGTTGTTTGTCATGCATCCTCTACATCTAGTGTTGGTTGTCTGTCATTCATCCTCTACATCTAGTTTTGTCGGTCTGTCATGCATTATCTACATCTAGTGTTGGTTGTCTGTCATGCATCCTCTACATCTAGAGTTGGTTGTCTGTCATGCATCGTCTATATCTAGTGTTTTCTATCTGTCATGCATCCTCTACATCTTGTGTTGTCTGTCTGTCATTCATCCTCTACATCTAGTGTTGTCTGTCTGTCATGGATCCTCTACATCTAGTGTTGGTTGTCTGTCATTCATCCTCTACATCTAGTGTTGTCTCTCTGTCATGTATCCTCTACATCTAGTGTTGTCTGTCTGTCATGTATCCTCTACATCTAGTGTTGGTTGTCTGTCATGCATCATCTACATCTAGTGTTGGTTGTCTGTCATGCATTGTCTAAATCTAGTGTTTTCTGTCTGTCATGCATCCTTTACATCTTGTGTTGTCTGTCTGTCATTCATCCTCTACATCTAGTGTTGTCTGTCTGTCATGCATCCTCTACATCTAGTGTTTTCTGTCTGTCATGTATCCTCTACATCTAGTGTTGGTTGTCTGTCATGCATCATCTACATCTAGTGTTGTCTGTCTGTCATGCATCCTCTACATCTACAGTTGGTTGTCTGTCATGCATCCTCTTCTATGTGAAGAACATTGGAATGTGAAATATTTATATTTTCATGTCGGGTTAGTGCACTTGAGAATATGTGATCGGGTTTGCACGCGAGTAGGGTGTAGGGTTTTCCCCCCCACTTTTTTACTCCATTGACTTCTATTGGGGAATACGTTAAAGTGGTCACAATATTCTAACTTTGGCTTTTTGTGCGCAACGGTTTAGCGTGCAAGCGAAAAACTTTTTACTTTAAACTTGTAATACGAGCTCTACCCAACGTGCACAAAAAGCTTAATTTTAGCGGAGTTAGCGTGCGAGCAGGAGAGTTGAATACAGCTCCACTTGTAATCTGACCCTTTATCGGCAGTCATGGATGTTAATGTTGTGTGACAACTCCTAGTCAGTCATTCATTTGCAGAAAGTCCCTTTGAAATATATTCCAAAAAAAAATATTTTTTTTGGTTGCAGTTATAAATCTACTTATCCTGCTTAAGTGTAAATGTGTGAATAGGTACCTGCATACTGTGCTTAATTACTAGTATGGCCCCACAAAATGTTTAAAAAAATATTAATTGTAGAATATTTTTAATTAAAACGTCATATGACTGGTAAGACAGCTGATGTAAGAAAAGTTAGGCAGCAATAGTTAAGCTGCAATTTAAAATGAAAGCAACATGTCTCTTGCAACACCATGCATCCTCTACATCTTGTGTTGGCTGTCTGTCATGCATCCTCTACATCTTGTGTTGTCTGTCTGTCATGCATTCTCTACATCTAGTGTTTTCTGTCTGTCATGCATTCTCTACATCTAGTGTTGTCTGTCTGTCATGCATCCTCTACATCTAGTGTTGTCTGTCTGTCTTGCATCCTCTACATATAATGTTGGCTGTCTGTCTGTCATGCATCTTCTACATCTAGTGTTGTATGTCTGTCATGCATCCTCTACATCTACTGTTGGCTATCTGTCTGTCATGCATCCTCTACATCTAGTGTTGGCTGTCTGTCATGCATCATCCACATCTAGTGTTGTCTGTCTGTCTATCATGCTTTATCTACATCTAGTGTTGGTTGTCTGTCATGCATCATCTACATCTAGTGTTGCATATCTGTCATGCATCCTCTACATCTACTGCTAGCTGTCTGTCACGCATCCTCTACTTCTAGTGTTGGCTGTCTGTCATGCATCATCTACATCTAGTGTTGGTTGTCTGTCATGCATCATCTACATCTAGTATTGGTTATATGTCCTGCATCCTCTACATCTAGTGTTGGCTGTCTGTCATGCATCCTCTACATCTAATATTGGCTGTCTGTCATGCATCCTCTACATCTAGTGTTGGCTGTCTGTCATGCATCATCTTCATCTAGTGTTGGTTGTCTGTCATGCATCATCAACATTTAGTGTTGTCTGTCATGCATCATCTACATCTAGTGTTGGTTGTCTGTCATGCATCATCAACATTTAGTGTTGTCTGTCATGCATCATCTACATCTAGTGTTGTTTGTTTGTCATGCATCCTCTACATCTAGAGTTGTTTGTTTGTCATGCATCCTCTACATCTAGTGTTGGTTGTCTGTCATTCATCCTCTACATCTACATCTCTTGCAACATCATGCATCCTCTACATCTTATGTTGGCTGTCTGTCATGCATCGTCTACATCTAGTGTTGGCTGTCTGTCATTCATCCTCTACATCTTGTGCTGGCTGTCTGTCATGCATCATATATATCTAGTTGTGTCTTTCTCTCATGCATCCTCTACATTTGATGTTTGTCTGCTATAGCCCCAATTATCCACAATATAGTTCTACCAGTGTGTCACACAGCCTCAATATCTAGCATTGCATCTCTATCATGCATCCTCTAGTTTTGTCTTCATGTTTAGGCTTTTCCTGGATCCTTGAAAAAGCCAGGAAAGGCGAAACACGTGTCGGAGCACCGAGCATTTATCAATCCTGGGCCAAGTGAAGGGACATTTGGGTATTAAGACATATTGTTTTGTCCTCAAAATATTTTTGGGGATTGTGATACAATATATGTACCATTTGTTACCTGATGTGCCTGTAAGAGAATTGGTATTATTTTAACAAAATAAATATATTTGACGATACACCGGAGGTGAGACTGGTTGTGTGCCTATCGTAACATTGCCCCAAAACCATAGATCTCGGTAAAAGCTCAGAACCACGTCAGTAATGAAAAACTGAATTTTGCAGTTGGTTCTCCTATTAGGATTACACTATTGTCTCCGTCTTTCTTCTTTCTGAGGTGTTTTGTTGGAAACATAAGAAGAGCTCGAGGAGAAATCTGGGACAGTATATTATTATTATTATTATTTATTTGTATAGGGCCGCAAAATTCTGTAGCGCTGGGTACAAATATAGGTGTATACAATGACAAGGGTTTGTGATAATATACAAAACATAACCAACTAAACAAATGTAGTACAGTAGGAAGAGGGCCCTGCTCTGGAGAGCTCACAGTCTACAGGTTGAGGGTGTAGAGACATAAGGTTGGGGTAGCTTGTCACATGGATTGTAGTTGCAGCAGTGAGTCAGGCAGTTCAAGAATTATTTTGGTTAGGATGAGAGATGGAAGAGAGATGGTAAGCCTCTCTGAACAGGTGGGTTTTCAAGGAGTTTCTGAAGCTATACAAGTTTCGAGACAGTCTTCTGGAGATGGGTAGAGAGTTCCAGAGGACAGGAGTAGCACGTGAGAAGTCTTGGAGACGGGAGTGGGACATATCCATTTACATATACTGTAAATATTTTCACTAAATTCACAATGTTCACTTTTTTATTTTATTTTGATCACTACACTGATATCATAGTTGTGTTGTAATTTTCATTATGACTGAATGCACATATTTGTAATAGAGAAGGGTTTTATGATTTATCTTTCATTTGCTGAACTTAAATCTTCGAGACCGTTGACTATGGTTGAGTTTAGTCTCCTTGGTGGGGGGGTTCATTTTATTTTTGGACCCAGGCAGCACAATGTCTTGAGCCGACCCAACCCTAAGCTTACCCCAGTATTGGCAGACTCTCCTAGCATCAAGAGTGTCAACCACGACTATGTCATACCAGGATGTCAAGGGCAACACAACCTTAGGATATCATTTTAGCCATCAGATTGTGATCAGGGCTCTTGCTGCAGGATACTGTACTTAGGATACAGCTCACCATAACATATCTCTGCTTTACCAGCCATCAAGGACTTTGTGCTTATATCTCATCATACCTGCCCTAGAGATGCTGCAAAGGAAATTAACAAACTCCTAGAGGTTGTGCTGGAAGTCAAAGGATTGTGGCGAACAGAGGTGGGTGAGAAATTTAAAAAAATCACAATTTTATATTTGTAAGAAAAGAAGATAATAAAATGCACATTGTGCACTCACTGCATTTTACAACATTTGGGTCATTTAGGGGGTATGAAAAGAAAATGGATGACACTGTGTTAGCCAACAATAATGAATTTAGATGAAATTTGCAAGGGACATCAAGCACCAATAAGAAAAAGTTAAATTCTGCTCCAGAGTAGCAATGCACTGCCAGTCCTGAGGGATTGGCTGCTATTCACATATGCCACCACTGATTGGCTCACTTGCTGTGTTCAGTTGAAATGCATTGGAGGTAACTTGAACTAATTGTTTAGCACATTTGTAGGAATTAAACACTTAGGTATTGGCCAAAAATACAGCAATAATAAAATAAAACATTCTAAAATTAATTAATGTTTTGTTATATTTTGTTTTTCAAGGGACATTCTAGTCAAAATGTAAATGCACAAAGATGAATTACATCTTTGAATAGCAACATACATGTACTGGCAAAAATGCTTCTAGTAAATGTTATCACTTTTTTAGTTTTAAAATTTTTCTCTGCACGTGCATGTGAAGCATAGCTAGATATTCTCAGTGCACCAGCATTTTATATAATGCAGTTGCTCAGAGCACCAGTGGGGCTTGTACTTATGTAAGCAATTAACAAATTGAGGACTAGATTATGGGGTAGATTTATTAAGAGGCGAGCGGACAGGATTCGCTATAGTGAATCATGTCCGTTCGACCTCTCTAAATGCCGACAGCATACATCTGGTGAAATGCTTGTGCAATGTCGCTAGCATTGGTCGTCAATCATCCCGATCAGATCGCAATGATTTCAGTCCGCCACCTAAAAGGTGGCAGAGAAGTTAAGGAGCAGCGATCTTACGACCGCTGCTTCTTAACTTCCGTTAACTGAAACGATGGCACTCCGAAGTAGAATCCGCTGCTTAATAAATGGAGCCCTATGAGTGGAGCTGTAATTGCCGCTCTCTCTCACACACTAACTCTGCTCGCCTTGTGCTCTTTGCACGCGTCGGGTAGCGCACGTATCACACCTTAAAAAAACTAAAACTTACCTGAAAAATAAAATAACCTAACAATACAGAATTACGGGGGGGAGCAACATACCATTACAGAAAAAAATTACCAAAATTAAAAAAACTGTTATGCCTATTCTAAACCCCTCAAAATAACACCCCAAAAAAACTATACTAAAGTGTTGATAAATTCACCTCCATTACTTTAGATTATTAAAAGCTCTTGTCATAAGCATATCGATGTGCTTATTTTGTTAAAAAATTAATACAACTTCTAAAAAACAGCATTATTGTGGGGCTCCGTTATCTGTTTTAATGCAGCCTCTCTCACAGATTTTCTTATTGTGGTATTTGACTGGCAGCTCTTTCAGCCAATAGGAGCCTCACCATGCGCCCTTATGCGATTTACTCACAGCACGCTCCCGTGCTTGTAACTCAGCCTGGAAGTGCAACTACGCACACACGCAACTCGCTACACTATTTGCGCAACTGAAACAGTAAGCAGCCTCACTGCGTATGCCACTGCCAGGCTATGTGCGTATGCCACTAAAAAACAGTAATAGCTTTCATTAGAAGCATTTTTGCTTATTGAAGTGTATTGCAAAAATGCTTCTATTTTAAACTGAAATGCACCCATGCAAATTTAAATTTTGACCTTTCTATACCTTTAACTTTTCATGATTTTTCTTTTATTTTCAACTAAACTATTTAAAAAATTACCTCTTTTATTTGATTTCTAAGGCACGAGACCTGAAATGTTTCTTTTATAAATCACATAGAGAGTACAATTTTAAAAAGACTTTCCAATGTTATCAAAATTACTTAATTCTCCTGATATCCTTTGTTAAAGACAAAACCTAAGTGGGCTCAGGAGCGTGCACATGTTTGAAGCACTATATTGCAGCAGTTAACAAACCTATACACTTTTGAGTACTACATGCCAGCAAGGTTTGTAGTACATTGTTAAAACCTTTGATGCAAAACGGCTGCCATACCGTACTCCAAACATGTGCACACTCCTGAGCATAAATAGGTATGTTCTTCAATAAAGGATACCAAGAGAGTGAAGTAAAATATTCGGTTTCATACCCCTTTAAAAAATGATAACTGCACATTGCTCCTTTTCATTTCATATATATTGATGGATAGTTAATAGATAGGTAATGCAATACTACTGATTAATAATTAATTTGTTCTAATAGGTCTTTCTCTTTCACTCCATATGGAGGGCAGCAATTAGGCTTCGTAAAAGATTGAGTTCCAGTTTTAGACCATATTAACACAATGCGTACTGTAAATGTATCCGTGCTGTACTCAGATGTCTCAACATTTTGTTCCTAGAATATTATGCTGCTTGGGGATCTCAATGCATCGTGTGGCTATGTGACAATAGAGCAGTGGAAACGCATTAAAATGAGGAGCAGTGACACGTTTCATTGGTTAATTGGGGACAAAGATGACACCACAGTGAGCCACAAGTCTCGCTGTGCTTATGACAGGTAACAAAGCTAAATGATACATACAGTCTAAAAAGACAACTCAAATGTCATTTAAAGGGACATGAAACACAAAATGATTTTATCAAATTTGCTTCATTCTCTTGGTATCATTTGTTGAAGGAGCAGCAATGCACTACTGGTTTCTAACTGAACACACACACATATATATATATATATATATGTGTGTAGCCACCAATCAGCAGCTAGAACCTAGGTTATTTGCTGCCCATGAGCTTACCTAGATAAACCTTTAAGCAAAGGATAACAAAAGAAGGAAGAAAATTAAATAATAGAAGTAAATTTGAAAGTTGTTTAAAATTGTATGCTCTGTCTAAATCATGAATGTCTAATTATAAATTTACTGTCCCTTTAAACAATAACATTTTAAGCCTTCTTTTAAACACTATAAAATATTCTGCAACCATGGCACATGGATATATTTTAAAATAAAAAGTTATATTAGCTGCCACATATGATCTCTTGAATTTTGGAAACTTGATTTATAAAAGAAAAAGTGTCATACAAAATATACAACAGTGTTATGTCACAAGGTGTCCGTTTTAAATGACAACAGAAAATACACTCGGGAGCAGAAACACATTACAACTCCTAAGAACGACACGGCGATGATTGGTTATAATATGCATATATGTAGTTGCAGGAGCCAAATGCAAACTCAAGAGAAATGATGAAAATAAATTATATGGGTTTTCAGGTAGAGACATCATGCCTAGCCCCCTCTGTGCATCTCCTGAGGAAAAAAAAGTATCAAAATTTAAAGAAAGTATATGAATTTGCCTAGCCCTATACAATATGGTGACAGGGATTCCAAGATGGCTGCCACAGTGTTACTGTACATAAAAACATCCCACCATATTTGTACAGGAAGGTTGTCTGGCACAGACTAATCTTGAGGGAAGGATGACTCATGGTCACACACAAGCAGCTCCTTTTTCAGTTATGTGGTTGCCAGCTCAGATTTTGCAAATGTAGACATCCAGAGTCTCCCTGATTCTAATAGCGCCTCCCTGATGGCAGCAAATGGAATGCAATCTCCCTGAAACTCCAAGTACCATGATCCAATGTGGCTGAAATCCGGAAAAGTGATTCTTTAAGGCTGCCTTTATTTGCTGGGACGTTATAGAACCCTTAAAGCATTCATCAGTAACCAAAAAGCCCCCACTTATTCTAATAAAATAAAACACAAATACTATCTTATTTACTGCACGTAATTAAACTTTGTATTCTAAAATATTTAAAGGGACACTAAACCCAAATTTTTTTCTTTTATGATTCAGATAGAGCATGCGATTTTAAACAACTTTCTAATTTACTCCTATTATCAATGTTTCTTCATTCTCTTGATATCTTTATTTGAAAAAAAAGGCATCTAAGCTTTTTTCTTGGTTCAGAACTCTGGACAGCAGTTTTTGATTGGTGGATGAATTTATCCACCAATCAGCAAGGACAACCTAGGTTGTTCACCAAAAATGGGCCGGCATTTAAACTTACATTCTTGCATTTCAAAGATACCAAGAGAATTATGAAAATTTGATAATAGGAGTAAATTAGAAAGTTGCTTAAAATGTCATGCTCTAGCTGAATCACGAAAGAAAAAATTTGGGTTCAGTGTCCCTTTAAGCATTCAACAAGCGTACGATCACTGGAAAATAGGTTTGTTGTATGTGGTTTTGCAATAAAACTACTTTTTTAATGTGACTTTAGTGGGAAGCTACTTTAATGATAAGTCTCTATCTTATTTAGGGTTTCAAGGTGTCCAATATATAACTGGGGGGGGGGGGCGGCGCAGTAGCGGGTGAAGCCATCTCCCTGAAATGAGTTTTTGCAGGTTGGGATGTCTGTATAATGTCCAGAAAGGGCTCTCTTAAAATGAGGGTATGCAAATAAAAGATAAAAAGGATTTAAATACAAATGCTACATAAAAGCAGTAGAAGATTGGGTCACCTCACAATACCCTCCTGCATCTTCAATGTCATTTTTTTGTACCCCACATTTTACAGTCTAGAACCACCCCTGATCTAGCCTGAAAAGCCCTCTTATAGTATGAGATATTGGAGGTATTCTTAGGGTTTTTTAGAGATAGGCATTTCTCTCATATTGGCTGATCTTTAAACGGACTGGAATTTCTTTCAGAATTTAATCCCTTTTATTTGTCCAAAATATAACTATTAAAGGGGCATTAAACACTTTGAGATGGTTATATAAAATGATAAATTGTATATAATAAAACAACTCTGCAATATACTTTCATTATTTATTTTGTCCTCTTTGCCTGTAATTCCATTCTGAAATTGTGAGCTTTTCAGTTCCTGTTAGAAATGGAAGTGCAGAACACTGTTAAATCCAGCACAACCATTGGCTGCACACTGTAATGACCTATGTATAACTGTCTCTAATTGGCCACAGCAGAGAAGGTAACACAAGTTACAACATGGCAGCTCCCAGTGTTTTATAGACACTAAAACTTTACACTTATTTTGTCACTTTTTAAACAACTAATGAAACTTTAAAAAATACATCTACATGTTAGTCATGGACTAATCTTTTCTTTGAATGCATCATTCTGTCTAGCATGTATTTAGTGTTTAATGTCCCTTTAAAGGTATAAATTTAACAAAAAGCTGCCTAAAGTGATAGTAAAGTCAATATTAATCTTCCATGGCTCAAAAAGAGCACACAAATTTAAAAACCTTTCCAATGTACTTATATTATCTAATTTGCTTTAGTCGCTTGGTATCCTTTGCTTAACCCCTAGATGACCGCGATGTACTCAGGGCGTTAAGAGATTCTCTGTTTATAATAGCGCAGGTCTTGCCGCAAGCGGCAACACTGCACTATTACACCCTCCCTCCTGCTGACGGCGAGATCGCGCTACAAAAAAAGCAACCCCCAAAGAAAGACCAGTGACGTACAGGGTAAGTCGCTGGTCATTAAAGGGTTAAAAGCATACAAAGCTAGGCTCAGAAGCAGCAAAACTCTACTGGGAGCTAACTGCCGATTGGGGGCTGCATTTATATATCTCTCTTTATTGATTTACCCAATGAGTTCAGCTAACTCCTAGTAGTGCTAGTCCTTCAACAAAGGATACCAAGAGAATGAAGCAATTTAGATAACAGTAGTAAATTGGAAATGTGTTTAAAACTGTATGCAGAATTAAATCATAAAAGAAAAATGTTAGGTGTCATGTCCTATTTAAGTTCAAGACACTGTACACCGGAAATTGGGTTTTGGCAAATGACATTTGTACACTATGAAAATTGCACACAACTAAAATATGATTGTTAGGATGGTAAATGTTTTAACTTTATAGAATTAACACTTTATTAATTCAATCAGCCACAGTTATAGCTATTGGGGCATAAACAAGATATAAAAGAAGCGCTTAAATAGAAACACAAAACAATGAAAACTTAGATCTATTTTCTTACATGACAGTTTGTTGAAGAGGGGCGTTAACAAAGCTACTAGGGGGGCTGTATAAATATTTCTATTGGCTTAAAGGGACACTAAACCCATTTTTTTTCTTTCATGATTCAGATAGAGCATGCAATTTTAAGCAACTTTCTAATTTACTCCTATTATCAATTTTTCTTCGTTCTCTTGCTATCTTTATTTAAAAAGCAGGAATGTGATGCATAGGAGCCGGCCCATTTTTTTGGTTGAGAACCCGGGTTATGCTTGCTTATTGGTGAGTAAATGTCAGCCTCCAATAAATTAGCGCTATCCATGGTGCTGAACCTAAAATGGGCTGGCTGCTAAGAATTACATCAATTTTTCTTCGTTCTCTTGCTATCTTTATTTAAAAAAAAAATAAAGATAGCGAGAGAATGAAGAAAAATTGATAATAGGAGTAAATTAGAAAGTTGCTTAAAATTTCATGCGTTCAGTGTCTCTTTAATATGACTTACATGGAGATTAGTTGCTTATTTTCTATAATAAGGCGCAGATAATAATCAGAGTAATAGAGAAATGTATCTTTAGTTCTGGAGAAGCGTAAAGAAAAAACAACTTTATTATGATAAATACAGGTGCGCCTCTTTAAAGGAGAGCTGCGGAGAACTGATAGGAGAATTCCCCAAATGATTGATAAATTGTGCCCTATATAGTTAAAGGGACATTATTCACTAGATTTTTCTTTGCATAAATGTTTTGTAGATGATCCTTTTGTATAGCCCATCTGGGTGTGTTTTTGTAAAAAAACTATGGTTTTGCTTATTTTTAAATAACATTGTGCTAATTTTCAGACTCATAACCAAGCCCAAAATTTTTAGATGTATACTAATGTATACTGACTTCAGACTGATTCTGTTTGTATAATGGGTCTTTTAATATGCAGGGGAGGTTCTGCTATCAGCCCCTTTCAGTGGGTGTTCCAGGCTTATCTAATTAACAGTGTTAAATTGGGAGCTTCTAAGTAAGTTTTAAAAGGTTTTACACTGGATTTTTAGATCAGTATATGTGCATATTATTTTTTATAGTAGTGTCTATTACATGCAGTTAAATAAAAAATGGAGTATACTGCCCCTTTAAGATGAATCATCCTTTAATATATATTCCCTGTGATGACTTTGGATCGCATGGCTAGGGAAAAAAAAGATGTTTAGCCTAACAACCATCAGAACCATCTGGGACAGCTGATAGTGAGGTGAAGGCTTCTATAAATATGGAATTCTTCAATGGCTTTCTCGACTCTGCAAAAGAATGTGGCCTGAGCACGCCATGATCTTGGTTATAGGTTGGGATAGGTGTGCAGAATCAAAAAAGCACAATACAGGGAGTGCAGAATTATTAGGCAAATGAGTATTTTGACCACATCATCCTCTTTATGCATGTTGTCTTACTCCAAGCTGTATAGGCTCGAAAGCCTACTATCAATTAAGCATATTAGGTGATGTGCATCTCTGTAATGAGAAGGGGTGTGGTCTAATGACATCAACACCCTATATCAGGTGTGCATAATTATTAGGCAACTTCCTTTCCTTTGGCAAAATGGGTCAAAAGAAGGACTTGACAGGCTCAGAAAAGTCAAAAATAGTGAGATATCTTGCAGAGGGATGCAGCACTCTTAAAATTGCAAAGCTTCTGAAGCGTGATCATCGAACAATCAAGCGTTTCATTCAAAATAGTCAACAGGGTCGCAAGAAGCGTGTGGAAAAACCAAGGCACAAAATAACTGCCCATGAACTGAGAAAAGTCAAGCGTGCAGCTACCAAGATGCCACTTGCCACCAGTTTGGCCATATTTCAGAGCTGCAACATCACTGGAATGCCCAAAAGCACAAGGTGTGCAATACTCAGAGACATGGCCAAGGTAAGAAAGGCTGAAAGACGACCACCACTGAACAAGACACACAAGCTGAAACGTCAAGACTGGGTCAAGAAATATCTCAAGACTGATTTTTCTAAGGTTTTATGGACTGATGAAATGAGAGTGAGTCTTGATGGGCCAGATGGATGGGCCCGTGGCTGGATTGGTAAAGGGCAGAGAGCTCCAGTCCGACTCAGACGCCAGCAAGGTGGAGGTGGAGTACTGGTTTGGGCTGGTATCATCAAAGATGAGCTTGTGGGGCCTTTTCGGGTTGAGGATGGAGTCAAGCTCAACTCCTAGTCCTACTGCCAGTTTCTGGAAGACACCTTCTTCAAGCAGTGGTACAGGAAGAAGTCTGCATCCTTCAAGAAAAACATGATTTTCATGCAGGACAATGCTCCATCACACGTGTCCAAGTACTCCACAGCGTGGCTGGCAAGAAAGGGTATAAAAGAAGAAAATCTAATGACATGGCCTCCTTGTTCACCTGATCTGAACCCCATTGAGAACCTGTGGTCCATCATCAAATGTGAGATTTACAAGGAGGGAAAACAGTACGCCTCTCTGAACAGTGTCTGGTAGGCTGTGGTTGCTGCTGCACGCAATGTTGATGGTGAACAGATCAAAACACTGACAGAATCCATGGATGGCAGGCTTTTGAGTGTCCTTGCAAAGAAAGGTGGCTATATTGGTCACTGATTTGTTTTTGTTTTGTTTTTGAATGTCAGAAATGTATATTTGTGAATGTTGAGATGTTATATTGGTTTCACTGGTAAAAATAAATAATTGAAATGGGTATATATTTGTTTTTTGTTAAGTTGCCTAATAATTATGCACAGTAATAGTCACCTGCACACACAGATATCCCCCTAAAATAGCTATAACTAAAAACAAACTAAAAACTACTTCCAAAAATATTCAGCTTTGATATTAATGAGTTTTTTGGGTTCATTGAGAACATGGTTGTTGTTCAATAATAAAATTAATCCTCAAATATACAACTTGCCTAATAATTCTGCACTCCCTGTAGAGCTCATGGCAGAAAAGTTAAAGGGATATTCCAGCCCAAATTGGAATGCACATGGGTGGATTTTAGTTTCGAACAGAAGCATTTTTGTAATATACATGTATTAGCAAAAATGCTTCTAGCAAAAGATATAGCTGTTTCAAAGGTGTATTTAAGTATGCACCGTGCACCAGCATTTTAAACACAGGACTTGCCTAAGGTGCTTGTATTATCTGGTAATGACTCATTTGTTAATTACTGACAGGATATAAGCCCAATGGGGCTCTGAGCAGCTGCATTATTAAAAATGCTGGTGCACTGAGAATATCTAGCTATGCTTCACATGCACGTGCAGATAAAAATGTTAACTCTAAAACAGTCATAACTTTTACTAGAAGCATTTTTGCCAGTACCTGTATATTGCTAATATGCTTCTATTCAAAGATGTATTTTATCTATGCGCTTTTCAATTTTGACAGGAATGTCCCTTTAAGTTGAGGCAATACACGACACACTGTGCTAAAACCACCTGATTCTTCATATATTTTACAGGATTGTGGTTCATGGAGAAGATTTTCTAAAAGGAATTGTTCCTGGCTCTGCCAAACCGTTCAACTTTAAAAAGACATTAGGATTGTCAGAAGAAGAGGTGAGAAATGTCATCTGACAGGGAAGATTTAAATAAAGAAATGCTATAGATCAACCTGTTGAAGAAAAAAGTTCAACTGAACTAAAGTTAAAGGGACACTCAAGTCAGAATAAACTTTTATGATTCAGATAGAGCAGCCGATTTAAGACACTTTCCAATTTACTTCCATGATCAAATTTTGCAGTCTTTTTATATGCACACTTTCTGGGGAACAAGATCCTACTGAGTGTGTGCGCAAGCTCACAGGCTATACGTATACTAATCTGTGATTGGCTGATGTCTGTCACATGATACATTGGGGCCCGGAAAATGGGAGAAAAAAAAAATGTCAGGAAAAAAAAATCTACTGCTTATTTGCAATTCAGATGAGTTATTATATTGTCTTTTTAGTACACATTGAGTGGTCCTTTAAACCTGCTTTAACAGGAAAAAAACCAAGATTGATAAAAGATCACTCACAATTTCCTGAGTACGATAATTAAAGGGACATGAAATTCAAATGTGTTTTGAGCTAATGACAAGAGGCATATATGAGCAACCACCACTCAGCAACTAGTTCCCAGTAGTACATTACAGCTTCAGAGCCTACCTAGATATGGTTTAATCATGAGTTTAACTTTGATGTTACCGTCCCTTTAACTACCTTATATTTATTCCTCCCTGTTAGGGTTGCATCCTAAGATTTTGCTCCCCTTGATCTTCATATTGTGTCCAACAAAATAGATATTTTAAAGGGACAGTCTAGTGGAAAAATAAACTTTCATGATTCAGATAGGGCATGTAATTTTAAACAACTTTCCAATTTGCTTTTATCATCAATTTTGCTTTGTTCTTTTGGCATTTTTAGCTAAAAGCTAAACCTAGGAGGTTCATATGCTAATTCCTTAGCCCTTGAAGGCCGCCTCTTATCTGAATACAATTTTTCACAACTAGAGGTTGTTAGTTCATGTGTGTCATATAGATTACATTGTGCTCACGCCCGTGGAGTTACCTAGGAATCGGCACTGATTGGCTAAAATGCAAGTGTGTCAAAAGAAACCAAATAATAGGGCAGTCTGCAGAGGCTTAGATACAAGGTAATCACAGAGGTAAAAAGTGTATTAATATAACAGTGTTGGTTATGCAAAACTGGGGAATGGGGAATAAAGGGATTTTCTATATTTTAGACAAAAATTCTGGTGTAAACTGTCCCTTTAAAGATTAGTTATTGAAGACATGCAGAGTAAAAAACATTGTGCCTAATTTAGACTGCAAGCATTCAGCATGGATGCCTAAGGTATCACCTGGTCACTATAGGAAATAGTGTGAGCAGAAAATGTGGCTCTGCAACTCTAAAACTATTCAACATTGAGATGCCAGAGGTGCAAAGTCTCAAATCAGTAACAGAATTAAAGGGATATGAAACCCACATTTTTTTCATTCATGATGCAGATAGAGAATGCCATTTTGAGCAACTTTTTAATTGACTTCTATTTTTTTTGAAAACGCAGGAATGTACGCTAATGAGCCGAACCATTTTTGGTTCAGAACCCCTGAGTAGCGCTTGCTGATTGGCTACATTTAGCCACCAATCAGCAAGCCCTACCCAGGTGCTGAACCAAAAATGGTCCGGCTTCTCTAAGTTTACATTCTTGATTTTTCAAATAAAGATACCAAGAGAACAAAGAAAAATTAATAGAAATAAATTAGAAAGTTGCATGCTCTGTCATGAAAGTTTAATTTATTAGACTATCCCTCTAAGCATTTCCATATGAATGATCCCTTTTAACAGTGTAGACAGCTCAGTGATAATTTGCAGGTGGTTTATCTGCTTTGATTTAGATAATTCAGGATAGCATTTTAGTGTTGTGTATAGGACATACATTTTCAACACTACTGAGCATTTCAAGCTGTACTTTTAACCCTTTAAGGACACAGCTTTCAGTTTGCTCAATTGTTTTATGACGGAAAAATTCCGTCATATGTCCTTAAGAGGTTAAAATATCCACCCCAAACAAAACAAAAAAATATAAAGAGACAAAACTGCAGAATTTATACTTAAAATATCTCCAAAAGTAACATTAAAGGGACAGTCTACACCAGAATTTTTTATAGTTTAAAAGATAGATAAATCCCTTTATTACCAATTCCCCTGTGTTTTATAACCAACAGTTATATCAATATATTTTTTTTACCTCTGTAATTACCTTGTATCTAAACCTCTGTAGACTGCCCCTTATCTCAGTTCTTTTGAAAGACTTGCATTTTAGTGCTGACTCATAAGTAACTCCACAGAGTGAGCACAATGTTATCTTTATGGCACACAAACTAGTCTAGCTGTGGAAAAAAAAACCTTAAAATGCAGAGATAAGAGGCAGCCTTATAATTCACATATCAGCCTACCTAGGTTTAGCTTTCAACAAATACCACCAAGAGAAAGCAAATTTGATGATAAAAGTAAATTGGAAGGTTGATTAAAATTGCATGTCCTATCTGAATCATGAAAGTTTAATTTGTAATATTGTCTTTTTATAACCCCTTCACTACCGGGACTTTCAGAGAAATACTTGCCCAAAATACCAGAGAATATTTAGCATTTTTACTATCACTCCATTAAAACAGAAATAAAGCCTTTTTTATTTACCTGTCAAACTATATATATATATATATATATATATATATATATATAGACAACGCAAGGTATTGATCTAGGCCCGTTGTGGTATATTTCATGCCACCATTTCACCGCAAAATGCGATCAAATAAAATAAATTATTTTTTCAATCTCACTGAAATTATTTACATACTGCTTGTGAATCATGGCACAAATGGTTGTAAAAGTGTCTCTGAGGTCCCCTTTGTTTAGAAATAGCAGACATATATGGCTTTGCAGTAATTAGATGGCAGCCAATTGCAGCTGCAGCAGTGAAGGGGCTAATTAGGTATCTTAAAAAGGTTAATTTTAGCTTTAGTGTAGAGATTACCCTCCCATCTGACACTTCCCGACCCCTGATCCCTCCCTCACCCCATCTTAGGTACTGGCAGACACAGTTTTATTTAATAAACTATATATATTTTTTTTATATTTTCTGCAGTGTAGTATCCCCCCTTACGCTCCTGATTCTCTCCCCCCCCCCTCCCCCAAATAGCTCTCAAAAACTTCCCTGCCCTAACTATGGCTACCATCTTAGGTACTGGCAGTACCTTTAAACTGTCTTAAAAATAAAAATTCACTTTTTAAATATTTTATTCATTTCTGTAGCGTAGTGTCCCCCCCACCTCCCACGATCATTAGTTAGGGCTCCCCACACCAACAAAAACATTCTATAGTGTAGCTGCCCCATCCCTCCCTGTCCCTTTATTTCCCTAGTGAAGGGCCCTCCCTCCACTGCTGAGCCGCCCACGCAACCTCCCGCCGGTACCAGCAGATCATTAAAGATGGTGACCGTGTCACCATCTAACGATCAGGCATCTGTCCTCATATGGAGCCAGAGGACAGATCGTGCTCCGGCTCCATATGCGGCAGATGCCTGAAGCTTCAGCTCTCGGCTGCAACTTAACAGCTGAGATTGCTGGAGCTTCCTGATGCGAGGGAAATATATACACATGGTGTGGTACGATAGTCAAAGTACTGCATGACATATATACGTCCATTTGAGTGAAAAGGTTCAAAAGCTGCATACACAATCCAGATGCTCAAATGGAACCTCTGATAGGAAGTACAGATATTTTGCGGTAAAAAACCCAAAAAACTTCAGAGAAAACAAGATTAACCCTTAGAATATGGCTACAATAATCGCTAAGCTATTAGCCAACAGATTGCTACATGACAAGACAATTTTATTATTATTATTGGTTATTTGTAGAGCGCCAACAGATTCTGCAGCGCTAGATGCCTATCTTACTCATTATCCATTTTGCTTATTGGTTTTTAGGCATTAGAAGTGAGTGATCATTTTCCAGTGGAAGTAAACCTTCGGCAAGACCCAAGAACTGAGAGGGAGCTGTGAAAGTCTTCAAACCTCTAACATGGGCTTAGTTAACAGCTGTGAGGCAGATCTCATTTTACAGACAGTCTTGCAAACTAAAGGAGAACATTTGGATAACCATTGTATCTTAAGTTCTGCTGAAATTGTCAACAGGACCACCACACTAATGAAAAGGATATCAAAGCTTCTGTAGTGCCTGAAAGTTGGTGAATGACTTGTGAAAGTGTCAATTCTTTGGGGTGATCTTGTTCAAGATTAGATTAAAATTATAATAAAAAAAAGCTATCTAGAGTGATTATAAATAAGGTTTCAAGATGTCTTACTACATATACACTGAGCATTAGTGTTTATTCCAAAACAAGTAGGGATAGACAAAATTTAATATGTTCTTTAATTATTTACCTGCAAATTTATACAGCAGTGCCTCACCATTAACCCTTTAATTTTAAAAATTGTACAGCTCTAACTCCGCCACAAAAATCTTTCTATGGCTGTATCTATATCCCCCTTTGATTTGGTAGAATGCAGACTTTAACACGCATTATCCGCTGGAGCATGCCTAGAAGCAAATAAGCTGCTGTGAACTCAGATGAAATACACTGCCTGTGTTTCTGATGCTAAACACTGATAAGGGGGGTGGAACAGACTAATCCAGGCAGCATGGCTATGCAAGTAATATTGCTCGTTTTTGAAAATTTTAAAAAATACTTGCAAGCCATTTTTAAACTTTTTTTATGCAAACCATTTACTTAATTAGCCCTTTTTGGATATGCACAGATCTCAACATGTTTTATGGCACTTTAAGCCAGTTTTACTTTTTCCATTCATTTTATACATGCCTGAATAAATTATATACAATAATCTCCCTCCTTTGCTCAATGTTCATCTATGGAGGTTCAAATGTATTAAATCTGAGTGAATATACACTAGTTATGCTTATGTCTATTATACTCATTTGCTTAATTTTACACTGTTAAAATACTTTAGGGTTAAAGATGCAATTATCCTGAAATTCTTTTTCTGAATTGAATATACTTAATGGATATTATGTTGGTTTCATGTCAACCAATATGTATATTGATTGGAACATGCTATGCGGTTTCAACACTAGGCAATTGACCAATAATTGGAAAGGACTGGTTACTTAACATCCAGTGTCTAGGAAGCAAAACATGCTTGACAAAGGCTGCACGCAGAAGGCAGAAACGCGTAGGAATTTTTGTGCTATTACCAGACACCACCATAAACCTATAGTAATAGATTCAGTGTGACCCGTAAGACGAGCACAAGAGGTGCATGGGATATTGGCTGACAGCAAGACTGGTTACCCTTGATCATCTGACCGGCAGTTCAGCCATCGGAGGTAAACCCCGCCACCTGTGGATACTATGCTCGTCCTCTTCGTTCTTCCAAGAACCTTAGGTCTTATTGTGAGTACCTGGGTATACTAGCGGTCTTTTTATATAGAAGCTGAGTGAGTACTTTAGTCTTAAAAAACTCAGGATTAATTTTTGCCGCTGAGCAATTTTACGTTTGAGATTAACTTGAGTTGTGTACATATATTTTCTCTTTTTTAACCCCTTAATGAAAGACGTTCAGGGTACGTCCTCAGAAAAAAGGCAGTTAACGCCTGAGGATGTACCCTGCACGTCCTCGGTGTGGAAAGCAGCTGGAAGCGATCCTGCTCGCTTCCAGCTGCTTTCCGGTTATTGCAGTGATGCCTCGATATGGAGGCATCCTGCAATAACCTTCTACGGCCATCCGATGCAGAGAGCCACTCTGTGGCCCTCTCTGCACCGGACATCGATGGCCGGTATCGTTAGTGGGTGGGAGCCGGCCATCGATGGCCCTGGTCATGTGGAGGGGGCGGGGAAGTCCGGGGGAGCGAGCGGGTGGGAACCGCTACACTACAGAAAAAATGTGTCCCAAAACAAAATAAAAGTAGAATGTAAAAAAAAACCCTTAGGTGTCATTTAGGTGGTGGGGGTTGGTCCGTGGGGGAAGCTACACTACAAAAAAAAAAATATAAAAAAAATTAAACATTTGTTTTTGTGCAAACTGGGTACTGGCAGACAGCTGCCAGTACCCAAGATGGCCCCCAATAAGGCAGAGGGGGAGGCTTAGAGAGCTGTTTTGGGGGGGGGGGGGGAGATCAGGGAGGTTGGGGGCTAAGGGGGGATCCTAAACACAGCATATGTAAAAATGCTTTTTTTTTCTTTAAAAAAAAAACAAACAAAAAAAAAAACTTATTTTAGTACTGGCAGACTTTCTGCCAGTACTTAAGATGGCGGGGACAATTGTGGGGTGGGGGAGCTGTTGGGAGGGATCAGGGGGTGGGATGTGTCAGGTGGGAGGCTGATATCTACACTAAAGCTAAAATTAAGCCTGCAAGCTCCCTACAAACTACCTAATTAACCCCTTCACTGCTAGCCATAATACACGTGTGATGCGCAGCAGCATTTAGCGACTTTCTAATTACCAAAAAGCAACACCAAAGTCATATATGTCTGCTATTTCTGAACAAAGGACATCCCAGAGAAGCATTTACAACCATTTGTGCCATAATTGCACAAGCTGTTTGTAAATTTCAGTGAGAAACCTAAAATTGTGAAAAAAATTGTTTTTTTTAAATTTGATCACATTTGGCGGTGAAATGGTGGCATGAAATATACCAAAATGGGCCTAGATCAATACTTGGGGTTGTCTACTACACTAAAGCTAAAATTAACCCTAGAAGCTCCCTAATTAACCCCTTCACTGCTGGGCATAATACACGTATTGTGCGCAGTGGCATTTAGCAGCCTTTTAATTACCAAAAAGCAAAGCCAAATAGGTCTGCTATTTCTGAACAAAGGGGATCCCAGAGAAGCATTTACAACCATTTATGCTATAATTGCATAAGTTTTTTTTAAAAAAATTTCAGTGAGAAACCTAAAGTTAGTGAAAAAATTTGTGAAAAAGTGAACAATTTTTTTTATTTGATCGCATTTGGCGGTGAAATGGTGGCATGAAATATACCAAAATGGGCCTAGATCAATACTTTGGGTTGTCTTCTAAAAAAAAATACACATGTCAATGGATATTCAGGGATTCCTGAAAGATATTAGTGTTCCAAAGTAACTAGCGCTAATTTTGAAAAAAAGTGGTTTTGAAATAGCAAAGTGCTACTTGTATTTATGGCCCTATAACTTACAAAAAAAGCGAAGAACATGTAAACATTGGGTATTTCTAAACTCAGGACAAAATTTAGAAACTATTTAGCATGGGTGTTTTTTGGTGGTTGTAGATGTGTAACAGATTTTGGGGGTCAAAGTTAGCAAAAGTGTTTTTTCCATTTTTTCCTCATTTTATAATGTTTTTTTATAGTAAATTATAAGATATGATGAAAATAATGGTATCTTTAGAAAGTCCATTTAATGGCGAGAAAAACGGTATATAATATGTGTGGGTACAGTAAATGAGGAAGAGGAAAATTACAGCTAAACACAAACACCGAAAAAATGTAAAAATAGCCTTGGTCCCAAACGGACAGAAAATGGAAAAGTGCTGCGGAGGGGTTAATACTGCAGTATTTATTATGGCCATTTAGTGTGAATTAGTTATTTATACTGCCATTTTATTTATGCATCATTTTACCTTAGCTTGTACTTTTAACTTGTACCCGGTTTTAGGAACAAAAACAGGTGTACCATTAGTCTTTTTTTACCAATATTAAAGGGACAGTCAACATCAGAATGTTTGTTTAAAAAGATCTCATTACCCATTCCCTAGTTTTGCACAACCAATACTGTTATAATAAACATTTTACCCGTGATTAACCTTTTACCGAAGCCTCTGCAAACTGCCCCCTTATTTCAGTTCTTTTGAAAGACTTGCATTTTAGCCAATCTGTGCTTGCTCCTAGGTAACTTCAAGTGCGTGAGCTCAATGTTATCGATATGACACATGTACTAACACCCTCTAGTAGGGAAAAAAACTCAAAATGCATTCACATAAGAGCTGCAAGATCTAAGAAAATAGCATATGAGCCTATCTAGGTTTAGCTTTCAACCAATACCAAGAGAGCAAAGCAAAATTGGTGATAAAAGTAAATTGGAAAGTTGTTTAAAATTACATGCCTTATTTGAATCATGAAAGTTTATTTTGGTTGACTATCCCTTTAAGTATTATCCCACTTTTTAGACATACTATGCGATTATATTCACTTATTTAATTCCTAACAGGTTTTGCTCTTTAGCGCTCATTCTTTTTCTTCTAATCTGTTTCTCTGCATTTAAGGGACATACTATATACTAAGAGCTGTGACCTGATTTTTTTGGCACAGATTTCATCAACCCTTTTTTCTCAAACTACATATAAAGACAGACCAGAAATAGTCATCAAAACTTTATTGAGAAACAGTTTCCCAATGCAGACAGACTTCTTTAGAATAAAGTGAAGGAGATCAGATAGCATGAATGGCCCTCCACTTATCCAAGGGACCACTACTTGGGATGTATTTCACCCCACATCCATCAGGAATCAGTCTCTTCTCTTGCAACATGGTTTCAAATTCATCAGCATTAAACTTGGAGAAGCCCCATTTCTTGGAAATGTGGATCTGTGTAAGAAAAAAAAAACCTGTAAGAACAGAGCAAGCTCTTGAATACCTTGTTTGCCAAACCCCTAAATCACGGGTGCTGCAGGTATGGAACATTTATTACACTGCAGTTATCTGAAGGCGTTTCTGCACATGTGCAAACAGCACTGGAATGTAGCGAAAGACTAATTTCAAGATGACGTCACTTATGACTAGCAGGCAGGAAATATCCTGAATACTAGGCTTACAAAACGTATTTAGCAATCAATGCCCTTTAGGTGACTACATCAGGATTATAAACTGTCCTGCAAATATACAAATACTGGCATGACACAAGAAAGAAAGCCTAGCTCCAACTACAGAAGAGCAAAGTTTCTTCACTAAAAGACTCAGTACTACCATGTATGCAAGCAGCCATCCCATGTAAATAGAAAATGGCAACACATTTTACCTTTTGACGGCCAGGGAACTTGAACTTGGCTCTGCGAAGAGCTTCAACCACATGCTCCTTGTTCGAAGTCTTTGTACGAATAGACATGATAACCTGGCCAATATTCACACGAGCTACTGTGCCCTGAGGTTTTCCAAAGGCACCACGCATTCCGGTCTGAAGTCTGCAAACAAAAAGGAAAAGTTAGAAGAAAATAAACGCCAATTATGTAAGCTGGATAATGACGATCAATGTCTCCGAGGTCCCTTAGAGCACTTTGTATGGGAACCAAACAAAGCACATACACAACCAGGGAAGTCACTGTCTGCAGACATTGCACACCACCTTCTGATTGAGGCAAAAGCTGGTCGGCTTAATTGTCTGCAAAAGCTTAATGGGAAAGTTCACTGAAAAACATGTTTCACCAGAATGTGTTCATGACTTGTTAAACAAACTGGAGCAAATAAAATGTATCAAATGCTTTTTGCAAAATAGCTGGATTAGCCTATCAGAACAGGCTTGGCTTGCTGACCGATAAGATCTCATTATCTTTATCATTCAAATGCTTTTTTATATCTGTACAATAATTAGAAACTGAAATGAACATTTTAAGCTCTTCCACCTACTGTGAGTAATTTATTCTGCAGTTTATGTAGTTACTAAACAGCCTATACAACCAAGTATAAAAAAATTCAATATAGGTAGGGTTACTAGAGACTAAATCCGCTATTTCCTTGCCAATATAAAGGCCAAGGAGAAAAATGTAAACAATTTTAATACACTCCAACAGGTAAAATGGATCATTAGAACAAATTAAGAGTTTTTGGGTAAACTGTCCCTTTAAACTGGGAATTGCAATTATTTACAATACACATGCAAGCCAATTCAATACGAAGCTTAGGGGATAAGCAAAAAAAACAAAAAAAAACATGGCGCTGGAGGATGATTTTTGGCTCCTGATTTATTAGTGTAAAAGTGCAAATTAGTTCCAAGTCTGCATATACAGAATTTTTTTTGCACTAAAATGTGATGCCAAAAATAGAATGTGGCAGCCATATTCAGCATTTGTTTCAATATTGAATTACATGCGCCTGCATGTCTACAAAATATTAAGCCGTTACATTTTGATTTTTTAAAACACATTACCTATCAGCACCGGCACATGATAACATCTTGTTGATGCGGATCACATGGAAAGGGTGAAGGCGCACTCTGATATGGAAGCCGTCTTTGCCACAGCTCTTCACCATGTACTTGTTGGCACAAATACGGGCAGCTTCAAGGGCTGTAGGAGAATGAGATGCGGATTGTAACTTGTCAACATTTAAGAGATCACTATGTATTTTTAAGGCAGCACGTGTATCCAAGGTCCCTTAGCGCACTTTGCATGGTACGCAAAGCACATACACAACCAAGGAAGTTAGTGTCTGCAGACATTGCACACCACCTTCTGATAGTAGCAAAAGCTGGTCGGCTTAATTGTCTGCAAAAAGGTAGCAAAGCCAGACGACAAGTCAAGCAGGTCATCAAAGCTTTCACCTTTACAGTTTTAGCCTCAGCAACACCCCCTCACACAAACACCCTGTAATACCTTCAGATGACAGCTGTTCATATTCATCAGACACCATGTGTCCACATAGTGGAAACTCGTCAACCTTTGCCTTCTTACGGCCCAAATCAAAGATTCTGATCTTAGGATCTAGAAGTAAAAAAGAGGCACAATATAAGCAGATAAATCAGTGACATTGTACACTAGCTTTTTAAACTGAAATAAAAATAACGCAACACTAGTGTCATTCAGATATCCGTAGGGGGCGCTCTAAGTCTCAGACAATGTCAGGGCTATGCACATACCCACAGACACAAGATTAAGAAAGCAATAAGACTAAATAGCCATATAATAAGACCCAACATAAAGTCTCTTAAAGAAAATTGTGATATTCCGGCAGCTCTCTGGAAGAATTGGCAAACTGAGAATCAGATTCCTGGGAAGGAAAACGGCGGCGCCTCTAAATGCAGTTTGTTTTCCCTCCCAGGAATCTACAGTAGATTTTTCTTTGTATAAATGTTTTGTAGATGATCCATTTATATAGTGTTTATGTAACTGTTTAGTTTTGCTTAATTTTTAAACATTGTGCCAATTTTCAGACTCCTAAGCAAGCCCCAAAGTTTGACAGACTTGTCTACAGATTCCTGTGGCTCCTGGGTCTTTTCATATGCAGGGAAGGGTCTGCTATTCATGTTTCCCCAGCCCATTTCACTGGGTGTACCAAGGCTAACCTAATAAACAGTGCTAAATAGGTTTTATACTGCATTTTTACATCCATTTCTGTGCATATCCTTTATAGCAGTGTCTTACATGCAGTTATATGAAAATTGGTGTATACTGTCCCTTTATGTACTGTTGAAAGGACTATTGCTTTATGAGAATTTGTTAAAGCTTTACCCAGGTTATTAAAAAAAACAAGCCTCTATGTTTGGGGTACAATACCAGTTTCTCAACCGTGTTTTACACATGCCTAATTTAATGGATAATAGACCTCCGGCAAGTGTAATGATAAAAAACAGGAATGTTGATGAATGGAGTTTACCCTGAAGCTTTTTAGGCTAAAATTTCCCTTAAGATGGCGAACTTTATTAAAAAACAATTCTTCCCTTCCTACAGTCAAAAAGGTCACAAGGAGAAATAGCCACTTACCTGGGACACCCCTACAAAACCGAGACTTGGGGTAGGGCTTGTTCTTGCAGTATCTGTAACTAAACAGAAAAGGTTTTATTAGCAAGTGTCATGGCACAGGATCATGCAACATTTTATACAAAACCCTGTTTATGCTTTTGGCTAACTGTGCTTCAAGGGATAGGCACATGAACAACTGAATTTGTAGCAATGCCATGACTCAGTATGGCATTCTGCTCTTAAAGGGATATCATAGCCCAAGTTTTTCCTTTATGATTCATGAGATAGAGCAAGTGATTTTAAACAACTTGCTAATTTTACTTCTATTAGTTTTTCTTTCTCTTGTTATAAAGCAGGAACGTAATGCTTAGGAGCTGGACCATTTCTGGAGAACTTAAAAAATGGTATGCTCTGTCTGAATTACAAAATAATTTTTATGGATATATCCCTTAATTTGTGAAACCTTTGCTTTCTAGCCCAATACTCCACACTACTTTGGTCCCCCATTAACAAGTAACACAATAGCCTGAGCAAGATCGTCTAAGTTAACTTTGTACAGTTTCAGGAGAAACAAGCTGAGTAACAATGTACAGCTTACAATACTACAGTTTAAAGCAAAAAGGTTGCTGATTGTAGATTTGTTGCAAAAATGTGCAAATTAAGCAGTTACTCTATAATCATGTATATAGTACTAGTAAAGACAACCTCATTTAAATTGTTATCTATATGAGAAGTGACATTTGAGTTGAAAAGCCACAAAATAATATAAATCAATAAGGTTCAGCTGCTTTGATAAACACAGAAAGCATTTTCTATTTCACATGAGCTCACGTGAAGACCATGCAAAATCACAGAAGCTAAACAGGTTTCTTGTCTCCAATATAACAACTCCCTCAACAGAAACTTAATTTCTTCTGAAATACATTGCAACTTACCAGCGAGCAGGTCGGCGGCCCATGGTGGAACCTTAAACCTGAAAGAGAAAAATTAACCGTGAGAAACCAGCAAATTGGTATTGGCAAAAACTGCATAAAAAAAAAAAAAAAAACAACTTAAAACCACATAAGTGCTGTAAGAATAAATTAAGGTGCTCTGAACAATAACAGTTATCCCATATATAGGACACCAGCAACCCTCTGTATAAATGTGAGAGCTATCACAGCAAAGGGGTTGAACAGTTAAGTACCACTTAAAAGCTGCAGCGCACTGCTGGTACTAAGTAGAAACTGCCACCCACCGAAACAGTAGCGCTGGTCGCACAGGAGGGCTATGCGACTAAGTGTTACTGATTGGGCAGGCTTTTTATTTAGCTCAGGACCAGCCGCACTCTGCAGCTACTGAGGGGCACTTAAAGTGAATGCAAATTTTGATGCTAAAGTGCCCGTTTTTTTTAAATTTTATTAAAAACAGGGGCACTTTAATTCATCAAAATTTATATTACACTCCTGTTGCAAAAAAAAAACCAACTTACCTTTTAATCTTGATAGCAGCTCCAGCTTCCTCTGGTCGTCGCAAGCCATTTCGGATGTCAGAAATGATGGATAGGTCATCCTCCAATCACGACCCTGAATCTGATTCAAAGATGTGATTGGAGGAAGCCGGATTCCTCATGATAGACCCACGAAAAGGCTTTGCGACAGGTGGAGGAAACTGGAACTGCTGTCAAGATTAAAAGGTAAGTTTTTCTTCACAACACAAGTGAAATGTAAAGTTTGAAGAATTAAAGTCATCACCGTTTTAGTGTTAACATTTTTCTGTGCATGTGAAGCATAGATATTGTCAGTGCACCAGCATTTTAAATAATGCAGCTGCTCTGAGAGCCAATGGCAGTTGTATCATGTCAGCAATTAAACAGTCATTAACAAATGGTACAAGCAAATTAGTCTCTCTGAGCAAGTGCTTTGTTTAAAATGCTGGTGCACGGTGCATACTTTAATACAATTTTGGAAAAGCTATAGCTTATATTAGAAGCATTTTGGCTAATACACTTATATTACAAAAATGCTACTATTCAAAACTGAAAAGCATCCAAATGGATTCCAATTTTGGCTGGAATGTCCCTTTTTAATAGTTGCAGAAGACAGTGTGACTAAGTAAACTGCTCTTAACCATTCATGAACAAGGCCAGTGACTTATTGGCAACTACACACGTATGCCAAACCTGATTGGTCAAGTGATAGTGCTCAGCTCTAGAATCTGAACCTGTGTTAACACTTTAAAGGTTAACCAAGCCCCTGCAAGCAACAGTGCGATCAAGAGCTTTAAATACAGCAGTTAAAATCCATTAGCCACATCTGTATAGAGATTTCCACGTTCAACTATGAGTTACAAGTTAGTGATCATAAATGCGGTACAAGCACACGCGTCTCAAACACCGCGGATACACATGACGTATGTAATGCGCCACCATATTCCGCTGCGTTTAAATTTAAAACAAATTATGAAGGGACATAAAGAGACTTATTAGCTGGCTACTGTGCGCGCTCACAGAACCATAACGGGAGAGAGCGGACCACAGGCACAGAATACCCATTAGAGTCATGTAGGCCCCACTCGAGCAAGTCAGCACTGCTGTATAATGAGTTTATTATAGAACATATTGCGGAACAGAGTAGCACCAGCTAGCCATTAGACCACGTGACGATGAGCACAGGCCCCAGAAGCAGCAGGGAGACGAGAACGAGCGCAGGCCTAAAGTAAAGACAACCAGCGTGTTTAGCCTCCGCCATCTCACTCACCTCGCCGACAGTAAAGAGGAAGAGAGCGCGCCTGCGCACGGTATTTTATACGTGACACGCCTCTCCTCGTACTTGTGACGCTACCAATATGCGCATGCGCATTATTACTAAGAAGAAACCTTACCCAATTAGAAGTTTGGGTCGTGGTTGTGACGACAGATTTTTTTTCCCTTCAAATTACTTTATTGTTAAAGTTTGGAATTAACAGTCGCACAGTGTAAAATTGCTTAGAAAATCTGGTCCACGTGACATCACTATTAATAATCAATAACAGGCTGTCGTGCCATTTATTCTTTGGATTTGCATTCTACATAAAAAAAAAGCTGTCATTAACAATGATGGATTTCTCTACAATCATGCTAATACAGAGATGAGATGGTGTGATTGAGAGGAGGACAAGGTTCTCATAGAGGAAGACTGGGTACTTTGTACAGCTTGCTACTGAGCAACATCATAATTTCTTTTTTATATATATGGTCTCTAGTCAGTGGTGCATTTAGATAATGTGCTGCCTTATTATGGCCTTTTTTGGTCAGGGATTTTTTTTATGGCATTTCCAAAATAAATGTTCACAGACACACACCTAATTTCTTATTGCAGCATAGAGGCTGGACAGGATACCCCTTTAAAGGGACATTAAATCCCAAAATGTTCTTTCATGATTCATTCTGATAGAGAATACAATTTTAAACAACTTTCCAATTTACTTCTATTATTTAATTTTCTTCCTTCTATTGTTATTCTTCACTGAGGTGTTTATCTATGAAAAGCTCAGGAGCAGCAAATAACCTAGGTTCTAGCTGCTGATTGGTGGCTGCACATATATATATGTATATATATATATATATATATATATATATATATATATATATATATATATATATATATATATATATATATGTATATATATATATATATATATACACCGATTGTCATTGGCTCATACCCATGTGTTCAGTCAGCAACCAGTAGTGCATTGCTGCTTATTCAACAAAGCATACCAAGAGAACGAAGAATAATTAATAATAGGAGTAGATTTTAAAATTGCATGTTCTATCTGAATCAGGAATGAAAAAAATGTGGGTACCATATCCCTTTAAAGGGACAGTCTACACCTTAGTCATCTTAAAGTCTTACCTTAGATTAAGCTGCAAATAGCCTCCTGCACCATTTCTATATCATGCAGCAGGAACAGTAAAAAAGTTATTTTAAAATGAATATTGTTTCTGGTCAGTTTGACGTGGCTAGCAAGCTCCGCCCACTGATGACATCATGATCTGGGCTGCATCTATGCACTCTGCTGAATAGCATTGACAATCTATTGCATCCAACTAGTGAGCCTTTTGTGATTGGATGCCATATGCAGCCCAGAAGATGATGTCATCAGTGGGCTGAGCTTGGCAGCCATTTCAAAGTGGCCAGAAACAATATTCATTTTAAAATAACTTTTCTACCATTCCTGCTGCATGATATAGAAAAGGTGCAGGAGGCTATTTGCAGCTTAATCTAAGGTAATACTTTAAGATGACCAAGGTGTAGACTGTCCCTTTAAGCACTCAAAGCCTTCATAGATAGGTTTTTTAATGTAAAAAAAAAAATATATATATATATATATATATATATATATATTTATTTCATATGTTTAAAATGGGTGAAACCAAATTTAAAATAAATTGCAGTGAATATCTATTTTTTTTCTTCTGATATTGATAAGTTAGATTTGGCTTTTATAAATGTGCAGATCTGGAATTAAATCATTTTCTTACTGCTATAATACCTGTAAATCTTGAAATCAGGAGATTTGTTGCATGTTTATTATTATTATTATCATTTGTATAGCGCCACAAAATTCCGTAGCCCTGGGTACAAAGATAGGGGTATACAATAACAAGGATTTGGGATGAAATACAAAACATAACAAACTAAACAAATCTAGTACAGGAGGGAGAGGGCCCTGCTCAGGAGAGCTCACAGTCTAGAGATTTATTGTAGTCACACTATACTGCCTTTTATAAATGTGCAGGAATAGGGCTAGACAACAAGTGAGGCGCTATTTTAACGTGCGCCATAAAGGGGCAAATTTGTAGTTTATGGGCGCACATTAAATAACCTCGCTGTAGCACTGTGTGTGCACTAGAATTAATTAACCCTTTCATGACAGGGTTATAAAGTCTACATCGGAACAACGTTCCGATGTAGATAGGGTCTGGGGGATAGGGATAGGGTCTGGGGGCGTCCCTATGACGCTAGGAACGCCCTCCAGACCGCGATCAAATCCAGGAAGCGAAGTTGGCTTCAGGATAGCCGTTGGCTATGACGTTGCATTCCGTCATAACGGCTTTAAAGCCCAGCGCTTTACAACGGCATAACAGAGGCAAAAGGTTAACCAGAGGTTAGACCTGGTTAATGAAATAAATGTCCCCCAATTTTCGCCAGGGGTCAGCAACCTGGGCTTTACAGATGTTTTGGAACAACATTTCCCATGATGCTAAGGTACATGGATTGTTCTGAAATACTTTATAATTGTTGTATCGGCATGTGCTGCTACTTATATATACACAAGGTTTATATCTAATTATTTTCATGCCCCTGTTCTGGTAAGATGGCAAACTTTTGAAAACAGCGAACCATGTCACTTCCTGTGACGTTACATCAGCTGTTTCACAAATTTTGGCCGTAATGCACATGCGTGCCAGCGTCATCACATACCTGGCCGCATACGTCACTGCTACAATATTTAGAGCTGTGAAATTCCGGGACCCTTTCTAGAGCGCATGTGTGGGATTTTGTATCAGAAATTGGAGATGTATGAAACACAATGACATTGAAGGGAGCCTGTGAAAAGCTGCATTGGATCAGCAGAAGAAGCAGTGGCAATAGCCGAGTGGCGGGGTGGGGGGTGGGGCTGTTTCTCATGCACGAGCACGGAGACTCAGCTTTAGAGTAGTAGTAGTAATGGGAGTAGTTGCAGTGGGGGGCGGAGTTCCGAATATTGCAGAGGAGCTGAAGAAACAGCTTTCCATGAGCGCACCATTTCTAATACAAAATCCCACGCATGCGCTCTAGAAAGGGTCCCGGAATTTCACAGCTCTAAATATTGTAGCAGTGACGTATGCGGCCAGGTATGTGATGACGCTGGCACGCATGCCCATTGCGGCCAAAATTTGTGATACACCTGATGTAACGTCACAGGAAGTGACATGGTTCGCTGTTTTCAAAAGTTCGCCATCTTAGCAGAACACCCCCACAAAATATATTTTAGTTTTATCTGAATCATTTTAAGTGGCGGATTGAAATCTTCCTGATCCGATATTATTGGGATGATTTACAGCCCCTGCTAGTGGCCCGTCGCCAGTGAGCAGGGGGTGGCATTGCACAAGCATTTCACCAGACATGCTTGTGCAATGATAAATGTGGACAGCGTATGCTGTCTGCATTTAGAGATGTTGAGTGGACATAATTCGCTATAGCGAATCATGTCTGCTCAACAAATGATAAATCAACCCCATCGGCTTAAAGGGACACTAAACCCAGAAAAAAGTAATCTCTAATTGCCATATCAATATATTTGCTATTGTTTTGTAATTTACATTGCGTTGCTTATGTTTACCTATTATGAGAAATCCGATTCCGAAAATGAGAAATCCGATTCCGAAAATGTATTGAATTCCAAACCCACCATCGGCCAATAACTTATCATCCTGCAATCGAGAGCGATAACCCAGGTTATCAAGATGGCAGATTCTTGCCGAAATGTGCATGCGCAAAACCCCCTACTCGTCATATTATACGTCACTGCAACTAAACCTGCAGTGATAAGGAGATAAGGAGCAGTGAAACAGTATACAGTTTCTATTGCTAACAAGCCGTTTCAGCAAGAACAGGACAAAATATGTAATCGATTTTCCTGTTCAAAGCTCTTGCGTTATTCCCGTATCTGATATGCGCATGTGCGGAACGCCGGATAGAAATGCGCAATCTTATGTCAGATTCATATCAATGTCATTATTTTTGATCCTAGTGTGGCTTTTTCCGCTGTTCAAGTAACAAGAGTTATGAAAGTCCTAAAGTTTTTCTTTTTCCGTTATTTAAAGGGACATGAAACCCAAAATTTTTCTTTCATGATTCAGATAGAGAATACAATTTTAAACAACTTTCCAATTTACTTCTTTTTTTAATATGCTTTATTCTCTTGTTATCCTTTGCTGAAAGGTTTATCTAGGCAAGCTCAGGAGCAGCAGCGAACCTAGGTTCTAGCTGCTGATTGGTGGCTGCATATATATATCGATTGCCATTGGCTCACCCATGTATTCAGTTACAAACCATTAGTGCATTGCTGCTCCTTCAACAAATGATACTAAGAGAATGAAACAATTTAGATAATAGAAGTAAAATAGAAAGTTGTTTAAAATTGTATTCTCTATCTGAATCATGAAAGAAACATTTTGGGTTTCATGTCCCTTTAAGTAACTTTATTTTGTAAGAAGATACATGAACGTCCTTATGCCATTTTGTAAACTATGCAAAAAATAACAAAAATAGTGAGTGCCAATTCTTCAATATTCTATTATTAAATGAAATCAGCGGTTAAAGTTATGTTATCATAGTCACTATAATCTCAAAGAAAGTATAGAGTGCTTAATGTAAGAACAAATTAACGTTTAATGGAAATGGGCACTTTTCTGACTCTTGAACAGAAATCTTTTGTTTGATATAAAGCAGGGGTCAAGTCAAGCGGGAAAGCACGGGAACGGAGTTCCTGCACTATTTTTGCAGGAGGAACTAAGTTCCCTCTGGACAGAGAACAGAAAAGCTTGAGTAAATACTGCTGCTGCTGGTGGGAGGAGCTGCATCACAGTCTGGTTAGAGGGATAGTGAGATCTTCTAGTAATGGGTAGTAACCCTTCCTTCAATACGCTAAATGCAAGCCTGTCAGCAGTCCTGCTGTGTGATCACCCCACACTGTGTAGTGGGTTGTTTAGCTCCCCTCAGCAGAAATAGGACTATTGCACCTTAAGTGGGTGAGACTCTGTGACAGAGGAGGATTCTCAGGCCCAAAGGCAACCCTTCATTGGATTTAATTTACTTTCATTAACCAAAGTGTATAGATTATATACATATTAATACAGTGTGTGTGTGTATATAAAACAATATTAATTGTGAGCGGGATGGAAGTCTTTGTGAGTTCCCACACTTTTCTTTGTAGGACTTAACCCCTGATATAAAGGGTATGAAAAGAAGGATTTGTTCTGTCAGTTTATCTTAGAAACAGAAAAAAAGTTAAAGTGATAGTAAAGTTACATGTTGCACTATTAATATTCGGATATAACATTAAAAATAAGGTGCAGTTTCATTCATCATTTTGTAAGGTTCAATTTCAAAATACCTTTTTTTGTTTGATTACTGTGTACAACTTAATATGTGTTCCTCCACCCGCAAAAAAAAAAATATTTCTGTTGCGGTGACGAAACTATCGGTATCTAACCGATTGGTTCCCCCATTGGCGTCCCGAGTGCTTTGTATAAAGCCTACGTCTTCTATTGCGCATGCGGCTAACTGCGATCTCATTCTGGTTCTCGTTAGATGCATGCGCATAGAGAAAGGGAATCCTTCTGTCCTCATTATTTACAGGTACACGGAGCTTGAGATCATACCGCGCATGCGCCAAATTATCATTGTCGGGTATAGTGACGTGAATGACGGCTATGTCAGTTGAAGTGTAAAGCACACACTAACCCGGAAAAAGGCGAGGGGGCGGAGGAACACAGTAGAAAATGCTATCGGTAAATAGATAAATAATATAAAACATGCTACATTATAAAAAAAAAAAACTTAGCGACTTTAATATTTGATATGATTGCTCTCTATTGGTATCTTCCATGTAAGCTAACTTTACTTTCACTTTAATGCTTAAAATTTACATTGTAAATTTTAAGACCATGGGGGGTAGTTATCAAGCCGTCTACTTTTCTGGCTTCGCCGGCCCAATACGTCCGCCTAAGCTCGCCTACCTTCGCCGCCGCGGACCTTGAATACGTTCGCCTAAGTTATCAAATAAAGCTGTCAAAAAGCCGCGGGGCGATGAGCAGCGGACTGTGACAGTTATCACTCATCCGATCTCGCTGCCCTTCGGCTTTTTCCCAGCTTTATTGCTAGCCTGTCACTAAGCACTCACACTAAACTGCACTGTTCTACCCCCTATACCGGCGCCCCCGGAGGCCCCCGCAACTAAATAAAGTTACTAACCCCTAAACCGCCGCTCCTAGACCCTGCCGCAACTCTTATAAATGTATTAACCCCTAAACCGCCGCTCCTAGACCCTGCCGCAACTCTTATAAATGTATTAACCCCTAAACCGTCGCTCCCGGACACCGCTGCCACCTACATTATACCTAGTAACCCCTATCCTGCCCCCCCTATACCGTCGCCCTCTATTATAAAATTATTAACCCCTATCCTGCTGATCCCGCACCTCTCCGCAACTAAATAAATAGTTTAACCCCTAAACCGCCGCTCCATGAACCCGCCGCAACCTATAATAAATTTATTAACCCCTATCCTGCCCCCCACTACGCCGCCGCCACTGTAATAAAATGATTAACCCCTAAACCTAAGTCTAACCCTAACCATAACGACCCCCTAACTTAAATATTAATTAAATACATCTAAATAAATTAACTCTTATTAACTAAATGAATCCTATTTAAAACTAAATACTTACTTATAAAATAAACCCTAATATAGCTACAATATAAATAATAATTATATTCTAGCTATCTTAGGATTTATATTTATTTTACAGGTACCTTTCAATTTATTTTAACCATGTACAATAACTATTAAATAGTTATTAACTATTTAATAGCTTACCTAGCTAAAATAAAGAGAAATGTACCTGTGAAATAAATCCTAACCTAAGTTACAATTACACCTAACACTACACTATACTTTAATAAATTATTCCTATTTAAAAATAAATACTTACCTGTAAAATAAACCCTAAGATAGCTACAATGTAATTAATACTTATATTATAGCTATCTTAGGATTTATATTTAGTTTACAGGTAACTTTGTATTTATTTTAGCTAGTTAGAATAGTTATTAAATAGTTATTAACTATTTAATAACTACCTAGCTAAAGAAATACAAAATTACCTGTAAAATAAATCCTAACTTAAGTTACAATTAAACCTAATACTACACTATCATTAAATTAACTAAATAAACTACCTACAAATAACTACAATGAAATACAATTACATAAACTAACCAAAGTACAAAAAATAAAAAAGCTAAGTTACAAAAAATAAAAAATAAAGTTACAAACATGTTAAAAATATTACAACAATTTTAAGCTACTTACACCTAATCTAAGCCCCCTAATAAAATAACAAACCCCCCCAAAATAAAAAAAATCCCTACCCTATTCTAAATTACATAAATTTCAAAGCTCTTTTACCTTACCAGCCCTTAAAAGGGCCATTTGTGGGGGCATGCCCCAAAAAGTTCAGCTCTTTTGCCTGTAAAAGAAAAATACAACCCCCCCCCAACATTAAAACCCACCACCCACATACCCCTAATCTAACCCAAACCCCCCTTACAAAAACCTAACACTAATCCCCTGAAGATCATCCTACCTTGAGTCGTCTTCACTCAGCCGAGCCACCGATGGAACTGAAGAGGACATCCGGAGCGGAAGAAGTTAATCCTCCAAGCGGCGCTGAAGAAATCTTCCATCCGATGAAGTCATCATCCAGGCGGCGCTGAAGAAGTCTTCGATCCGGCCGATGTCATCTTCAAAGAGGCGCTGAAGAGGTCTTCTATCCGGGCGAAGTCATCTTCCAAGCCGGGTCTTGAATCTTCCTTCCGCCGACGCGGAACCACCTTCTTCACCGACGGACTACGACGAATGACGGCTCCTTTAAGGGACGTCATCCAAGATGGCGTCCCCTCAATTCCGATTGGCTGATAGGATTCTATCAGCCAATCGGAATTAAGGTAGGAAAATCTGATTGGCTGATGGAATCAGCCAATCAGATTCAAGTTCAATCCGATTGGCTGATCCAATCAGCCAATCAGATTGAGCTCGCATTCTATTGGCTGATCGGAACAGCCAATAGAATGCGAGCTCAATCTGATTGGCTGATTCCATCAGCCAATCAGATTTTTCCTACCTTAATTCCGATTGGATGATAGAATCCTATCAGCCAATCGGAATTGAGGGGACGCCATCTTGGATGACGTCCCTTAAAGGAGCCGTCATTCGTCGTAGTCCGTCGGTGAAGAAGGTGGTTCCGCATCGGCGGAAGGAAGATTCAAGACCCGGCTTGGAAGATGACTTCGCCCGGATAGAAGACCTCTTCAGCGCCTCTTTGAAGATGACATCGGCCGGATCGAAGACTTCTTCAGCGCCGCCTGGATGAAGACTTCATCGGATGGAAGATTTCTTCAGCGCCGCTTGGAGGATTAACTTCTTCCGCTCCGGATGTCCTCTTCAGTTCCATCGGTGGCTCGGCTGAGTGAAGACGACTCAAGGTAGGATGATCTTCAGGGGATTAGTGTTAGGTTTTTGTAAGGGGGGTTTGGGTTAGATTAGGGGTATGTGGGTGGTGGGTTTTAATGTTGGGGGGGGGTTGTATTTTTCTTTTACAGGCAAAAGAGCTGAACTTTTTGGGGCATGCCCCCACAAATGGCCCTTTTAAGGGATGGTAAGGTAAAAGAGCTTTGAAATTTATGTAATTTAGAATAGGGTAGGGATTTTTTTTATTTTGGGGGGGTTTGTTATTTTATTAGGGGGCTTAGATTAGGTGTAAGTAGCTTAAAATTGTTGTAATATTTTTAACATGTTTGTAACTTAATTTTTTATTTTTTGTAACTTAGCTTTTTTATTTTTTGTACTTTAGTTAGTTTATGTAATTGTATTTCATTGTAGTTATTTGTAGGTAGTTTATTTAGTTAATTTAATGATAGTGTAGTATTAGGTTTAATTGAAACTTAAGTTAGGATTTATTTTACAGGTAATTTTGTATTTCTTTTAGCTAGGTAGTTATTAAATAGTTAATAACTATTTAATAACTATTATAACTAGCTAAAATAAATACAAAGTTACCTGTAAAATAAATATAAATCCTAAGATAGCTATAATATAAGTATTAATTACATTGTAGCTATCTTAGGGTTTATTTTACAGGTAAGTATTTATTTTTAAATAGGAATAATTTATTAAAGTATAGTGTAGTGTTAGGTGTAATTGTAACTTAGGTTAGGATTTATTTCACAGGTACATTTCTCTTTATTTTAGCTAGGTAAGCTATTAAATAGTTAATAACTATTTAATAGTTATTGTACATGGTTAAAATAAATTGAAAGGTACCTGTAAAATAAAAATAAATCCTAAGATAGCTAGAATATAATTATTATTTATATTGTAGCTATATTAGGGTTTATTTTAAAGGTAAGTATTTAGTTTTAAATAGGATTCATTTAGTTAATAAGAGTTAATTTATTTAGATTTATTTAATTAATATTTAAGTTAGGGGGCGTTAGGGTTATGGTTAGACTTAGGTTTGGGGGGTTAATAATTTTATTACAGTGGCGGCGGCGTAGTGGGGGGCAGGATAGGGGTTAATAAATTTATTATAGGTGGTGACGGTGTAGGGGGGGCAGGATAGGGGTTAATACATTTAATATAGGTTGCGGCGGGTTCAGGGAGCGGCGGTTTAGGGGTTAATACATTTATTATAGTTGCGGTGGGCTCCGGGAGCGGCGGTTTAGGGGTTAATATGTATAGAGTAGCTTGCGGTGGGCTCCGGGAGCGGCGGTTTAGGGGGTAATAACTTTATTTAGTTGCGGCGGTGTAGGGGGGGTCAGATTAGCGGTGTTTAGACTCGGGTACATGTTAGGGTGTTAGGTGTAGACAGCTCCCATAGAAATCAATGGGATGTCTGTCAGCAGCGAACTTGTACTTTCGCTATGGTCAGACTCCCATTGATTCCTATGGGATCCGCCGCCTCCAGGGGTGGCGGATTGAAAACCAGGTACGCTGGGCCGTAAAAGTGCCGAGCGTACCTGCTAGTTTTTTGATAGCTAGCAAAAGTAGTGAGAATGTGCCGCACTTGTGTGCGGAACATCTGGAGTGACGTAAGAATCGATCTGTGTCGGACTGAGTCCGGCGGATCGAAGCTTACGTCACAAAATTCTACTTTTGCCGGTCTCGAGCCTTTGATAACTAAGGCAAATCAGCCTCGCCACAAATACGCTGCGGAATTCCAGCGTATTTGAGGTTGACGGCTTGATAACTAACCCCCCATTGTATTGAAAGTAATTGCAAGAGTCCACCTTAGCAAAGTGGGAGGTACAATTAATGTCATTATTTTTAGCCCAAAAGAATTGTAAAAGGCGTTTTAAGAATGAAATGAAGGTATGAGCAGGTCATTCAGCTATGAATACTGCCATTGGCCGAAATGCGTTAGCTGACCTGTGACGTTTTAGACACTGGTGTGTGCCTAACTTGAAACGCATAATATACTGTCCATTTGCACTTAAGAATTTTATGTTCTGATGAATAAAATTAAAGTTTTAAAGGTAGCACTCCCCGGATTTTGAATTAGTAGATTTATAGATGGCCATGAGGATACTGAGGGGCCTTGTCATAAAGGTGAGATCAGGTTTGAAATTTAATGAGTCTCCTTTCAACTTTCTTTCTGAGCATATCGTTAGTGGGCGTTCCTGACAATAACATCCATTGTTGCGTTAAAGGGATACTAAACCCACATTTTTTTCTTGCAAGATTCAGATAGAGCATGCAATTTTAAGCAACTTTCTAATGTACTCCTATTATCAATTTTTCTTTGTTCACTTGGTGTTTTTATTTGAAAAAAACAGGAATGTAAGCTTAGGAGCCGGCACATTTTTGGTTCAGCACCTGGGTAGTGCTTGCTGATTGGTGGCTAAATGTAGCTGGCTGAATCATAAAAAGAAAACATTTGCGTTCAGTATCCCTTTAAGTACCCAATACATGACAAAAATAAAGTTTTAGGGGGAGGCATTTACTTCCCCCTAAACGTAAGTACATTACAACCCTGAAAAGCACAACAGCCAACCAAGATACATATTACTGCATCTACGGACTATGGGTATGAGTGATGAGATGGAATCTGAGGACCTGGAGGGGACACTTTTAGAGAGAGCATTATTCATTTTGTATAAAAAGGGCGCGCACATGTAATAGATTGTACTCAAACATTTTCAGTCATGTTGTAAAGCTTGTAGTCTTGTTTGTGGACGCTACCACCTAAATACACACACCACTAACTTGAACCTTAAAGAGACAGTCTACTCCCGAATGTTTTTTGTTTAAACAGATAGATAATCATTTTATTACCCATTCCCCAGTTTTGCATAACCAACATTGTTATATTAAAATACTTTTTACCTCTGTGATTACCTTGTATCTAAGCCTCTGCAGACTGCCCCCTTATTTCAGTTCTTTTGAGAGACTTGCATTTTAGCCAATCAGTGCTGACTCATAAATAAATCCATGGGAGTTAGCACAATGTTATCTATATGGACATGAACTAGTGCTGTCGAGCTGTGAAAACTGTCAAAATGCATTGAGACAAGAGGTGGCTAAAAAGGGCTTATAAATTAGCATATGATCCTACCTAGGTTTAGCTTTCAACAAATAATACCAAGAGAACAAAGCAAATGTGATTTTAAAAGTAAATTGGAAAGTTGTTTAAAATTGCATACCGTATCTGAATCATGAAAGTTTAATTTTGACCAGACTGTCCCTACAGGTAAAGGTAGGCTAAGTGCTGTCAGTTGCGTCAGCTTAGGAGCACAAACCAAGAATGTAAGCAGGAAATAGGCAGAGGTCAGGATCCCAGGTGAGTGAATCGGCATAAGTTAGAAAACACAGTCTGTAATCAAATCTAGAAGATATGGCAAGGTTTGGAAGCTTGAAGAGCAAGTCAGCAACAAGTCTGAAGTGAAATGCAATCCCAGGCTCCAAAACAAGATCTAGCTTGTAAACAGCAACATAAAGAAGCATCAAGAACCCAAGATCTTCACCAAATATCAAAGCATCAACTGACAGGAACTAAAGGCTTATAGGGTGAGCAAGGACAGAGGCAAACCATTGTAAGCACATCAGTAAATAAATCATCTCAAGCAGGCAAAACAAGTAGCACAGAAGACAAGGTAGTGACCTAGTAAAACACAGAATCTGCAGGTTGGGGGGACAAGTCCACTTAGTAGCCTCTAACCAGGCCAGGATAACCCAGTTTATGTACACACCTGACAGCACTCAGCCCTAAGAAGCATCCTTCAGGCATGATGAAGAGTGGGGCAATCAGGATGTTGACAATGAATGGGCCGAATTTAAGCAGGAGCACAAATATTGGAAATCGGTTTCCATCAGTGATCTTCAAGAACAAAACCTCTCCAATGAGTAAGTTATTCCGGGCATCCCTTATGAAGTGCTGAGTTAGAACATTCCTGAAGTTCAAATACTTCAGAGCAATCAATAACAATAGGTGCAGAATGAATCTGAGACCCAATAGGACACAACCTAAGATAGTTTAGCTACATAAATTAATCTCTTCTTTGTCCATTGTTTTGCTATCTGTTTTCTGCTGCCTCAGCTCGAGATGATGTAGTATGGTGTGAGATTACTATATATATATATCAGGGTATTGGTGAGTGATATTTAATTGATATATATATCAACATATAATATAGGTAATACTTCAATATTATATGAAATGCTTAGGCCATTGCTAAATGCAAACCCATTTTGTCAAGATTCTGAAGCTAGACTCAGAAATCAAACCCCCCTCTTTCTCAGAAATCAAACCCCCCTCTTTCTGAACAAATACACATTACAAAACCACAAAGAGAACATTTGTTCCCCAACTAGAAAGTAGAAGCTTCAAAAGATTATTTACCTCATCACTTAAAGGGACACTGAACCCAATTTTTTTCTTTCGTGATTCAAATAGAGCAGCAATTTTAAGCAACTTTCTAATTTACTCCTATTATCAATTTTTCTTTGTTCTCTTGTTATCTGTATTTGAAAAAGAAGGCATCTAAGCTATTTTTTGGATCAGGAACCCTGGACAGCACTTGTTTATTGGTCGGTTAAATTAATCCACCAATCAGCAGGAACAACCCAGGTTGTTCACCAAAAATGGGCTGGCATCTAAACTTACATTCTTACTTTTCAAATAAAGATACCAAGAGAATGAAGAAAATTTGATAATAGGAGTAAATTAGAAAGTTGCTTAAAATTGCATGCTCTATCTGAATCACGAAAGAAAAAAATTTGGGTTCAGTGTCCCTTTAATGAGATTAGATCTTTTCAAACAAGATAAACCTGTTACCTAGATGATAGATCACAGGAACCCCTGTGGACAGCAGACGCAGGTCTGGACTCATGTCTGAAGCTCAGGATCTTCAGGAAAGCAGTTAATTTACACTATGTATGTATAAACAAGACACTGTAATTCCTGCAACTCTTGAATACACAATCCTTGTCTGGAAAGGTGATAGCTCAGATGCCAGCATATGGGAGGCTAAGTCTCATATGGAATCATTTGTTCATAAGTGTCATATAGTTAAAATACTCAGATTGTATTAAAAATATCTATCTATATATCTATATCTATATATATATATATATATATATATATATATATATATATATATATATATATATATATATATATATATATATATATATTGTATATAGAAAAAAGTTGCAAACCATCAGTAGAGGGCACAAAATTGTTTCCCACTGGTGGTTTAAGTATACCCTTTCCTGGCACTTAAACCTTACACAGTCGTATTAGAAAATCAGAGATCACCACCCATAATTGCATTGAGCAAACCATTTAATTCATATGCATTCTAATGCAATAAAAAGCACACATATATATATATATATATATATATAGACCAATTGAAAAAAACACAAACTAAAAGATTGATTTCCTTAATAAGCCACAAAAGTGGTAACTGAACTTTAGTCCAAGCAAGTAAATAAGGGTACCCTTAGTTAAGGATTCAGGAGCTCCCTGTTATGGTAATTCACCAATTCACCAGTGGGCTATTTCCACCCAGTAGTATGTCCCAGTGTATATAAGCACACATCCACAGGTTTTTAGATAATTACTTTGTATAGCGTGGAACCCCGTTAGTAAACAAGGTTAGAGTTTAACAGTCTCCCCCATATATATATATATACAGTCCGTTGGTAGCATAAGTTAGGAAGGGGAAGCGGTCAGCCCTCCAAACTCCCTCCAAGTATTCAGCTTGACAAATTATTAATCCGTGAGTGGGGCTTAATCAATGACTCACCTGACCCTCCTGTTCAACTCTGCTTCAGTCCAGTGTAGTGAGATAGACGGTGGGGGTCAATTGCGGGTTGAAAAATCTTTTGCTTACCGATCCATCACGGGTGTTCTGACACTTCCACAGTGAATTTCACCTGTTTGTAGTGGCTTCTACGGATCCTGGTGTCTCCTGTTGGAGTAAAGTGTAGCTGCCTTGCTACGCACGTTTCACCCCCAAAGGCACGGGGCTTCTTCCGGCTTAGTTTGATTACACTTTGTTAATTTACACTATGTATGTATAAACAAGACACTGTAATTCCTGCAACTCTTGAATACACAATCCTTGTCTGAAAAGGTGATAGCTCAGATGCCAGCATATGGGAGGCTAAGAGGCCTATTTAACAACGGTCTTGCAGACCTGATCCGACAGTGCGGATCAGGTCCGCAAGACCTCACTGAATGCAGAGAGCAATACGCTCTCCGTATTCAGCATTGCACCAGCAGCTCGCAAGAGCTGCTGGTGCAACGCCGCACCCTGCACATTCGCGGCCAATTGGCCACCAGCAGGGAGGTGTCAATCGACCCGATCATACGATCGGGTTAAATTGTGGCGATTCCTGTCTGCCTGCTCAGAGCAGGCAGACAGGGTTATGGAGCAGCAGTCTTTAGACCGCTGCTCCATAACTTGCGTTTCTGGCGAGTCTGAAGACTCGCCAGAAACACGGGCCCACAAGCTCCGGGCCTCCATTTCTCATATGATATGACTTGTGCATAAGTGTCATATAGTTAAAATACTCAGATTGTATTAAAAATATCTATATAAATAAATATATATATATTGGTCTGGGACATATACCTTAGACCTGATATACTATATTAGATAAGTGGGTAACTGTATTGGTGAATTTAAAATGTTCAGGAATCTAGTGTGAAAATGAGGTTCCAAATATGACTAGTAGATACTGGTATATAAATGCCTATGTAATGTGCCATGAATTGTATCATATAGTTTTATGCACTCAATATTAAGGGGATATCCACAGATAGGCAATTTATTCCTATTAGATAGAGTAAAATCAAATATATAAACAGTCGGCTAGATTTGGAGTTTGGCGGCCAAGGGGGTGCGTTAGCTACGCAGGCTTTTTTCTGGCCGCACCATAAAAATAACTCTGGTATTGAGAGTCCAAAAAAATGCTGCGTTAGGCTCCAAAAAAGGAGCGTAGAGCATTTTTACCGCAAATGCAACTCTCGATACCAGAGTTGCTTACGGACGCGGCCAGCCTCAAAAACGTGCTCGTGCACGATTCCCCCATAGGAAACAATGGGGCAGTTTGAGCTGAAAAAAAACCTAACACCTGCCAAAAAGCCGCGTTCAGCTCCTAACGCAGCCCCATTGTTTCCTATGGGGAAACACTTCCTACGTCTGCACCTAACACTCTAACATGTACCCCGAGTCTAAACACCCCTAACCTTACACTTATTAACCCCTAATCTGCCGCCCCCGCTATCGCTGACCCCTGCATTATATTATTAACCCCTAATCTGCCGCTCCGTAAACCGCCGCTACTTACATTATCCCTATGTACCCCTAATCTGCTGCCCCTAACACCGCCGACCCCTATATTATATTTATTAACCCCTAATCTGCCCCCCTCAACGTCGCCTCCACCTGCCTACACTTATTAACCCCTAATCTGCCGAGCGGACCTGAGCGCTACTATAATAAAGTTATTAACCCCTAATCCGCCTCACTAACCCTATCATAAATAGTATTAACCCCTAATCTGCCCTCCCTAACATCGCCGACACCTAACTTCAATTATTAACCCCTAATCTGCTGTTAGGGGTAATATGAACCTGATGGCAGCCATCTTGTTCTTCGCAGCCATCTTGTTCCTCGCAGCCATTTTGTAATGAATAGACTTTATTATACTGGGGTATTATGCAGTGAGAATTATATGCATGTTATGAGTTTCTTTAGCTATTCGGCCTTGCCAATGTACCCTGGCCTAATGCCTAGAAGTAAGATAGAATAAGATAATGTAAACAAGAGGCTTCAGACACTCGGTTGTCTCTGCAGATGGTAGTTTGTTATGACTCTGTAAATATTGTTATGAGAAACTCATGTTCCAGTTTTTCCTTGTAAATTGCTCTGTATAACTCTGTAAGATGACGCGGTCCTAACGTGTCATCCCCTTAACCCTGTATGTCACTATAAGAAAGGCTTGCACTGTGCAATAAACAGAATTGGCTTTCGATCATAATGCTGCGTGGTCTGAGTCATTCTAAGGGGCCCTTATCAGATAATCTACATATGCCTCAGGTGGTACACTAGGACCCAGGCTTTGGCCTGCGCTGACACCCCCCCGTGGGATTATACACCTTACAATTCTTGGTGGCAGCGGTGGGATTCGCAGTGCGTAAGTATGAGTGCTTTTACCATGCTTTCCTTCTGTGAATCTGAACCTAAAATTAGTTGTTTGTGTTTTTTTAAAAAAAAAAAAAAAAAAAAAAAGGTGTAATATATGATAATGATATAAGGTTAAAGGGGTTCCTGTGGTTGAAGCACAGGTTTGCGGAGGTTAGAGTCCTGCCGGCAGTTGTGATACCCCTCCAGACAGGTAATCAGTCCTGTGCTGGGACACAACAGATATTGTGAGTCCTGTCGGTGATAAGCGCGCAAGTAATATATGAATGCCAGTTGACGGGGAGCTTTTAAGATAAGCTACTCCGGGCGAACTTGGCAGTGAAGTGAGTAAGTCTCATGTGTGTTGAAGTTTCCCATATTCATTCCCATAATAGAGTTTTGTTACCCACCTGAAGCTCATGTTGATATCTGATGCTTGCTTTTGCTGCTATATAAAATGATGCTGTGCGTAGAAAATATTAAGTGGCTGTGCATGTTAATTGTGGCTATTATTGTATTGAAAAAGGGGAACTGCTCATAGATAAGATTGCACAGAGAAAATTACATGTATAAGGTAAAAGAAAAGAAGAGTTAATAGTTTCTGCAAAAGACAGAAATATTTTTTTAAAACACTGTCAGTAAGTACTGCTGTTTGATAAATAGAGAAATCTCTGTGTTAAAGAATGTAGCAGGCAAAGAAGGGGGGCCACCACTGAGCGCGCACATAGCTCAGAAAAGAAAAAAAAAGAGAGAAAAGAAATCCTGTCTCCGTTTGTAAGATTTTTTTTGTTTGCTTGCAGTAACAAAACTGAAATTTTGTATATTGAGATGCATAATGTGTGATGGTCTGTAGGTTCTCACTGTGGTATGCGTGTAACAGATTTACTTTGGACCAGGAACAGAATGTATTATTTGAAAATGATTGTCTCAAACCCTGCAAAAGTGGCCATTTTGTGGGGTTTCGGAAAAATAAAGAATGCATTTTGGATTTGGTGATAGGGTAATCTGGTAAATTTTATATGTATGTCGTACGCTATAAATTAGATGTTTTTCTGAGAAAAGGAAAAAGGGAGTGAATCTTTGGTATGCGAGATGAAATGAACTTGTGTGTCTGTATCGTAATAATGTTTCCTTCTGTTTCTCTGCTGGGAAATCAGACGTTTTTAGAAGATATTTGGTCATGTTATTTTATATACCTGTATTTTAAAGTCACCAGCATGTTTTAAGTATGTGGTATTCATATGCAGTTTTAGTTTTAAGTTATAATTGTTGTTCGGCATGTAAAGATATGATATTGTTTTTGCAAGTGAAGTAACGGCTTTGAAAGTGCGATGGTATGGGATTTTTTGTCACGCTCTGGTAAATATGAAATTGTTTCTGGTATGATTAATGGGTTAACGTATGTTGTATTTGTAAGGTATGTGCACGGCGTGGGTGCACACAATGAAATATATTTATAGGCTGTAATTGAAAGTTTTTCTAAAAGGGCGTCTGTTTTTGTTGCAAGTAAATTAATCTGCAGGTCATGCTACAGTACAGAGGTGAAATTGGTGTGGTAAATCATACAAGCAGCCTAGATTGTGGTTGGGATATACATATGTAATTTGCGTGATGAATGGTTAGTCCTTAAAGGGACGGTTCACTGTAACAAGGTGTTGCTATTAATGTATTGTCCATGACTTGTTATACAAGCGGCATATTATCTTATATTTGTCTGGAAAATCAGAGCTCAGTGCGTAGACGGAGCAATAGAAAATTGTCATTTTATTAGTTAAAGAACCAGTGCAATAACCCTGTATTAGTAGTTTGCTAAATATATTTTTAGAGACCTTTCTTTGTATATATTTATTTTAAAGTTGCTGTTCAGATAGCAGATATTTTTTTGCAGCATAACTTAATTCTCTCTGTAATGCAAACTGAAGTGATAAGTTGTCTACAATTTTAGTGTAGGGATCCGTGAGACTAGCGGACAGAAAAGAAAAAAAAACGAGAAAAAACAGAGGAGTGAAAATATTTAAAGGGATACAGGAAAACTGGTATAACATCTGAGAATTTAAGGGAATATTTACATAAAAGACGATGAGGTTTACTGTAAGCCTAACACTAGTATATTTCACTGTGTTAGCAGTTTCAATTAAAGATTATTTTTAATTTGGTTAAAATGTCCCTTTAATTAGCCTGCATCCCACTGTGAGTGCGTTCTTATGCTGCTTATGCTTGTTTAGGCTATTTAATGAACGTCAGTATACATTTTTTTTTATTATAAGGATCATTGGGATTAATTTAAAGGGGAAATTGTATTAGTATTTCTTTTTCAGAAAGCTTATTTTTTTTTTGTGTTATATGCGGTTGTTATATTTGGCTGGAGAGCTGCAGAATGGGGAATATCAAATTATATACAACGTTAAATCCAATAATTTTGTTGTGGTTAAACTAATTAGCATTTATCAAGTTTTAGTGTGAATTTTATATTTTTAAGCAGTAAACAGTGTTTCTCCTTTAAGTAAAAATGAAACTTTGAGCTTGCCTCACTATCCTTGAGAAAGACTGATAACACTGTGCATGTTTTGGTTTTCTTTAAAAAAAAAAAAAGAAAAGAAGTTTCTCTCTTGTGTTTGGCTTTGTTACAGAGAGAACAATTTGCACTGTACATTTAAAGCGGCAGTACTGGTGTTCTATGTTATAAAAAATGATAACTATAAATTGCTCACTACAAAGAAACAAGTATTTATATTATATTCTGTCATAGAATATAGCTTAAAAAAATGATAATTTTATTTCTGTGGCTGTCAAACTGTATCTCACAGATATAACTCTTTGTTATTTAAAATAACCCCCACTGCGTTCAATAAATAAATGAGATATTATTTAATGAAGTGATTTCAGTGACACTTTAAAATATATATAGTTATTTGGTTATTAAATAGTCTACCACTATTATTGCAATGGCTTTGATTGCTGCTTAACAGTTAAGCCGTGGTCTATAAGGTGTCTAGAATTAAACACCCCTAAAACAAATGATGCACAGTTTATCTGATTCTACTGCATTTATATAACTAGCTAATTTATCTGTTCACAGTTTTGGTTTTATTTATATGGCTTACGTGTATTTTGTCTCTTGGTGTTGTAATGAGATTTATACAGCCTGTGATAAGAGGCAGTCCTCAAAGGTTTAAAAAAATTAGCATATAAGCCTACCTATGTTTGGTTTAATCTAGGAAGGTTGGTTAAAATTAAAAGTCCTATCTGAGTAATGAATTTTCATTTATCCTAGAATGTCCCTTTAACAGTGGCTACTGTGGTTATCTGATCTTTCCCAAATAAGCTCAATTTTATTTGTGCAATCTGCAACTTAAGTTTCTTGGGCATCTGCTGTGATTGCTTTCTTTGTGTGATATTAAAGTTTTGTACATAGTGGATGTTTTTAATTGTTTGTCATGTTCTGAGTGTGTTGCATTTCAGCGAATGTCAGAATATGTGTTGCATTCTAAGTTAATTGTGGTTGTTTGAAATTTGTGTCAGCAGCTAATGTTTCGTTTTGTGTAAGACAAGAACGATTGGTTTTCATTGTTTGTTATGTTTTTCTCTTTTGTGGACAGCATATTGAATTGTGAAGTGTATTTCATTTTGCTTGCTATTGAGAATTGTCTCTGCATGAGTGGAGTGCATGATTTATCGTTTAGTTTCTTGTTATCTTGTGTTTGCGTGTCACATGAGATGTTTTACGCAAACATGGGGGAAGTATTGATGAGTATTGATGAATATCTTTATGTAATGGAGGAGATTATTTTTAGGAGGTGAACCTAAAACGTTTTGAATCTCCTCGTACAATGTTATTGTGTTAATTTCAGATGCCTAAAATGTTTTATTTTTCTATGTGGTTCTTAACACTATATTTGTATTTGCAGGATGAGAGTATGCTGTCTTCAGAGATTGAAACACACTAACTGAATTATTTTTGAGTTTCCATATTTAGGTAAAATCTGTACAGGCAAAATTCCATAAGTGCACTCTTCAAAAGATTAAAGATTGAAAGTGAGTAAACCTTTAAAGAAAGAAAAGATAAAGATGAAAGACCTTTTGTCAAGCTTGTTTTAACCATCATACTGCAGTAAAAAAAAAGTTACTGAACTATCTTTGGATCCATTCTTTGCTTTGCATGCTGGTACCAGCCCCAGAACTGGACTCTGGGTAATCCATGACTGTTTTCTCTGATGTGTGTCTTCAGGACATAAAGACTATCCTTCTCTGGACTGTGCCTTACCGCTCGATATGGAAGTCCTGTTATGCTGTTACAGGATCAACCAATTAAATTAGGGGAGTATTGTTTTAACTCCATTCCTTATATTGCTTGTTTTGTATTTTCTTGTATTTGTTTTATTTTTATTGATCATATTTGGTCTAAGAAATCATATGCTTCATTGGTATTAGTGCACATGGTAGTTTATGTGCGTAACAAAGTAACCCTTTAGATAAGTGTAACTGTGAACTTTGCAGTATTGTACTCTATTGAATGGCCCACTGAGTATAGAAAATAGGTTTAAGGAAAATGCTGCAACATAGAATAATATTTTAGACCCTTCACCCTTTAGAACATAAGGAGGACACATCTAAGCTAGAAGTTTATAGTAAATATACAGAGAAATGTTTGTTCAGGGAATAGCATAATTATAGTTTATGAAAGCAAATGTATTTTTCCCTTTTATTAATTAGTATGGTATCTGCAAAGTGAATTTGGTCATTCCTCATGTTTGTCAAAGAGAGTAATTCTTACCATAAAGATGTGTTTACCTTTAAAAGAGCTTGTAGTTTTAAATGATGTTCTGTTTGTATGCTTTCCTCATATAGGAGTGTGAGAGAATTTAGGTTGCATAAAATAATTAGTAAACTAGTAGTGTTTATATCAGATTAGGATCATGGTTGGAGAATTATAAGCATTATAGATAGCAGCCATCCAGAATAAAGCAACACAAGGTTCTTTTATTTTTTTAGAAGTTCAAAGTGATATTGTAAAGAAATTCATTTATTTTCATTGACGGTTTTCTTTTTTCCATTCTTACAACAGGGCAGGCCTTAGCATAAGTTTTAGCATAAACATTCAGGCCCTTGAGGAAGTCTGACAGGATTTCACTTGCGTAGTATTCATGAAGTATCATTTAAAAGTGTATAGAGAAGTTGTAAATTATTCTCTGAGAAATGTCAATGTATTATATATCAACAATGTTTTGTTTGATTTTAAATGACATAGGATAAAAGTGACATTTTATTTGGACATAATTGTGATTGTATTTCGGTGTGTACTCATCCTGTACTGTTTCTGTTTGCTTCCTAGACTCCCTGTGACTCGAGTGTCTGCTTGCCATGGGTATCCACTGGTTGCCTTGTCTACCCCATGAACAAACCATCAGATTTCCAGTATCTCCCTGCGGAAGAACCGTGGATAAGCACCCCTACTGCAAATGAACTGTTGGAGAACTGTATTATAGCAAAGTGTCAAGGTGCAGCGCTCTCAAATGGACAAAGACTGTTCTTAAAGTGATCAGAGGCCACCTAGAGACAGTTGTGCTGTTGCTATGTCATGCTTTACTGTGGAAAAGGAACTGTTGGACATATTGGGGGGTGCTAGCAATGCAGGTGGAGAGATAGAAGATGCAGCGTTGTTTGGGGGTAGATGGGGGGCTGGTTGGGTCTCTGTGCTGGTAGACCGGTAGTTTTGGGAAGGCTGGAGGATAGATGGAAGGTATTGGAGGGACTGTACCTATATGCAGTGACAATTAGCCTATAAAAGTATATCACGACATGCAAATATTTTTCTCTTTAGTATTCTTATAGAGTTCTGTTACCATAATATAAGGCTTTACTAATTTTCTATGCCTGTCTATTTTTATGTTATTCTGTTAGAATAAAAGGATGGTATGTTAGGGGTAATATGAACCTGATGGCAGCCATCTTGTTCTTCGCAGCCATCTTGTTCCTCGCAGCCATTTTGTAATGAATAGACTTTATTATACTGGGGTATTATGCAGTGAGAATTATATGCATGTTATGAGTTTCTTTAGCTATTTGGCCTTGCCAATGTACCCTGGCCTAATGCCTAGAAGTAAGATAGAATAAGATAATGTAAACAAGAGGCTTCAGACACTCGGTTGTCTCTGCAGATGGTAGTTTGTTATGACTCTGTAAATATTGTTATGAGAAACTCATGTTCCAGTTTTTCCTTGTAAATTGCTCTGTATAACTGTGTAAGATGACGCGGTCCTAACGTGTCATCGCCTTAACCCTGTATGTCACTATAAGAAAGGCTTGCACTGTGCAATAAACAGAATTGGCTTTCGATCATAATGCTGCGTGGTCTGAGTCATTCTAAGGGGCCCTTATCAGATAATCTACATATGCCTCAGGTGGTACACTAGGCCCCAGGCTTTGGCCTGCGCTGACACCCCCCCGTGGGATTATACACCTTACATCTGCCGACCGGAGCTCACCGCTACTATAATAAATGGATTAACCCCTAAAGCTAAGTCTAACCCTAACACTAACACCCCCCTAAGTTAAATATAATTTAAATCTAACGAAATTAATTAACTCTTATTAAATAACTTATTCCTATTTAAAGCTAAATACTTACCTGTAAAATAAATCCTAATATAGCTACAATATAAATTATAATTACATTGTAGCTATTTTAGGATTAATATTTATTTTACAGGCAACTTTGTAATTATTTTAACCAGGTACAATAGCTATTAAATAGTTAAGAACTATTTAATAGTTACCTAGTTAAAATAATAACAAAATTACCTGTAAAATAAATCCTAACCTAAGTTACAAATAAACCTAACACTATACTATCATTAAATTAATTAAATAAAATACCTACAATTACCTACAATTAAACCTAACACTACACTATCAATACATTAATTAAATACAATACCTACAAATAAATACATTTAAATAAACTAACTAAAGTACAAAAAATAAAAAAGAACTAAGTTACAAAAAATAAAAAAATATTTACAAACATCAGAAAAATATTACAACAATTTTAAAATAATTACACCTACTCTAAGCCCCCTAATAAAATAACAAAGACCCCCAAAATAAAAAAATGCCCTACCCTATTCTAAATTAATAAAGTTAAAAGCTCTTTTACCTTACCAGCCCTGAACAGGGCCCTTTGCGGGGCATGCCCCAAGAAATTCAGCTCTTTTGCCTGTAAAAAAAAACATACAATACCCCCCCCCCCAACATTACAACCCACCACCCACATACCCCTAATCTAACCCAAACCCCCCTTAAATAAACCTAACACTAAGCCCCTGAAGATCTTCCTACCTTGTCTTCACCTCACCAGGTATCACCGATCCGTCCTGGCTCCAAAATCTTCATCCAACCCAAGCGGGGGCTGGCGATCCATCATCCGGTGCTGAAGAGGTCCAGAAGAGGCTCCAAAGTCTTCATCCTATCCGGGAAGAAGAGTAGATCCGGACCGGCAACCATCTTCTTCCAAGCGGCATCTTCTATCTTCATCCGATGACGACCGGCTCCATCCTGAAGACCTCCAGCGCGGATCCGTCCTCTTCTTCCGACGACTTCCCGACGAATGACGGTTCCTTTAAGGGACGTCATCCAAGATGGCGTCCCTCGAATTCCGATTGGCTGATAGGATTCTATCAGCCAATCGGAATTAAGGTAGGAAAATTCTGATTGGCTGATGGAATCAGCCAATCAGAATCAAGTTCAATCCGATTGGCTGATCCAATCAGCCAATCAGATTGAGCTCGCATTCTATTGGCTGATCGGAACAGCCAATAGAATGCGAGCTCAATCTGATTGGCTGATTGGATCAGCCAATCGGATTGAACTTGATTCTGATTGGCTGATTCCATCAGCCAATCAGAATTTTCCTACCTTAATTCCGATTGGCTGATAGAATCCTATCAGCCAATCGGAATTCGAGGGACGCCATCTTGGATGACGTCCCTTAAAGGAACCGTCATTCGTCGGGAAGTCGTCGGAAGAAGAGGACGGATCCGCGCTGGAGGTCTTCAGGATGGAGCCGGTCGTCATCGGAGATAGAAGATGCCGCTTGGAAGAAGATGGTTGCCGGTCCGGATCTACTCTTCTTCCCGCATAGGATGTAGACTTTGGAGCCTCTTCTGGACCTCTTCAGCACCGGATGATGGATCGCCAGCCCCCGCTTGGGTTGGATGAAGATTTTGGAGCCAGGACGGATCGGTGATACCTGGTGAGGTGAAGACAAGGTAGGAAGATCTTCAGGGGCTTAGTGTTAGGTTTATTTAAGGGGGGTTTGGGTTAGATTAGGGGTATGTGGGTGGTGGGTTGTAATGTTGGGGGGGGGGTATTGTATGTTTTTTTTTACAGGCAAAAGAGCTGAATTTCTTGGGGCATGCCCCGCAAAGGGCCCTGTTCAGGGCTGGTAAGGTAAAAGAGCTTTTAACTTTATTAATTTAGAATAGGGTAGGGCATTTTTTTATTTTGGGGGTCTTTGTTATTTTATTAGGGGGCTTAGAGTAGGTGTAATTATTTTAAAATTGTTGTAATATTTTTCTGATGTTTGTAAATATTTTTTTATTTTTTGTAACTTAGTTCTTTTTTATTTTTTGTACTTTAGTTAGTTTATTTAAATGTATTTATTTGTAGGTATTGTATTTAATTAATGTATTGATAGTGTAGTGTTAGGTTTAATTGTAGGTAATTGTAGGTATTTTATTTAATTAATTTAATGATAGTATAGTGTTAGGTTTAATTGTAACTTAGGTTAGGATTTATTTTACAGGTAATTTTGTTATTATTTTAACTAGGTAACTATTAAATAGTTCTTAACTATTTAATAGCTATTGTACCTGGTTAAAATAATTACAAAGTTGCCTGTAAAATAAATATTAATCCTAAAATAGCTACAATGTAATTATAATTTATATTGTAGCTATATTAGGATTTATTTTACAGGTAAGTATTTAGCTTTAAATAGGAATAAGTTATTTAATAAGAGTTAATTAATTTCGTTAGATTTAAATTATATTTAACTTAGGGGGGTGTTAGTGTTAGGGTTAGACTTAGCTTTAGGGGTTAATCCATTTATTATAGTAGCGGTGAGCTCCGGTCGGCAGATTAGGGGTTAATAATTGAAGTTAGGTGTCGGCGATGTTAGGGAGGGCAGATTAGGGGTTAATACTATTTATGATAGGGTTAGTGAGGCGGATTAGGGGTTAATAACTTTATTATAGTAGCGCTCAGGTCCGCTCGGCAGATTAGGGTTTAATAAGTGTAGGCAGGTGGAGGCGACGTTGAGGGGGGCAGATTAGGGGTTAATAAATATAATATAGGGGTCGGCGGTGTTAGGGGCAGCAGATTAGGGGTACATAGGGATAACGTAGGTGGCGGCGCTTTGCGGTCGGCAGATTAGGGGTTAATAAGTGTAGGCAGGTGGAGGCGACGTTGAGGGGGGCAGATTAGGGGTTAATAAATATAATATAGGGGTCGGCGGTGTTAGGGGCAGCAGATTAGGGGTACATAGGGATAACGTAGGTGGCGGCGCTTTGCGGTCGGCAGATTAGGGGTTAATAAGTGTAGGCAGGTGGAGGCGACGTTGTGGGGGGCAGATTAGGGGTTAATAAATATAATATAGGGGTCGGCGGTGTTAGGGGCAGCAGATTAGGGGTACATAAGGATAACGTAGTTGGCGGTCGGCAGATTAGGGGTTAAAAAAATTTAATCGAGTGGCGGCGATGTGGGGGGACCTCGGTTTAGGGGTACATAGGTAGTTTATGTGTGTTAGTGTACTTTAGAGTACAGTAGTTAAGAGCTTTATAAACCGGCGTTAGCCCAGAAAGCTCTTCACTCCTGCTTTTTTTCTGCGGCTGTAGTTTTGTCGTTAGATGTCTAACGCTCACTTCAGAAACAACTCTAAATACCGGAGTTAGAAAGATCCCATTGAAAAGATAGGATACGCAATTGACGTAAGGGGATCTGCGGTATGGAAAAGTCGCGGCTGAAAAGTGTGCGTTAGACCCTATTTTCAGTGACTCCAAATACCGGCGGTAGCCTAAAACCAGCGTTAGGAGCCTCTAACGCTGGTTTTCACGGCTAACGCCAAACTCTAAATCTAGCCGAGTATTTCTATAATGATATATTACTACAGAATTACAGGTATACCTCACTTTACAGCGCTTCACTTTACAGCGCTTTGCTAATACAGCGCTTTGTGGAGCTGAAGTTCAACCTCCAAAGATTTTGAAACAGTGCTGTAATCTTCGTGAGATTGTGAGAAAAGTGACTGGCAGTTCATGCTGTTTACTGCATTACAGTGCAATCTGTGTCTCAGTGCTATAGTCTGGAAAATTTTACTAGTTATTGTCACTATTTTACAGGTACAGTATTTATTGAATACTAATTGAGTACTGTGCTGGTGTTAAACTAAATGTAGCACTATTGCACCCCTAATAAATGTTAGTTCAAACATGTTTTCAAGTTTTTAAACACACTGGCAAGTTAAAACTGCCTTGTTTCACTTTAAGGCGGTTTTCACTTTACAGCGGGGCTCCGGTCCCTAACCCGCTGTATGAGCGTGGTATACCTTTACATCAGACTGCTACTCACAGGGTATGTATATGAGATAAGATGATAACTGGAAAAGGTGGAGATATTATATCAGAATATGAACTAAAATATTAATTAATCTCATACTGAAATTATGAATTAAAATCCTTTAAAGTCCCCTTATAGAAACGTGACTTTTGGGTACATCTCTTAAAGGGACACTGAACCCAATTTTTTTCTTATGTGATTCAGATAGAGCATGCATTTTTAAGCATTTTCTAATTTAGTCCTATCATCAAATTTTTCTTCGTTCTTTTTCTATGTTAATTTGAAAAAGAAGGCATCTAAGCTAAGGCGCCAGCCAATTTTTGGTTCAGTACTCTGGACAGCACTTGTTTATTGGTGGGTGAATTTATCCACCAATCAGCAAGTACAACCCAGGTTGTTCACCAAAAATGGACCGGCATCTAAACTTACATTCTTGCTTTTCAAATAAAGATACCAAGATAATGAAGAAAATTTGATAATAGGAGTAAATTAGAAAGTTGCTTAAAATCGCATGCTCTAAATCAAGAAAGAAACAATTTGGGTTCAGTGTCCCTTTAAGACAATATCAGTGGGAAGTGTATATATATATATATATATATATATATATATATATATACAGTATATGTGTATGTTCTATAGATTCAATGTTGTATACATACTTAATCAATATACTCATGTCTGGTATTGAAATACACATGCTCAGTTAAATTAAAAAATAATAAGTATACTGAATAGAATATACATTTATGAAAATCTATATTGTTCTGTACTTTAAAGTATTTTGCTGGCAGGACTGCATTCCTACTCCTGCTGCTGCCCCCGGTGTCCAATATGAGGTAATACAGCCAGAGATATTCAACCATGGGGGTTGGATTACAAAGTGGCGTTACCAGTCAGCCAATGAGAGCTAAGGGTGTAACCAGATTTTTATTTGGAATGATTAGATAATGAAGGAGTAGTTTTATCATTGATATAAGCTGCTACACGCTTTTTCTCCACTTTCACTTTTCCTTTCCAATCTCCCTCTGCCCCTGTTTACCCTCTCAGAAGTAACAATCTCAGCTCTAATGGGGTCCCTATAGCCCTAGAGGAATAACATATCCTTGCTCTTTCATGGATTTATAATATTCCTTTAGATAATATTTGTAAACATTCACTCACTAAATTTCACTCGCCAATGTTAAATTTCCATTTGCCAATGGCTAGTGGACTAGTGGAAATTGGGCCCTGACATAGAGTTGAACACTACGGAGCCCTGCTGGTTTCATTCATAAACATTTGTTTTTATTGGTGGCGTGAGCACGCTGTATTATAAGGCTCTCTCGTTTTAAGTATTTTGCGTGCACGCAACAGTCACTAAGGTGTGTGCGCGATGTAACTATAAGAAACATGGCCACATTCTTCTTCCTGATGTTAAGTTCATGTGACCGGATGGGTCACGTGAGCCGCTTAGTTATCCGATCATGTGCCGAATACACACACGTGACCCAACTGCCAACGTCACCAAACTGCTCAAGTGATGCTATCTCAGCAACAAGGAGGTGGCCATATTGGATGACCAAGCGTGAGAACGCTTTAGAAAAACATGGGAAGGTTTTAAAATAAAAAATGGAACACTGCCACCAATCAATATTTTTTTTTACGAATGAAACCAGCAGGGCTCCGGGGAACACAGATCAAAGCAAAGTCGATAACCAGAAGACATAGTTCTACAAACCAGGAGACCAGGATACAGACAGAAGAAGAGCACATCCATGTTACTAATGATCACAGACATTGATTGAAACAAAAACTAGTTATAAATAGCCGTCAAATTTGTGCCAAATACATACATGGAACTGACATCGTGTCGCAATCAATTGCACGCAAAATGTTTGCCACCCATGTTTTTGAAAATGTATAATTTAAAAGGGACATAAAACCCAATTTTTTTTTCATGATTCAGATAGAGCATACAATTTTAAACAACTTTCCAATTCACTTCTATTATCATATTTTCTTCAATTTCTTGTTATCCTTTGTGGAAAAGCAAGAAGTTAAGTTCAGGAGCGTGCACGTGTCTGCAACACTATATGGCAGCAGTTTTGCAACAATGTTATACATTAGCAAGAGCACTAGATGGCGGTGTTCTGGTAAGAGGGCGAACTTTGGAAAAGAGCGAACCATGTCACTTCCTGTGACGTTCCATCAGCTGTTATACAAATTTTGGACCTAATACGCATGCGTGACAGCGTCATCACATACCTGGCCGCATACGTCACTGCTAAAATATGTAGAGCTGTGAAATTCAGGAACCCTTTCTAGAGCGCATGCGTGGGATTTTGTATCACAAATGGTGCGCTCATGGAAAGCTGTTTATTCGGCTCCTCTGCAATATTCGGAACTCCGCCCCCCACTGCAACTACTCCCATTACTACTTTTACTACTGTAAAGCTGAGTCTCCGTGCATGAGAAACAGCCCCCCCCGCCACTCGGCTATAGCCACTGCTTCTTCTGATGATTCAATGCATCTTTTTACAGGCTCCGTTCAATGTCATTATCTTTCATAACATAATGACATTGAACGGAGCCCGTGAAAAGGTGCATTGGATCAATTGTGGCAATTCCTGTCCGCCTGCTCAGAGCCATACATGGACCATACATGACACTGCTGACTGTCTGAGAAAGTGTAGTGTTTGAATACTGGTGGCCAGGCCTTTACAGCATATGTGCATATGCTACTGAAAAACATAAATCATTTTTGCTAATTAAATTATCTTGCAAAAATGCTTCTATGTGAAGGTGAAATGCGCCAATGCACCTTTTATTTTGACCTTTCTATCCCTTTTCAATGGAGGTTCTAGCACTTAAAGGGACATTAAAGACTAAATAAATGCTAGATAGAATGATGCATTTAAAGAAAAGATTAGTCTGAGGATAACAAGTAGATGTATTTTTTAAAGTTTCATTAGCTGTTTAAATATTGACAAAAGTATAAAGTTTTAGTGTCTAAAAAAACAATAGGAGCTGCCATGTTGTAACTTAGGTTACCTTCTCTGCTGTGGCCAATTAGGGACAGATATAAATAGGTCACTAGAGTGTGCAGCCAATGGCTGTAAGGAATATAACAGTGTTCTGCACTTCCATTTCTTACAGGAACTGAAAAGCTCACAATTTCAGAATGGAATTACAGGGAAAGGGGACAAAATAAATAATGAAAGTATATTGCAGAGTTTTATATATACATTCTATATATATATATATATATATATATATATATATATATATATATATATATATATATATATATATATATATATACACACACAATTTATCATTTTATATTACCATCTCATAGTGTTTGTCACTTTAATATGGGGGGGGGGGGGCAAACAAAGGTGGTCAAGATACAGCACACATGATTTATAAAGTTCTTTGCAGCTCAATGGGGGTCCTACATTGGAGGTGCATAACACTCCTCAGCCCCCCCATAGATCCATCACTGTCCCTTTTATAGAGGAATTGTTTTGAGTGTACTGTCCCTTTCATTTGTATTCACTATACCCCCTTCAATGCATAATGTAAGGTAAGATTACAAGGCATTATAATATTATTTTATGACACAGTATGATATATGCTGTAAGATAATTGCTGCTACTACTGATACTGATGCTCCTCCTGCTAGTGATGCTACTGATGCTCCTCCTGCTGCTGCTGACGATGATGCTGATGTTGCTGAGCATGCGCAGTGATCCATTCCCGGCCGCATCACTCGGGTCATTCTCATTTTCCTTGGCTTTGTTTTACCCTCTTTTTTTTCACTGCAAGGTACCCAACCTCTGAATTGCAGGTCTGACAATATTCCTGAGCTTGACATCCGTTTAGTAACACGCAGGAGGCCCAGCTCTGAGCTGTCAAAAGGGACTATTTTCCTTAGCGGACGCTGACAGGGCGGTGCTGCTTTGAAGCCATCTTTGGACCATTTTGGTTGCTTTGCTGAGTTGTCTGTGCAGAGATCCATCTCCCGTCGCAGAATGGATGAAGAATACGATGTGATAGTGCTGGGCACCGGGCTGACAGTGAGTACAGGGTGCTAGGAAGGGAGAAATACTCTGCAATAACCCGCACAAGATGCAATGCAATTGGTTGCCATAAACTACTCTGCACCTTGCTTGATGGGGCGTTCTGCAATTAGGGAGAAAGATATATTTTCTATGTTTTTTTTTTTTTGCTGCTGTGAAATGTACTGCAATTAAATAGCTGAGATGCTCTGCGGTAAGCTATGGTGCAATGCTCTGCAGAGAGCAAGAAGTAGCAGCTCCCCCAGCTAATGATTGAACATGAACTGAGTGAAATGCTCTGCTATGAATTAGGTAGGGTGTTTGTTTTTTTCTTAGGATATTGAGGTCACAATTAATTGAACTGCTAGAATATCTGGGTGTGATGCTCTGCAAAAAGGTATAGTAGGATGCTTAGCAGTAAGCCTTAGGGATATGCCTGTTCTGTAATGATATGGATAATGCTCTGCAGTGAGGGGTGAGCTTTTCTGCAATAAGGTGAGGGTAGGATGCTGTGCTACCTACATGATTATTGAAGACAGATTTGATGAGATGCTCTGCATTGAGAGGTTTGCTTTTGACTAGATGCCTGTAGTGGGGTGGGGCTACTTGGTTTGTGCTTAGTGCTGTGTTGAGATGCTCTGCAGGCAGCTGGGGAGGAATAATTTATAATGAAATTGAGATGCTCTTTAGGGAAGTGGAAACATAAGCTGTACCATGAATATGAGTTAGATTCTCTGTAGTGGATGAAAGGCCCTAAATGACACCATCTCAAGTGAGTTTTGATGAGATGATTTGCACTGGTTCAAGAAAAAAAAATATCCTGCTACAAAAGGAATTTAGATGCTCTGCAGTGAGATGATTTGCAGCAAATAGGGGTAAAGTGTACTGTAGTGGGAGGTGAGGTGTATACAGCAATACAAGGTGAAATGCTCTGCAGTAATATCAGTTGAAATACCATGAATAAAAATGTCTGTGTGCAATGTGCACAGGTACAAATAAGTGTAACTGGGTGTGAGCGTCACTGTCCATCCTTCCTCACTCACCATCTTTGCTGTACATGTTCAATAACCAGCTGACTACACATCCTATATGGGTTTGTTCTGCACATAAACATGACCAGCTCTGCTGCATTTGCTGAAGAATAAAATGAGAACAGAGACATAAAAGTTATTAAATAGAGTCAATGAGAAGGAAATGGTAAACAGCGCACCAGGAAACAGAATGCAAGTGGTAGATTAGGAAGGCCTGGTCAATGAGATATTTCTTGAGTTAACTATTTAATACAGGGTCATACTGGGTAGATTTGAAGCAGAGTAGTTATATCAGAGATACCGTATGTAAAGAGCAGAAAATCTAGTGCAGGGTTTCTCAGCAAATGATATTCATTTAATGATTCAGATATAACATTCAATTTTTTTAAATGTTTCCCAATTTGCTTCGTTTAACAAAGTTGCTTCATTCTCTTGTTATCCTTTGTTGAAGGAGCAGCAATGCACTTCTGGGAGCTAGCTAAACACATTGGTCAGCAAAGTACTAGCTCCCATTAGTACTTTGCTGCACATGAGCCTACCTAGGTATGCTTTTCAACAAAGGATACCAAGAATACAAAGCAAATTAGGTACTAGAAGTAAATTGGAAAGTTGTTTAAAAGTATATGCTATGTTTGCATCATTAAAGTTTAATTTTGACTCTTCTGTCCTTTTTTAAGAATCCATAAGAGTTAAATATAGTGTGGGTTAATGCCATACTTAAAGGGACACTGAACCCAAATTTTTTCTTTCGGGATTCAGATAGAGCATGCAAATTTAAGCAACTTTCTAATTTTCTCCTATTATCAATTTTTCTTCGTTCTCTTGCTATCTTTATTTGCATCTAAGGTATTTTTTGGTTCAGACCATGGAAAGCACTTGTTTATTGGTCGGTTAAATTAATCCACCAATCAGCAAGAACAACCCAGGTTGTTCACCAAAAATGGGCCGGCGTCTAAACTTACATTCTTGCCTTTCAAATAAAGATACCAAGAGAATGAAGAAAATTTGATAATAGGAGTAAATTAGAAAGTCTGAATCACGAAAGACAAAATTTGGGTTCAGTGTCCCTTTAAAAATAAAGGCTGAAATAAGATTAAGTTTTTATAAGTATTTTTTATACACACTGCCACCAATACCTGCATATCCTGTAGTGTGTTTGCACTGTAATACTGAATAATTTATTTGTCTTATAAATCTTTACTATATTATCAGCAACTGAAACCTAATTGCTGCTATAATTTAGATATTATGGATTTAGAAGAAAATAATACTTTAATATCCATATACATATATATATTCATTTTGTTTTAGAATATTATCACCTATTTGGGCACATGCTGTTAAAGTGGTTCACAGCTTCTTTAAAGGGATAGTTTAGTTAATATTAAACTTTATGATTCAAATAGGGCATGTAATTTTAAACAAATTTCCTATGTACTTTTATCATCAAATCTGATTTGTTCTCTTGGTATTCTTTGTTGAAAGCTAAACCTAGGTAGGCTCATATGCTAATTTATAAGCCATTGAATGTTGCCTCTCTTATCTCTGCATTTTGACAGTTTTTCACAGCTAGACAGCGCTAGTTCATGTGTGACATATAGATAACATTGTGCTCACTCGTGGATTTACCTATAAGTGAGCACTGATTGGCTAAAATGCAAATCTGTCAAGAGAACTGAGATAAGGGGCAGTCTGCAGAGGCTTAGATACAAGGTAATCACAGAGGTAAAAAATATATTAATATAACTGTGTTGGTTATGCAAAACTAGGGAATGGGTAATAAAGGGATTATCTATCTTTTTCCACAATTAAGGAAAACTGTCCCTTTAACCAGAGCACAGACAACTTGTTCTAATGGAGCCACTATGGGAAAATCTAGTCAAGCAGATTTCTTATAACACAACTATATTATCAACCTAATTATACGCAGATCACTATATTTAGTGACAAAAGTTGTATACTAGGCACTAAATATAAATGTTTCAGATAGATCATGCAATTTTAAACAATTTTCCAATTTACGTGCAAGAGTTTACAGGCTATACAAATATGAGTCTGTAATTGGCTGATGGCTGTCACATGATACAGTGGACAGGGAAATAAAGCAATCTTTGAAATTTATCAGTAAAAAAAAATCTACTGTTAATTTGAAATTCAGATTAAAGGGACAAGAAACACAAAATTTTCCTGTCATGATTCAGAAAGAGAATACAATTTTAAACAACATTCCAATTTCCTTCTATTATTTTATTTGCTTCATTCTTCAGATATCCTTTGCTGAAGAAAAAAGCAATGCACATGAGTGATACAATTACACAAGGAATCTATGTGCAGCCACCAATCAGCAGCTACTGGGCCTATTTAGATATACTTTCCAACAAAATATATCAAGAGAATTAAGCAAATTAGATAATAGAAGTAATTTAGAAACTGGTTTAAAACTGCATGCTGTTTCTAAATCATGAAAGAAGATATTTAGGTTTCATGTCCCTTTAAGTGCTATTGCATTGTATTTTTATTGAGCATTTGTGGAATATAAAATTCTACTTTATTGAATGACCCTTTAAGGCTGGCTCTATGACCAGCAACCACCAGGGAGTTCCCCCCTCCCCCCAATGCTATAACCCTGTTGCCTACATAAAACCCGTGCTATTATATAAAATGATCTATAAACCAACCCAATCAATCCTGGCACTTAATGTACCAAACCCATTGACCACTGATACTTTACATCCTGTGTATTATTTTGCTAATTACATTCACTGACATCACAGCTGTCACTCACTCACTATCCTTCCTTGTTGTCCCGCCCTACAGTCTGTTCCTTTTACCTCTACTGCTCATCCTCATAGTCCATTGTCACTGTATATCCCCATTTAACATCTTTATTGCCCATCCTAATTGTCTGTCACTCCCAGTCCTTATAGAACAATATCACTGGGCATTCATATTCTTCATTAACTGACCACCCTCATTGTTATTCTGCTGACCAACCTTAGTGTCCATTTTGCCCTACGAACCTTAAAGGGGACATGAAACCCAAATGTATTCTTTCATAATTAAGATAGATCATGTGATTACCTTGTATCTAAGCCTCTGGAGACTGCCCCCTTATCTCAGTGCTTTTGACAGACACTCAGTTTAGCCAATCAGTGTAGACTCCTAAATAACTCCACGGAAGTGAGCACATTGATATCTATATGACACACATAAACTAGTACTGTCTGTGAAAAACTCTGAGCTAAGAGGCGGTTTTCAACGGTTTAGAAATCAGTTTGTGCCTACCTAGGTTTAGCTTTTTAAAAATACCACCAAGGGAACAAAGCAAATTTAATGATAAAAGTCAATTGGAAAGTTTAAAATTGCATGCCCTACCTTAATCATGAAAGTTTCATTTTGACTAGACTGTCCCTTTAAATTGGAAACTTTTTTAAAAATTATGTGCTTTGTCTGAATCACAAAAGAAAAAAATTGGGTTTCATATCCCTTTAAAGGAACTTGAAACCCAAAATGTTTTCTTTCATAATTAAAATAGAGAAAACAATTTTAAACATCTTTTAAAATTTACTTCTGTTATCTATTTTGCTTTGTTTTCTTGATATCCTTTGCTGAAGAGTAAACCTCTAAGCAGCAATGCACTACTGGAAGCTAACCAAACACATCAGGTGAGCCAATGACAAGATGCATATATGTGCAGCCACCAATCAGCAGCTAGCTCCCAGTAGTGCTTTGCTGCTCCATAGCCTACCTAGGTACACTTTTCAACAAAGGATACCAATAGAACAAAGTTAATTAGAAAATAGAAGCATATTGGAAAGGTGGTTAAAATGCATGCTCTATCTGAATCATGACCTTTTACATTTTGACTTTACTGTCCCTTTAAAGGGACATTGAAATAATTTATTATATACAAGCATATATTAGCAACACACAACTTTGGCATTATATTGCAGTCCAGGGACATACCCCTTGCCCTAGCAAATATGTTTATTTTATCTCAAGTGTTGTGGTGAATTAGGGATAAGTGATATCAAGCATTTACTGTGCAGCATGTAGAAGGGTCATAGTTTGGAATCCTACAGGATCCACTTTAATCTGTCTGGGGCAGTGGAAAAAAAGCACAATTTTCAGATAAAATACATAATTTTATTCATAACAGATCATATTCACTGTCTATCCTCACTGGTCATACTGTCAGTGTTCATTATCTATCCACTCTCATCTGACTGACCATTCAATTAATCTTCACTGATTTATCCGTATTGTTCTGCACTGACCAGTGTTACTGAATATGATTTCTGGCCATGCTTAATCATCCTAGATCAAATAAATGTTTTTCTGATATCATTAGGTCACATATATTTCTCACCTGATACACAGTTACATCACATATGCTGTGTTCCTATGAAAGCTATTACAGCTTATGCATTGCCCCTGGGTATACTGTTACATCACATACACTGCTCTCCTGGTGTTACAGCTTATGCATTGCCCCTGGGTAAACAGTTACATCACATACACTGCTCTCCTGGTGTTACAGCTTATACATTGCCCCTGGGTATACAGTTACATCACATACACTGCTCTCCTGTTGTTACAGCTTATGCATTGCCCCTGGGTATACAGTTACATCACATACACTGCTCTCCTCTTGTTACAGCTCATGCATTGCCCCTGGGTACACAGTTACATCACATACACTGCTCTCCTGGTGTTACAGCTTATGCATTGCCCCAGGGTATACATTTACATCACATACACTGCTCTCCTCTTGTTACAGCTCATGCATTGCCTCTGGGTACATAGTTGCATCACATACACTGCTCTCCCGTTGTTACAGCTTATGCATTGCCCCTGGGTATACAGTTACATCACATACACTGCTCTCCTCTTGTTACAGCTCATGCGTTGCCTCTGGGTACATAGTTGCATCACATACACTGCTCTCCCGTTGTTACAGCTTATGCATTGCCCCTGGGTATACAGTTACATCACATACACTGCTCTCCTCCTGTTACAGCTCATGCATTGCCTCTGGGTACATAGTTACATCACATACACTGCTCTCCTCTTGTTACAGCTTATGCATTGCCCCTGGGTATACAGTTACATCACATACACTGCTCTCCTGTTGTTACAGCACATGCATTGCCCCTGGGTATACAGTTACATCACATACACTGCTCTCCTCTTGTTACAGCTTATGCATTGCCCCTGGGTATACAGTTACATCACACACACTGCTCTCCTCTTGTTACAGCTTATGCATTGCCCCTGGGTATACAGTTACATCACATACACTGCCCTCCTGTTGTTACAGCTTATGCATTGCCCCTGGGTATACAGTTACATCACACACACTGCTCTCCTGTTGTTACATCACATGCATTGCTCCTGGGTATACAGTTACATCACATACACTGCTCTCCTGTTGTTACAGCACATGCATTGCCCCTGGGTATACAGTTACATCACATACACTGCTCTCCTGTTGTTACAGCACATGCATTGTCCCTGGGTATACAGTTACATCACATACACTGCTCTCCTGTTGTTACAGCACATGCATTGCCCCTGGGTATACAGTTACATCACATACACTGCTCTCCTCTTGTTACAGCTTATGCATTGCCCCTGGGTATACAGTTACATCACATACACTGCTCTCCTGTTGTTACAGCACATGCATTGCCCTGGGTATACGGTTACATCACATACACTGCTCTCCTGTTGTTACAGCACATGCATTGCTCCTGGTTATACAGTTACATCACATACACTGCTCTCCTGTTGTTACAGCTTATGCATTGCCCCTGGGTATACAATTACATCACATACACTGCTATCCTGTTGTTACAGCTTATGCATTGCCCCTGGGTATACTATTACATCACATACACTTCTCTCCTGGTGTTACAGCTTATGCATTGCCCCTGGGTATACAGTTACATCACATACACTGCTCTCCTGTTGTTACAGATTATGCATTGCCCCTGGGTATACAGTTACATCACATACACTGCTCTCCTGTTGTTACAGCACATGCATTGCCCCTGGGTATACAGTTACATCACACACACTGCTCTCCTGTTGTTACAGCTTATGCATTGCCCCTGGGTATACAGTTACATCACATACACTGCTCTCCTGTTGTTACAGCACATGCATTGCCCCTGGGTATACAATTACATCACATACACTGCTCTCCTGTTGTTACAGCACATGCACTGCTCCCTGGCTACATAGTTACATAAGATACACTTGTGATACTGCTGTTACAGCACATGCACTGCTCCCTGGCTACACAGTTACATAAGATACACTTGTGATACTACTGTTACAGTACATGCACTGCTCCCTGGCTACATAGTTACATAAGATACACTTGTGATACTGCTGTTACAGCACATGCACTGCTCCCTGGCTACATAGTTATATAACATATTGTCCAGAGACTTCTGTTACAGAGAGATGCACTGCTCCCTGACTACACAGTTACATAAGATAGCCTTGTGATACTGCTGTTACAGCATATGCACTGTTCACTGGCTACACAGTTACATCTCATACTCTCCATAGACTGCTGTTACAGGACATGCACTGCTCCCTGGCTACATAGTTACATAAGATACACTTGTGATACTGTTGTTACAGGACATGCACTGCTCCCTGGCTACATAGTTACATAAGATACACTTGTGATACTGCTGTTACAGCACATGCACTGCTCCCTGGCTACACAGTTACATAAGATACACTTGTGATACTACTGTTACAGTACATGCACTGCTCCCTGGCTACATAGTTACATAAGATACACTTGTGATACTGCTGTTACAGCACATGCACTGCTCCCTGGCTACATAGTTACATAACATATTGTCCAGAGACTTCTGTTACAGAGAGATGCACTGCTCCCTGACTACACAGTTACATAAGATAGCCTTGTGATACTGCTGTTACAGCATATGCACTGTTCACTGGCTACACAGTTACATCTCATACTCTCCATAGACTGCTGTTACAGGACATGCACTGCTCCCTGGCTACATAGTTACATAAGATACACTTGTGATACTGTTGTTACAGGACATGCACTGCTCCCTGGCTACATAGTTACATAAGATACACTTGTGATACTGCTGTTACAGCACATGCACTGCTCCCTGGCTACACAGTTACATAAGATACACTTGTGATACTGCTGTTACAGCATATGCACTGCTCACTGGCTACATAGTTACATAAGATACATTTGTGATACTGTTGTTACAGGACATGCACTGCTCACTGGCTACACAGTTACATCTCATACTCTCCATAGACTGCTGTTACAGCATATGCACTGCTCACTGGCTACACAGTTACATCTCATACTCTCCATAGACTGCTGTTACAGGACATGCACTGCTCCCTGGCTACACTGTTACATCTTGTACTCTCTATAAACTGCTGTTACAGGACATGCACTGCTCCCTGGCTACACTGTTACATATCATACTCTCCATAGACTGCTGTTACAGGACATGCACTGCTCCCTGGCTACACAGTTACATCACATACTCTCTATAAACTGCTGTTACAGGACATGCACTGCTCCCTGGCTACTCTGTTACATCTCATACTCTCCATAGACTGCTGTTGCAGGACATGCATTGCTCCCTGGCTACACAGTTACATCACATTCTCTCCATAGACTGCTGTTACAGGACATGCACTGCTCCCTGGCTACATAGTTACATCACATACTCTCCATAGACTGCTGTTACAGGACATGCAATGCTCCCTGGCTACACAGTTACATCACATACTCTCCATAGACTGCTGTTACAGGACGTGCACTGCTCCCTGGTTACACAGTTACATCTCATACTCTCCATAGACTGCTGTTACAGGACATACACTGCTCCCTGGCTACACAGTCACATCTCATACTCTCCATAGACTGCTGTTACAGGTCATGCACTGCTCCCTGGCTACACAGTTACATCTCATACTCTCCATAGACTACTGTTACAGGTCATGCACTGCTCCCTGGTTACACAGTTACATCTCATACTCGCCATAGACTGCTGTTACAGGACATACACTGCTCCCTGGCTACACAGTCACATCTCATACTCTCCATAGAAGGGAGCTGCCTCTCCCTTATCCTTCAAAGGATCACAGATCAGAGCGCCACTTGCGGACCACGACAGACAGTACCCAATTGTTGGCTTATTGGACATTCAAGTCTTTTCTTTTTCTCTGACTTCAACACAGTATTGACTTAAGTATCGTTTTTATTTTTTACTATTTTTTTACGGTGCGTTCCCATTAGGATACCATACCCCCTTGGGTTTCCTTATTTTCATTTTACAATACTGTGATTGCAGTCTTGATTGAGACCTCTAGTAGTTATGGCCCTGTCTATAATCCTGATCTCCATGGAATTAAAGTGATATAAAACCCAATTTGTTTTTATTTCATGATTCAGATAGAGCAGGCGATTTTAAGCAACTTTCTAATTTACTCCTATTATCATTTTTTTCCGTACTCTTGGTATGTTTATTTGAAAAAGCAGGAATATAATAAGCTTAGGAGGTAGCCCATTTTTGGTTCAGCACTTGGGTAGTGCTTGCTGATTGATGGCTAAATGTAGCCATCAATCAGCAAGCACTAACCAGGGTGCTGAACCAAAATGTGCTAAGCTTTCATTCCTGCTTTTTCAAATAAAGATACGAAGAGAACGAATAAAAATTGATAATAGGAGTAAATTCGAAAGTTGCTTAAAATTGCCTGCTCTATCTGATTCATTAAAGAAAACAAATTGGGTTTTATATCCCTTTAATTTGTGTCTTGTATCACATATGTTGGAGTTTTTGATCTTAAAGTGAAAGTCCATCCTAGCGTTTTACAAACGCTAGGATTGGCTATTGAAACAAATAAAGGGGACTTTCATTTATGAAGTATAAGATACTTCACGTAGTATAAGATACTTCACGTAGTATAAGATACTTCACGTAGTATAAGATACTTCACGTAGTATAAGATACTTCACGTAGTATAAGATACTTCACGTAGTATAAGATACTTCATGTAGAAAACTCCTTTATTTCTTTCAATTGATCGCCGTTCTTAGCTGCTAAGGAAGCCCACGGCTAAAAAGATTTTTTGCTAAGAGGTGACGTTTTCACCTCTTAGCCAATAGCCGTGCAGTAAATCCAGCTTGGCGCCCAAAAAAATTATTTAGCCGTGGGCTGCTGTAGCAGCTAAGAACGGCGATTGATTGAAACAAATAAATGAACTTTCTACATGAAGTATCTTATACTTCATGAATTAAAGTCCCCTTTGTTTCAACAGTCAATCCTAGCGTTTGTAAAACTTTCTTAAGATCAAAAACTCCAACATATGTGATACAAGACACAAATTAAAAGGATATAAAACCCAATTTTTTTCTTTAATGAATCACATAGAGCAGGCAATTTTAAGCAACTTTCTAATTTGACTTTTACTTTGAATTGAAAACTAACAAAGGTTTGGAATTTGACTTGCTGGGTGTAGAGAATATTCTGTGCTGTATATATATATGTAACACCCTTACCTAGTGACATCGTGCTGTCTCCTGCCACCCACTGTGTACAGACACCTGCCAATACCACTGGGAGCTTCATTATGTTGTAAAGACCAGGACCAACCCCAGACTGGTTACTGAGCAACAGACCTGTCTAGTGCTACTAGTGATGCACAAAGTAATTGTTTTGTTCCAGCATCTGAAAGATCATGTTTCAATGCCTGGAAAGTGTTACTGAGACTGGAGTGTCTAACTGGCTTTATACCAAGGCTAGTGCCAGGTACCTGAGGGGGAACAACTATGTAGCAACAAAATATTTCACTTCTATATGCAAGTAATTTTAAACAACTTTCTAATTTAGTTTTATCATCACATTTGCTTTGTTCTCTTGTTATTCTTAGTTGAAAGCTAAACCTAGGTAGGCTCATATGCTAATTTCTAAGCCCTTGAAGGTCACCTTTTATCTTAATGCATTTGATAGTTTTTCCCAGCTAGAGGGCATTAGTTCATGTGTTTCCTATAGATAACGTTGTGCTCACGCATGTGTGGAGTCAGCACTGATTGCCTGAAATGCAAGTCTGTCAAACGATCTGAGATAAGGAGGCAGTCAGCAGAAACTTAGATACAAGGTAATTACAGAGGTAAAAAGTGTATTTCAGAGTTGGTTATGCAAAAATGGGGAATGGTAAATAAAGGGATTATCTATCTTTTTAAACAATAACATTTTTAGGGGCATATTTATCAAGCTCCGGCCTTCAGTTTCGTCAGAAGCACAAGTTATGAAGCAGCGGTCTAAAGGCCGCTGCTCCATAACCTTTCCGTCTGCTCTAAGGTGGCGGACAGACATCGCCGGAAATCAAACCGATCTAATACGATCGGGTTGATTGACACCCCTGCTAGCGGCCGATTGACAGCGAATCTGCAGGGGCCGGCGTTGCAGCAGCTGGTGCAATGCTGAATGCAGAGATCGTATTGCTCTCCGCATTCAGCAATGTCTGTCGGACATGATCCGCTGATCGGATTATGTCGGACAGACATTTCATAAATAGGCCCCTTGGTGTTTACTATCCCTTTAAATGCAACATGTTCAATTGGAAAAGAGATGTTCACTGAAATCTCTTGTAGAATATTAAAGAGAGATTCCAGCCAAAATTGGAATCCACTTGGATGCATTTCAGTTTTGAATAGAAGTATTTTTATAATATACATGCATTAGCAAAAATGCCTCTAATAAAAGATATAGCTGTTTCAAAAGTGTATTTAAGTATGCTCCGTGCACCAGCATTTTAAGTGAAGTTAAACTTTGATGAATCAGTGCACTGTTTTTAAAAATACTATTAAAAAAAGGGGCACTTTCATTCATCAAAGCTTACATTTCCCCGTTTTTGTACAAATACTTACCTTTTATTCTGGAAGCCGCACCAGCGCTTCCCCTGCCCGTCGCAGTCACGTCACCAATGAAGAATCTGGCTTCCTCCAATCACGACTTCCCCTCAGGCAATGTTTGACAATGAAGAGGCTTGCGATGGGCGGGGGAAGCGCTGGAGCGGCTTCCAGAATAAAAGGTAAGTATTTGTACAAAAACGGGGAAATGTAAACTTTGATAAATGAAAGTGCCCCTGTTTTTAATAGTATTTTTAAAAACAGGGCACTGATTCATCAAAGTTTACCTTCACTTTAAGTGCTGACATGATACAAGCCCCACTAATGCTCTGAGTAGCTACAGTATTTAAAATGCTGGTGCACTGAGAATATCTAGCTATGCCTCACATGCACGTGCAGAGTAAAATGTCAACACTAAAACAATGATAACTTTTACTAGAAGCATTTTTACCAATACATTTATATTGCAAATATGTTTCTATTCAAAGATGCAATAAATCTATGTGCATTTAAATTTTGACCGATTAAATCAACATATAGCTCAGGAGCGTGCACATGTCAATACTATGCAGTGTTTGCAACAATGTATAACAATGTTACAAACAATGTTGTAAAATATTGCTGCCTACTTCAAAAGTATTTTTGTTTGTTTGTGAGCTAATGGTTTCAATTGTTCTCCAAACAGAGCTCTAGCTGCAAAAAAAATAAAAATGGTGTGAGTGCCGTACGGCTAGAGCACCGATTGGAGAACAGTTCAAACCGTTAGCTTACAAAAAAAAATTAGTTTTGAAGTGGGCAGCCGCAGTGCTATATTAAAAAGTAAGTTAAAGCGCATCTTCAACTGATGAATTAAAGGGACAGGAAATCTCAAAATTCTCTTTCATGATTTGAATAGAACATATAATATTAAACAAATTTCCAATTTACTTCCGTTACCAAATTGGCTTTGTTCTCGTTATCCTTTGCTGAAGGAACAGCATTGCACTACACATCTAGTTAACCAATCACAAAAGACAAATGTGTGCAGGCACCAATTACTAGTGTAGGATATGTGCGTATTCTTTTTCAACAAGGGATACCAAGAGAACAAAGCACATTTGAAAATAGTAGTGAATATAAAAGTGTCTTAAAATTACATGCTCTATTGGAATCATGCAAGTTATTTTGACTTTCCTATCCCTTTTCCGGATTTCCTTATTGTCAGTATATTTATGAAAATCTTAGTAGTGCTATCCAAATAATATATCAGCTTATGGCAGGGTTATAATCACAATACAAATAATAATTTTCCTTAAAAATAGAAACCCTTGCACAACATGCACCTACTAGACCATACGATTAATATAAATATCTGAATTCTTTTATTTAGTTAATATCCATAAACATATTGAAATATATTTGCAATAAAGGGAAATGAAATAATATTATATGCACTTGAAAACTATTTAAATATGCCATGCAAAATTCATACACGCTTATCTTAAAAACCAACCTTATTTACAAATCTTTTAACATCCGAGCAATACAATTCTAAGCTGTGCTCTTAAACAATAGGATAATATATATATTTTGCTATTTAACTGCAATTTATCCTAATACAAAATTTACATTATCAGAACTTGCACAGATGAATTACTTAACAAATCAGATATAGATTTAAACAATATGTAGGCTGTGACTACCAATTTAAAATACAATATACACTTCTGAATTATTATTATATATTTGCATCGATAAACAATTTAAGATTGGGATTAGTATAACAATACATAGGCTATGAAATGCTGACTTGAAATATTTCCTTAACTCTGCTACATACAGCAATAGTAAATGTTTACTTTAAATGCTTGCATACAAACAGGCAGGCTAAGAGCTATTTAAGGTTATATAATACAATCTAAAAGCCCAATTTGTTCTTTCCAATTCAAAAATTGTAATTTTACTGTAGTGGCTATGCATATAACTTATCTTATCAAAAACCTTGTATACATCACCAAGTAAACCAGTCGATATCCGGTTTCCAATGTTTCGCAACAGATCCAATTTCACCTCAGAAATTCAAAATTTGGGGATAATGCATATGGAGTCCAATAGTAGGTGTGTGCTTTAATAATAACCACAGCAGTTATTATTCCTTCAGGATCAGCCAACAACAACACCACCTTTCTTTTAGTCTCTATGCTGGGGTTTAAATCATCTGATCTCACCCCTCCCCGTTTTTGATTTTTATCAGTCATTGGTGAATATTGGAAACACCCACTGAGCCTTGTCCCTTGTCATTGGAATATCTTATTTTTAACAGCCAAAAGGCTTTCTGGCTGTAGTTCTCTCATGGCAACACCGGGTGGCAGCATTATGAACAGACATAGCAACATTTGAAACAACTTAAATCAGTATTTCTATGAAATGGTTATTCATTTTATCATAATTTACTGCAACAACTATTCACAATATTTGTTTTGGATAAGTTATATCTTAATGAATTTTCTGATCATTTTGATATGAAACATCAAATACATCTAGCATTATATTAAAATAATTTATATTTCATTTAGCCTAACAGAAAATTTATATTTCATAGTCATATCACATCAAAGTAACTTCCATATCTTCATCTCACTATATTTTAAAAGATGTATTTAAAACTTTATAAACATTTATTGCACATTCATATGATATGACTTATTTCATCTCACGCAGGCATTCCATCTGAAATAAAGTAATAAGTGTCATTAATTATTTCTTTCCAGGTCCACAAGTATTTATTTATATTCTTAAAAACACAGAGGCTAAGTAAGATCTTTTATGTTTTCAAAACATATATATATATATATATATATATATATATATATATATATATATATATATATATATATATATATATATATATATGCACATTCATTTCTATGTAGATCTGAGATGATATAAAATCCAGAAGATTATGCATTGCTCCCTTTGTAAAATGTATTTAATTCAGTATTGTACTGTATTCCAACAAGAATATGCCATATTTTATGTTTCTAATAAGCCCAGGATGTATGAACCTTCTTCATGCAGATCTGAGATTATATGTCTGAAAAATATAAACAATACTGAGGTTATTAACATTTTTGACTGACTAAAACAGTTACCTCCCAAGCTTAGCAAATACTCATGTAATAATAATAGAGAATTAGACAATTTCCCAAATTTCTATATTTAATACATTCTGGGGCATGCATTCAAACAGAGGGAAAAAAAAAAGTTTATTTGCTGTCTGTTTTAGTGCTTCAGAGTCACACCTCAGCATCTGTCTTTTGTTTCCCAAGGCCTTCACTGCCCCACATGGGGTCAATCCACGAGTAGTTGTAAAAGTCTTAATACAGCATATTTCCTGTTTAGCCAGCAGTGCAGATGTGTATTTGATGTTTAGGGATAACTAACACCTATGTGCATAAAAGCTGTTTCTCTATGATTTTGATCAGTTCCAAAAGGGTATTTCAGACATTTCGTCTCCATATATTTTGTGTGGTGTCACCTATCTGACAATCTATCCTCTTAATTTGCCTTTTATGACTCATCCTGTCTCAAACTGTAAGTTGATTATAGCAAATTTGGTATGGGCCTCATGTTCCATTGCCCCCCCCCGTGTGTTTAGCATAACTTTAACAATGAGTGTGGGAGATCTCTTAGAAATAATCCTTTGTTTTACAGACCATGTGCACATCCACAGATTTATTAAATAAAGATAAATATACTTCTATATATTATTTAATAATATTTCAAATACCATGACATTATACAAAGGGGAAAGTTACTATCACCTTAATAGCAGACGTGCCATTATAAAAGGTGATAAAGTGCTGTGGTGAAATATTACATATGACGTACAGTATATGATATACCAGTGTGCTAATCCAGTTTAATTGTGTGAAATAGGAGTAGTAAAATGATAAACTGCTTATGGAATGAAACCAAATACTGGGAATTATATTTTCTAGATTAAGAGTGGAGCGATAAAAAATTATCTCTATCGAGTGTTAACACCGCTCTAGTTAAATCAATAGCACCCCTATTCTTGTGCTCATATTATGCTTTGAAAGTAGAACGATTTTGTTCAACTGAAAGCCTCAGTCACGCTAACATCTGGAGGTTGGATGGATGAAGATAGAAGATGCCGTCTGAATGAAGACTTCTGCCAGCTTGGATGAAGATTTTGGCCCGCTTGGATGAAGACTTCTGTCGGCTTTGCTGAGGACTTCTGCCGCTTCGTTGAGGATGGATTTCCGGTCTTCAAAAACTGTAAGTGGATCTTCGGGGGTTAGTGTTAGGTTTTTTTAAGGGTTTATTGGGTGGGTTTTATTTTTTGATTAGGGTTTGGGCAGAAAAAGAGCTAAATGCCCTTTTAAGGGTAATGCCCATACAAATGCCCTTTTCAGGGCAATAGGGAACTTAGGTTTTTTAAATAGGATTTTATTTGGGGGGTTTGGTTGTGTGTGTGGTGGGTTTTACTGTTGGGGGTTATTTGTATTATTTTTTTACAGGTAAGAGAGCTAATTTCTTTGGGGCAATGCCCCGCAAAAGGCCCTGTTAAGGGTCATTGGTAGTTTATTGTAGGCTAGGGTTTTTTTATTTTGGGGTGGCTTTTTCTCTTGTTAAGTGTATCCAGTCCACGGATCATCCATTACTTGTGGGATATTCTCCTTCCCAACAGGAAGTTGCAAGAGGATCACCCACAGCAGAGCTGCTATATAGCTCCCCCCTCGCTGCCATATCCAGTCATTCTCTTGCAACTCTCAACAAAGATGGACGTAGTAAGAGGAGAGTGGTGTATTATAGTTAGTTTTTTAACTTCAATCAAAAGTTTGTTATTTTTAAATGGTACCGGAGTGTACTGTTTCATCTCAGGCAGCATTAGAAGAAGAATCTGCCTGTAATTTCTATGATCTTAGCAGAAGTAACTAAGATCCATTGCTGTTCTCACATATTCTGAGGAGTGAGGTAACTTCAGAGAGGGAATGGCGTGCAGGTTTTCCTGCAATAAGGTATGTGCAGTTAATATTTTTCTAGGGATGGAATTTGCTAGAAAATGCTGCTGATACCGGATTAATGTAAGTAAAGCCTTAAATGCAGTGATAGCGACTGGTATAAGGCTTATTAATAGAGATACATACTCTTATAAAAGTGTAATATAAAACGTTTGCTGGCATGTTTAATCGTTTTTATATATGTTTGGTGACAAAACTTATTGGGGCCTAGTTTTTTTCCACATGGCTGGTTTGATTTTTACCTAGAAACAGTTCCTGAGGCTTTCCACTGTTGCAATATGAGTGGGAAGGGCCTATTTGAGTGCTTTTATGTGCAGCTAAAAATACTGACAGAGACATTCAGCTTCTTCCTGCATGATCCAGGACATCTCTGAAGGGCTCAAAAGGCTTCAAAGTCGTGTTTGAGGAGGGTAACAATCACAGTAGACTGTGGCAGTTGTTGTGACTGTGTTTAAAAAACGTTTTTGTCATTTATTATTCTGTTTTTGTTATTAAGGGGTTAATCATCCATTTGCAAGTGGGTGCAATGCTCTGCTGACTTGTTACATACACTGTAAAAATTTTGTTAGTGTAACTGCCTTTTTTCACTGTTATTTCAAATTTTGTCAAAATTTGTTTCTCTTAAAGGCACAGTAACGTTTTTTTATGTTGCTTGTTAACTTGCTTTAAAGTGTTTTCCAAGCTTGCTAGTCTCATTGCTAGTCTGTACAAACATGTCTGAAACAGAGGATACTTGTTCATTATGTTTAAAAGCCATGGTGGAGCCCCATAGGAGAATGTGTACTAAATGTATTGATTTCACCTTAAACAGTAACGATCAGTCTTTATCTATAATAGAATTGTCACCAGAGGGGTCTGTCGAGGGGGAAGTTATGCCGATAGGGACTCTAATAGATTCTGTAGAAATGAAAATTTACCTGACGGAGTCCAGGTTATCAAAACTTCTAAATGCTTGCCGTGTTCTTCACTCCATTCCGCGCCCCACGGTGGCTCAGTGCATGGAAGTAATCGGCTTAATGGTAGCGGCGATGGACATAGTGCCATTCGCGCGCCTGCATCTCAGACCGCTGCAATTATGCATGCTCAGTCAGTGGAATGGGGATTACACAGATTTGTCCCCTCTACTAAATCTGGATCAGGAAACCAGAGATTCCCTTCTCTGGTGGTTATCTCAGGCCCATCTGTCCAAGGGTATGACCTTTCGCAGACCAGATTGGACAATTGTAACAACAGATGCCAGCCTTCTAGGTTGGGGTGCAGTCTGGAACTCCCTGAAGGCTCAGGGTTCATGGACTAAGGAGGAGAAACTCCTCCCAATAAATATTCTGGAGTTAAGAGCAATATTCAATGCTCTTCTGGCTTGGCCTCAGCTAGCAACACTGAGGTTCATCAGATTTCAGTCGGACAACATCACGACTGTGGCTTACATCAACCATCAAGGGGGAACCAGGAGTTCCCTAGCGATGTCAGAAGTCTCCAAGATAATTCGCTGGGCAGAGACTCACTCTTGCCACCTGTCAGCGATCCATATCCCAGGTGTAGAGAACTGGGAGGCGGATTTTCTAAGTCGTCAGACTTTTCATCCGGGGGAATGGGAACTCCATCCGGAGGTGTTTGCTCAATTGGTTCTCCGTTGGGGCAAACCAGAATTGGATCTCATGGTGTCTCTCCAGAACGCCAAGCTTCCTTGTTACGGATCCAGGTCCAGGGACCCAGAAGCGGCACTGATAGATGCTCTAGCAGCGCCTTGGTTCTTCAACCTGGCTTATGTGTTTCCACCGTTTCCTCTGCTCCCTAGTCTGATTGCCAAAATCAAACAGGAAAGAGCATCAGTGATATTGATAGCGCCTGCGTGGCCACGCAGGACCTAGTATGCAGACCTAGTGGACATGTCATCCTTTCCACCATGGACTCTGCCTCTGAGACAAGACCTTCTAATACAAGGTCCTTTCAATCATCCGAATCTACTTTCTCTGAGACTGACTGCATGGAGATTGAACGCTTGATCCTATCAAAGCATGGCTTCTCCGAGTCAGTAATTGATACCTTAATACAGGCACGTAAGCCTGTCACCAGGAAAATTTACCACAAGATATGGTGTAAATATCTTCATTGGTGTGAATCCAAGAATTACTCATTGAGTAGGGTTAGGATTCCTAGGATATTGTCCTTCCTCCAAGAGGGTTTGGACAAAGGATTATCAGCTAGTTCTTTAAAGGGACAGATTTCTGCTCTGTCTATTCTTTTACACAAGCGTCTGGCAGAAGTTCCAGACGTTCAGGCATTTTGTCAGGCTTTAGTTAGAATTAAGCCTGTGTTTAAATCTGTTGCTCCTCCATGGATCTTAAACTTGGTTCTTAAAGTTCTTCAAGGGGTTCCGTTTGAACCACTTCATTCTATTGATATCAAACTTCTTTCATGGAAAGTTCTTTTTCTGATGGCTATTTCCTCGGCTCGAAGAGTCTCGGAGTTATCTGCCTTACATTGTGATTCTCCTTATCTGATCTTTCATTCAGATAAAGTTGTTCTGCGTACAAAACCTGGGTTTTTACCTAAGGTGGTTTCTAACAAGAATATCAATCAAGAGATTGTTGTTCCATCATTATGTCCTAATCCTTCTTCAAAGAAGGAACGTCTTTTGCATAATCTAGACGTAGTCCGTGCCTTGAAGTTTTACTTACAGGCTACTAAAGATTTTCGCCAAACATCTAACCTGTTTGTTGTTTACTCTGGACAGAGGAGAGGTCAGAAGGCCTCTGCAACCTCTCTTTCTTTTTGGCTTCGGAGTATGTTACGGTTACCCTTAGTCTCGCTGAGAGATGGACCGCTTAGTAGCCTGGATTCCTATTGCTGAAGAGGGGAGAAACTGCTTTCCATAGTATTCTATATGAGTCTCGCAAATGTAGAATAATCCCCCTTAGCTGTAGTACAGCTAGGATACCCTTCTGCCCACAAAAACGAGTCAACGCTGCGATTGAGGGACAACCAAGAACTGAGGACTGGGATGCCCAGCCTGCTTTTTATTTAGGTTACATGCACACAGGGCACTCCCAGGGGGGGAAGCATTAAATCCCCCATCACACATTTAGACAAAGCCCTTGGACAGGCCACCGCAGATAACAAGTGCACACAAGAAAACAATTGAGTCCTTCTTATCACCTAGCAGTGAATGCTTATCACAAACTTAATTACAGTACACAATATGCTAGGAAACCTGCCTCAGAAAATAGTTTTCTCAAAACTGAACAGAGTTAACCCTTTATGAAATGATACTTGTTACAGTTTTCTTGGAGCCCTTCTTAGGCGCTGGCTTGGCTGGTTCAGGCATTGCTGCTGGGAAATAAGTTTCTTCACAACAAAATAACTAATGCTTCTGTAACAGTGCTCCCTTTCTGTGGAACACTCTGGCAGACACGGTCTGACCCCTTTTCGGGGCAGACTAAGGCTGTCCAGACCGCTGGTTATGCGGGGCTGAGGTCGGTTTGTCTGGACAACCCGTCGGCGTTGCCATTCTGTTTCCCAGGTCTGTAAGTAATGGTGAAATTGAAGGGTTGCAACGATAAACTCCAACGTAATAGCCTGCCATTATCTCCAGAGACCCGGTTCAGCCACACCAACGGGTTATGGTCGGTGACCAGAGTGAACTCCTGCCCATATAAATAGGGAGTCAATTTCTTTAATGCCCACACCAAAGCCAAACACTCCTTTTCGACCGCTGCATAGCTGACTTCGCGGGGCAGGAGCTTCCGGCTGATGTAGGCAACTGGATGCTCCCCTCCATCTTCGCCTACTTGGCTGAGGACGGCTCCCAGCCCGAACATGGAAGCATCTGTATGGACGATAAAACGTTTGTTAAGGGCTGGAGCCGCCAAGACAGGAGCGTTAATTAGAGCATTTTTGAGAGCCTGGAAAGCCGTTTCACAGTGGGGAGACCACAGGACCTGTCGAGGTAAGTTCTTCTTGGTCAAGTCAGTCAGGGGTTTGGCAAGTGTGCTGTAGTCTGGTACGAACCGTCTATAGTACCCTGCCGTGCCCAGGAAGGCTAGGACCTGAGTCTTAGTGATGGGGGTGGGCCAATTGGCGACAGCTTCTATCTTGGCCGGCTCTGGTCGCTGCTTTCCACACCCCACCCGGTGACCCAGGTACTGTACCTCGGCCATCCCAAAGCGGCATTTTTCTGGCTTCAGAGTCAGGCCAGCAGCCCGGATCTGATCCAGAACCATTCCTATGTGAGCTAAGTGGTCCTCCCATGACTCACTGTGGATGGCTATGTCGTCCAGGTAGGCGCAAGCAAAACTCTGGAAGCCATCCAGGAGCCTATCCACCAAGCGCTGGAATGTAGCTGGGGCATTCTTCATCCCAAACGGCATTACCCTAAACTGATATAAGCCGAATGGGGTGACGAATGCCGACTTGGGGATAGCCTCCGGGGCCAGGGGAATCTGCCAGTAACCTTTGCAGAGGTCAATAGTGGTCAGGTAATTTCCCCTGGCTATACGATCGAGTAGCTCGTCTACCCTGGGCATAGGGTAAGCGTCCGTCACGGTCTTTTCATTGAGCCTCCGATAGTCTACGCAGAACCGGGTGGTCCCATCTTTCTTGGGCACCAAGACAACTGGGGAGGCCCAGGGACTATCGGAGGGCTCAATTACCCTGAGTTGGAGCATCTCATTGATCTCCTTCTTCATTCCTATCCTAACTGCTTCGGGGATTCGGTACGGAGCCTGGCGCAAGGGAGCTTGTCCCGGAGTATCTACCTCGTGGGTGGTTAAAGTAGTGTACCCTGGCTTCGGGGAGAAGGTGAGGTGTTTGGACTGTAGGAGTTGGTTGAGCTGCTCCCTTTCAGTGGGGCTAAGTCGGTCTCCTATCTGAACCTGAGCCACTATACCTGTGGGGAGACTCTTTTCTAATAGGTCTGGAATGGGTAGACTGTCGGGGCCTTCCTGAGGGGAACAACATACGGCCGTCACGTTCTCTGGTCGCTCAAAATATTCCTTGAGCATGTTTACATGGAATGTCTTTCTAAGATTGTTGTCGTGGCAGCTAGCTATCACATAAGTGGTGTCTCCCCTTTTCTCTACGATCTGGTAGGGGCCCTGCCAGGACGCCTGCAATTTGTCTGTCTTCACCGGCTTAAGTACTAACACCTTTTGTCCTATGGTAAAGATTCTCTTTCGGGCCCCCCGATCGTACCATACTTTCTGTCTTCTCTGGGCCGACTGGAGATTAGCCCGCACGGATTTGGCTAATTGCTCCATTCGGTCCCTGAGTTCCAGCACGTATGGCACAATGGGGACACCTTCAGTCTCCATCTCTCCCTCCCAGTGCTCCCGGATCAGGTTTAGGGGTCCCCGTACCTTTCTTCCGTAGAGCAACTTGAAGGGAGAGAACCCTGTCGTTTCCTGGGGCACCTCCCGATAAGCAAAAAGGAGGTGCGGCAGGAAGCGTTCCCAGTCTCGGTATTCCTGAGTGAACGTCTTGAGCATTTGCTTGAGGGTCCCATTGAACCTCTCACACAGCCCGTTCGTCTGGGGGTGGTATGGGGAGCTCAGGAGGGACTTAATTTTGCAAACCTGCCAGAGTTGTTGTGTCAATTCAGCCGTAAATTGGGTGCCTCGGTCGGATAGGATTTCTTTTGGAAATCCTACCCGGGAGAACACCTGTACTAGTGCATTCGCTACCGTATCCGCTTGTATGTTGGATAGGGCGACAGCCTCTGGGTACCTGGTAGCGTAGTCCACTACGGTAAGAATGTAGCGCTTACCGGAGGGACTAGGGGTAGCCAGTGGTCCCACTAGGTCAATAGCAACCCGGCTGAAGGGTTCCTCTACAATGGGCATATTTACTAGATGGGCTTTAGGGTGATCGCCTCGCCTTCCTACTCGTTGACACACATCGCAGGTGTTACAGTAAGTTCTAACGTCAGCGTGTACCCCTGGCCAAAAGAACGTGTGAGTAATGCGGTGTAGGGTACGGGTTACAGCTAGGTGGCCTGCTAAGGGGATGTCGTGGCCTATCTTGAGGATTTCTTGACGGTATTTGTGGGGCACTACCAGCTGTTGCCTACGCTGTCCCCTTTTCTCTGTCCAGCGGTATAGTTTCCCTTTTTCCCATAAGAATGTTTCATTATCTGCCCCGCCCCCTCCGGTCTCTGCTCGTTCCCGGTACTTTTGTAAGGTCGGGTCAGTCTTAGACTCTGTCTCGAAAGCATCTGGGGTGTCCCAGGGTATGGGGCCTAACATGTCAGGCAAGGTCGGGGTAGGTCTTACCTGTGTCTCCCGCACTGGTGAGAGTTCTCGCTCCGTCCGGGCTTGGGCCCGTGTAGTCACTGGGTCCGCCTCGTTGTTGCATACTGGAGCATAGGCAGAAGTCATGGGGCCCAAATCATTGCCCAGTAGTACTTCGGCAGGTAAATTATCCATTATGCCCACGTTCACAGCCCCCTTTCCCGCTCCCCAATCAAGATGCACTTTAGCTGTTGGAATTTTGTACACATCCCCCCCCGCCACTCTAACGGCCACAGTCTGTCCAGATCGCTTGTGCTCCGGCACCAAATGACTCTGTACCAGCGTGATAGTAGCCCCTGTGTCTCTCAATCCCTCGGTAGATCGCCCCTCGAGCCATACCTTCTGCCGATGGTGCTGGCGGTTATCTGAGGCAGCATATACAGGGTCCGCCTCGTGAAGCGGCCCCAAATATTCCTCCATAGGGGCCTCTTGGTTAACACAGAGGGTCCGGGCCGGACGATATGCCCCAGAGGGGTAATTGTAATTCCTGGGTGTCTGGTGCGTATTAAGGGGGCAGCTAGCCATGAAATGCCCTGGTTGCTTGCATCGGTGGCAAGTCGGTCTGGGACGCTCAGAGCTGTTATTGGGTGGTCCTGAGTGTCTGGCGGGCCCTGCGGGCACCGGGGCTCGGAATTCAGCACGAGGGGGTGCACGGTAAACCTCTCTGGGTTCGTGAAGACGGGAGTCATAATGTTCATCGGCCAATTTGGCTGCTTCTTCTAAGGTAGAAGGTCGCCTGTCTCGCAGCCATTCCTTCCCTTGCTGTTCCATGCCATTATAAAAATGTTCTAAGAGAAACAATTGTAAAATTTCCTCACCAGTCACCGCTTTACTTCCGCTCATCCAGTGATTTGCCGCTCTCCGCATTCGGTGCGCCCATTCCATATGGGTATCGTTAGGCTTCTTTTTCGTGCCCCGAAACTGTCGGCGATACGCGTCCGGAGTTACTGCGTACCGTCGCAACAGTGTCTCCTTAACTAGCTCATACTGTGTCACTTCCTCAGCACCCAGAGTACGAAAGGCTTCCAGGGCTCGCCCGGATAGTTTCCCAGACAATATCGTGGGCCACTCCCTGTTGGGAATCTGGTGCAGGGCACATTGCCTTTCGAAGTCCGCCAAATATTCATCAATCCCTGTCTCGCTCTCTAGGAAGGGTCGAAATGCCGCATAGGGTATCTTGGGCCTCCCAGCATTTTCGACAGGGATGATTACCTGCGGGGCTTCAGCATTGCGGTGTGCGTTCGCTAGGTTGAGTTCGTGGGCTCGAGTCTCTCGTATATCCTTGTCCACTTCCGCCATCAACTGCTGTACCAATTCCATGGAGGGGTTCGGCCCGTACAGTGAGAGCCTCTCCCGAACAATCCTGGTTTTTTCGTCACTAATCGTGGTCGGTGTTTCCGCCATTGTGAAGCTCTGATCCAGTTCGGTCAATTCTGCGATCAGCTCTCTCCTCGGCCGGTTGCTGGCGTACCCCCCTCTGCTTTCAAGTAAATCCTTTAGGGTTGTACGCTTCAATTTTTCGTAAGCACTCTCCATCCGTTCTGTACCTCTCCTAGGAAATCCAGGAAAAATCCCACCGCTGCCGCCAAATGTTACGGTTACCCTTAGTCTCGCTGAGAGATGGACCGCTTAGTAGCCTGGATTCCTATTGCTGAAGAGGGGAGAAACTGCTTTCCATAGTATTCTATATGAGTCTCGCAAATGTAGAATAATCCCCCTTAGCTGTAGTACAGCTAGGATACCCTTCTGCCCACAAAAACGAGTCAACGCTGCGATTGAGGGACAACCAAGAACTGAGGACTGGGATGCCCAGCCTGCTTTTTATTTAGGTTACATGCACACAGGGCACTCCCAGGGGGGGAAGCATTAAATCCCCCATCACACATTTAGACAAAGCCCTTGGACAGGCCACCGCAGATAACAAGTGCACACAAGAAAACAATTGAGTCCTTCTTATCACCTAGCAGTGAATGCTTATCACAAACTTAATTACAGTACACAATATGCTAGGAAACCTGCCTCAGAAAATAGTTTTCTCAAAACTGAACAGAGTTAACCCTTTATGAAATGATACTTGTTACAGTTTTCTTGGAGCCCTTCTTAGGCGCTGGCTTGGCTGGTTCAGGCATTGCTGCTGGGAAATAAGTTTCTTCACAACAAAATAACTAATGCTTCTGTAACAGTGTATAATCCGTTTAGCCTATGAGACTGCTGGACAGCAGCCTCCTGAAAGGATTACAGCTCATTCTACTAGAGCTGTGGCTTCCACCTGGGCCTTTAAAAATGAGGCCTCTGTTGAACAGATTTGCAAGGCTGCAACTTGGTCTTCCCTTCATACTTTTTCCAAATTTTCCAAATTTGATACTTTTGCTTCTTCGGAGGCTGTTTTTGGGAGAAAGGTTCTACAGGCAGTGGTTCCTTCTGTTTAAGTTCCTGCCTTGTCCCTCCCATCATCCGTGTACTTTAGCTTTGGTATTGGTATCCCACAAGTAATGGATGATCCGTGGACTGGATACACTTAACAAGAGAAAACATAATTTATGCTTACCTGATAAATTTATTTCTCTTGTAGTGTATCCAGTCCACGGCCCGCCCTGTCCTTTTCAGGCAGGTCTAAATTTTAATTAATCTACAGTCACCACTGCACCCTATGGTTTCTCCTTTCTCGGCTTGTTTCGGTCGAATGACTGGATATGGCAGCGAGGGGAGGAGCTATATAGCAGCTCTGCTGTGGGTGATCCTCTTGCAACTTCCTGTTGGGAAGGAGAATATCCCACAAGTAATGGATGATCCGTGGACTGGATACACTACAAGAGAAATAAATTTATCAGGTAAGCATAAATTATGTTTTTATTTTGATAGGGCTATTAGATTAGGTGTAATTAGTTTAAATATTTTTTTTATTTTTTTTATTTTGTGTAATTTAGTGTTGTTTTTTTTTGTAATTTAGTTAATTGTATTTAATTAATGTAATTTATTTCATTGTAGTGTAAGGTTAGGTGTTAGTGTAACTCAGGTTAGGTTTTATTTTACAGGTAAATTTGTATTTATTTTAGCTAGGTAGCTAGTAAATAGTTAATAACTATTTACTAACTAGTCTACCTAGTTAAAATAAATACAAACTTGCCTGTGAAATAAAAATAAAACCTAAGCTAGATACAATATAACTATAGGTTTTATTTTACAGGTAAGTATTTAGTTTTAAATAGGAATTATTTAGTTAATGATAGTAATTTTTATTTAGATTTATTTTAATTATATTAAAGTTAGTGGGTGTTAGGGTTAGGTTTAGGGGTTAATAACTTTAGTATAGTGGCGGCGATGTTAGGCACAGCAGATTAGGGGTTAATAACAGTAATGTAGGTTGCGGCGATGTTAGGGGCAGCAGATTAGGGGTTAATAATATTTAACTAAAGTTTGCGATGCGGGAGTATGGCGGTTTAGGGGTTAATATATTTATTATAGTGATGGCGGAAGCAGATTAGGGGTAAATAATTTTATTTTAGTGATAGGGGAGGGCCTCGGTTTAGGGGTTAATAGGTAGTTTATGGGTGTTAGTGTACTTTTTAGCACTTTAGTTATGAGTTTTATGTTACGGCTTTGTAGCAAAAAAGACATAACTACTGACTTTCAGTTTACGGTACGGATCTTGATGGTATAGGCTGTACCGCTCACTTTTTGGCCATACAGGCAAACTCGTAATTCCGGCGCTGTGGAAGTCCCATTAAAAAGGACTTTTTAAAAGCTGCGGTAGTTACGTTGCGTTACGGCCAAAAAAGTGTGCGGTGCACCTGTACCTGCAAGACTCGTAATACCAGCGGTAGTGAAAAAGAGCCATAACGATGCTTTTTCACTCATACCGCAAAACTCGTAATCTAGCCGGTAATTTGTCCACCTCCATTTTTTTATTTAATGGGAAATGAAACCCAAAATTACAAGTTCACTGAATATAAAAGAGCACTGAAATCTCAGAGAGGAAAGTAATATAGGAACTGCAGTTATGTCTGTCTCTCCAAGCATGGTTTTTCACTTAAAACTTGTTCAAGCATGCGTTATTCATAAAGACTATGGGGCCTATTTAAGAACGTGCGAGCGGACATGATCCGATATTGCGGATAATGTCCACTGCACATTGATAAATTTTTACAGCATACGCTCTCGGCATTTATCATTGCACAAGCAGTTCTGTTGAACTGCTGGTGCAATACCGCCCCCTGCAGAGCAGGGGGTGTCAATCAACCCAATCGTATTGGATCAGGTTGATTTCTGGCGATGTCTGTCCGCCGCCTCAGAGCAGGCGGACAGGTTATTGAGCAGCGGTCTTTAGACCGCTGCTTCATAACTTGTGTTTCTGGTGAGCCTGAAGGCTCGCCAGAAACACAGGGCATCAAGCTCCATACGGAGCTTGATAAATATGCCCCTATACAAGTATCTAATGTCGCAGATCTCGCTATTTGAAAGATTACAGGGTTGTCTTGTCTTTCTATAAACAGTTTATAAGTTTATATGTTCTCTATATGACCAAAAGTATGTGGACACCTGACCATTACACCTGTATGAGCTTGTTAAACCATTGCAAAACCATGGGCATTAAAATAGAGTTGCCGCCTCCTTCAGCTATAACAGCCACAACTCGATAGGATTTGTAAAGGTCAGGTACTGATGTTGGACGAGAAGGTTTGGCTCACAATAGGTATTCCAATTCATCCCAAAGGTGTTCAGTGGTTTTGAGGCCACTCAAGTTCCTCCACACAGAACTTCATGCCTTCATGGGCCTCGTTTTGGGCACAGGAGCACAGTCATACTGGAACAGGAAAGGGCCTTTCCCAAACTGTTGCCACAAAATTAGAAGCACCCAATAGTCTAAAATGTCTTTGTATCCTATAGTATTAAGATGACTCTTCACTGGAACTGGCCTAGCCCTAACTCTGAAAAACAGCCCCATGATCATTTCTCCACCAAACTTTACAGTAGGCATTATGCATTTTGGTAGGTAGTGTTCTCCTGGCTGAAGTTGCTCCTAAATGCTTACAGGCCCATTTATCAAGCTCCGTACGGAGCTTGTGGGCCCGTGTTTCTGGCGAGTCTTCAGACTCGCCAGAAAAACGAATTATGAAGCAACGGTCTAAAGACCGCTGCTTCATAACCCTGTCCGCCTGCTCTGAGCAGGCGGACAGGAATCGCCGGAAATCAACCAGATCGAATACGATCGGGTTGATTGACAGCTCCCTGCTGGCGGCCGATTGGCCGCGAGTTAGCAGGGGGCGGCGTTGCACCAGCAGCTCTTGTGAGCTGCTGGTGCAATGTTAAATGCGGAGAGCGTATTGCTCTCCGCATTTAGCGAGGTCTTGCGGACCTGATCCGCAGTGTCGGATCAGGTCCACGAGCCCTTTGATAAATGGGCCCCTTAGACTTCACAATAACAGCACTAGTTGACCAGGGCAGATCTAGTAGGGCAGAAATTTCATGAACTGCCTTGTGGCAAATGTGGCATCCTAAGACAATCCACGTGTAAAGTCTTTAGTACCACTATTAATGTTTGTATATGGAGATTTCATGGCTATGTGCTGGATTTTTTTCATCTGTTAGAAATGGATATGGCTGAAACACCTGAACTTGATAATTAGTAGAGGTTTCCACATTATTTTGGCCATATAGTGTATATATACTAGATAGATATTTTATGTATACATGATTGTTTGTGTGACTAGACGTGTATTTTGTTCTTTACAGGAATGTATCTTATCTGGGATCATGTCAGTAAATGGAAAGAAGGTTCTACATATGGACAGGAATTCATACTATGGAGGAGAAAGTTCGTCTATCACCCCTCTGGAAGAGGTACAGTTTTTTACATTTGTATAATACTTGAATGTTCTCTTCAGTGAGTAGATATCTTGCATGTATTGTATTTTTATTGACACCCAAGGTCCTTATTTGTACTGTTCTGTAAGGACACAAGTACCATGTTTCTCTCACGTTCCTGATGTTATTCATTTGCAGCTGTATAAAAGATTTGATATTCCTGATGGACCTCAAGAAAGCATGGGGAGGGGGCGTGACTGGAATGTGGATCTGATCCCAAAATTTCTAATGGCTAATGGTGAGTAGAAATATATGTGTCACTTCAAGAGAGTGGTTTCCTTTCATAAGGCAGGGTGAGTCCACAACTTCATTCCTTACTGTTGGGAATAACCCACCTGGCCACCAGGAGGCAAAGACACCCCAGCCATAGGCTTAAATATCCCTCCCACTTCCCCTATCCCCCAGTTATTCTTTGCCTTTCGTCACTATAGGAGGTGGAAGAGAAGTGTCAGAAAGATTTGGATAGTCCTGTAATAGTATGTTAAAGTAGTCATGCCAACCTCTTAGTGAGAGTATTGATGAAAGTTAGAGTCTGGAGATGCAGGGAAGATCCAGACTGTCGCTAACAGCTCCTGAGAAATCAGTGTTGATGAGTTTCACTGCTTACTGCTACACACTCAAGTCCATGTCAGAAGCGCTGCTGCAAGACTGTCACAATTAAGAGGCTGTGCCTGTTCCACAGCATGGATCTTGGAGGGTAAGACCGTTTTTTATATATACAATTTAAAACGCTATATAGGGTCACAGTGTGACTTCTTTATACCTCGATAGGATCAAGGGTTAATATCTCCTTAAGGGAGATTATTTGAACAGTTTGGGGATTTATATCTGCTTAAAGGGATACTGACCCCAAATTTTTTCTTTCATGATTCAGATAGAGCATGCAATTTTAAGCAACTTTCTAATTTACTCCTATCATCAATTTTTCTTTGTTCTCATGTTATCTTGATATGAAAAAGCAGTAATAAAAGGTTAGGAGACGGCCCATTTTTAGTTTAGCACCTTGGTAGCGCTTGCTGATTGGTTTGCTACATTTAGCCACAAATCAACAAGTGCTACCCAGGTGCTGAACAAAAAATGGTCCGGCTCTAAAGCTTACAGTACTGCTTTTTTAAATCAAGATAACATGAGAACAAAGAAAAATTGATAATAGGAGTAAATTAGAAAGGTTCTTAAAATCTCATACTCTATCTGAATCATGAAAGAAAAAAATTGGGTTTAGTATCCCTTTAATGTGAGAGTTTTTTAGGCTCATAGACTGTGTGTTTTTTTTTTTTTGGCTTGGAACCAACAGGTTTCACTTTCGTTTTTGAAGTGTTGTGCAGCTCATAATAGCTTGCCGCCCTTTTTCATAACAGGGGAAGTCCTGTCTTAAAGTGAATGTCAATTTTGATGCTAAAGTGACCGGTTTTTAAAAATTCAATTAAAAACAGGGGCACTTTAATTCATCAAAATTTGCATTTCACTCCTGTTGTGAAAAAAAAACTTAGCTTTTAATCTTCACAGCAGCTCCAGCTTCCTCCGGTTGTTGCAAGCCATTTCTGATGTCAGAAATGATGGATAGGTCATCCTCCAATCACGGCTTCCCTCCCGGGGGAATCAGTGTCTGATTCAACACTGTGATTGGAGGAAGCCGGATTCCTCATTTTAGACCCAGGAAGAGGCTTTGCAACGGGTGGAGGAAGCTGGAGCTGCTGTGAAGATTAAAAGGTAAGTTTCTTTTCTCAACAGGAGTGAAATGTAAATTTTGATTAATTAAAGTGCCCCTGTTTTTAATTGAATTTTTAAAAACCGGGCACTTTAGCATCAAAATTGACTTTCACTTTAAGTACCACGTGACCGGGTGCAGTCTCTTTCATTTCCTAAGATCCTGCTGCAGACATCACTCCTGAGGAGAGCGTTTTCACTGTTATCTGTCTGGGTCTAGGAGGTGGTGAGTGCCCCAGCCATTGGGAGTATTAGGTGCCGTTTTTTAAATAAAAGCGTTTATTTTTTATTGTCCTTCTGTGGGTATATACAAAGCTATGGAGGATTCCTGTTTATATTGTGAGGAGGCTGTGGTTTGCCCGCCTGCTCCATTTTGTTCCATTTGCCTAAACACTGTTCTAAAGTCTAAGAAGGGAGACAAGCCTGCTAATACTCATAGCGCTATTAGCACTTTTGAGCCGTCTATTTCTCAGAAATCAGGGTCCCGAGAAATTACTACTTTCTCTACATTACCCGCTTCACATGCAGTTCCCTGCGGCTCAACTAATCCTCCATCTGGAGGGGGCTTTTTCCAGCGGATTTTACCGCGCAGTTACAATCGGCGGTGTCTGCGGCCCTGAGTGCCTTACCTCGCTCTAACAAACACAAGAGAAATGTTAACATAGTTCTCCTGACCTAGAGTGATCTAAATATTTGTCGGATTTAGCTACTATATCCCAGCTATCCGAGGATGAGTTAATCTCTGTAGCTTCAGAGGGTGAACTTTCTGAGACTTCAGTTACTAAACCTCCTTCAGTGGAGAAACCCTCCTTTAGATTTAAAATTGAGCATCTACGTTTTTTATTAAAGGAGGTTGTGTCTACTCTAGAGGTTCTAGAGGCTACACTCCCTGAGGAGCCTAAGATCCCTATATTAGACAGGGTTTACGAAGATAGGAAGGTCCCTCTGACTTTTCCTTTGCCAGTTAAGATGGCGAACATTATTAGTAACGAATGGGAAAGAGTAGGAACTTCTTTTTTCCCCCTCGTCTACTTTTAAAAAATGATTCCCGGTCCCTGACTCTTAATTAGATTTATGGGGCTCCATTCCGAAGGTGGATGGCTCAATCTCCACGCTGGCTAAACATACTACTATCCCTCTGGAGGATAGTTCTTTTTTTAGAGAGCCTATGGATAAAAAAATTCAAACTTTTCTGAGGAAGATGTTTCAACATACAGGGTTTTTATTTAAACCGGCTGCAGCTGTAGCCGTGGTTGCTGGAGCAGCTACCTACTGGTGCAACACTCTGTCGGAGCTCATTGAGGTGGAGACTCCCCTCAAGGATATTCAGGAGAGAATTAAGGCACTGAGAATTGCTAACTCCTTCATCTGTGACGCAAATATGCAGATGTTTTGCATAAATTCAAAGGCTGCTGGCTTTGTGGTTCTAGCCCGCCGGGTTCTCTGGTTGAAGTCTTGGTCTGTGGATATGACTTCTAAATCCAGTCTCCTTTCTCTTCCCTTCAAGGGTAAGATTTTATTCGGTCCAGGGCTGGACTCCATTATCTCTACGGTTACTGGAGGGATGGGTGCCTTCCTGCTGCAGGGTAAGAAGAATAGGCCTAAGGGACAGCAATTGTCTAATTTTCGTTCCTTTCGTGCTGACAAGTTGCAACAACAGCAGTCCTCTTCCAAGTCCGAGCAGCCCAAGAGTACTTGGAAGCTGGCTCACTCCTGGAATAAGTCCAAACAGACTAAGAAGCCCACCGAGAACAAATTGGCATGAAGGGGCAGCCCCCGATCCGGGATCGGATTCAGTTGGGGGCAGACTGTCTCTTTTTTAAAACTCTTGGTTCCAGGATGTACAGGATCATTGGGTCCTGGAGGTTGTATCTCAAGGATACAGGATAGGATTCAAGTCTCATCCGCCCAGGGGCAGATTCCTACTCTCCGGTCTTTCGACACGACCAGAAAACAGGGTTGCCTTCTTAGGTTGCGTATGGGATCTCTCCTCTCTAAGATTAATTGTCCCGGTTCCTACAGCAGAAAGAGGTTTGGGGTTTTGTTCAAACCTTTTCGTGGTTCCAAAGAAGGAGGAACTTTCCGTCCAATTTTGGACCTAAAGTGCCTAAACAAGTTTCTGAGTGTTCCCTCTTTCAAGATGGAAACAATACGGTCAATCCTGCCTCTGGATCAGGAAGGACAGTTTATGACCATAATAGACCTGAAGTATGCATACCTTCACGTCCCGATTCACAGGGAATATTTTCAGTTCCTGAGGTTTGCTTTTCTGGATCAGCACTTCCAGTTCATAGCTCTTCCTTTTGGCCTAGCTACTGCTCCAAGGATATTTACAAAAGTTCTGGGGGCTCTTCTAGCCATTGCCAGAACACAAGGTAATGCAGTAGCGCCTTACCTGGACGATATCTTGGTACAGGCACCTTCTTTTTGTCTAGTGGAAGAACATTCAGAGTCCCTTCTCAGTCTTCTTCAATCACATGTATGGAAGATAAACTTGGAAAAGAGTTCTCTTACTCCAAGTACAAGGGTGAATTTCCTGGGAACTATAATAGACTCCATATCCATGAGAATATTCCTCACAGATCAGAGACGTTGCAAGCTAACTTCTGCATGTTTTGCCCTCCAGGCCTCTTCGAGACCCTCACTGGCTTAGTGTATGGAGGTAATCGGGCTCATGGTGCCCTGCATGGACATTATTCCTTTTGCCAAATTCCATCTCAGACCCTTACAACTATGCATGCTGAGTCAATGGAATGGCGACCATACAGATCTGTCTCAACAGATTGTGCTGGACAGCTCTCCTGGTGGCTCTGTTCAGATCATCTGTCCCAAGGTACGTGCTTTTTAAAGCCCGTCCTGGAAGATTGTGACTACGACGTAATCCTTTCTGGCTGGGGAGCCATTTGGGATGCCAAAAAGGCACAAAGTCTGTGGACTCAGGAGGAGTCCTCCTTTCCGATCAATATTTTGGAACTCCAGGCAATCTTCAATGTCTTAAAGTCTTGCCATCTTCTGGGATCGTCCCAGTTTATCAGATTCCAATCAGACAATATAACCTCGGTTGCTTATATCAACCATCAAGGAGGAACGAGAAGTTCCTTGGCGATGAGAGAAGTATCTCAGATACTAGAGTGGGCGCAGACTCACAAATGTACACTGTCAGAGATCCACATTCCGGGTGTGGACAACTGGGAATCGGACTTCCTCAGCAGGCAATCCTTTCACCCAGGGGAATGGTCTCTTCACCTCAAGGTGTTTGCAGAGATATGCAGCGAGTGGGGGACGCCGGAGATAGATCTCATGGCATCCCGTCTCAATACTAAGCTACCCAGGTACGGGTTGAGGGATCCTCAGGCGGAATTGATAGATGCCCTATCAGTACCATGGAGGTTCAGTCTCATATATCTTTTTCCTCCATTAACGCTTCTCCCTCGTGTGGTGGCTCGCATCAAGCAGGAGCGAGCATCTGTGATTCTGATTGCTCCATCGTGGCCGCGAAGGATGTGGTTTGCGGATCTGGTGGGGTTGTCCTCATCTCCTCAGTGGCGGTTACCTTGTTGCAGAGATCTGCTGATACAGGGTCCCTTCGTTCATCAAAATCTAGATTCTCTGAGGCTGAGTGTGTGGAGATTGAACGCTTAGTCTTAGCCAAAAGAGGGTTCTCTGAGAGTGTTATCGACACTCTAGTTCAAGCTCGTAAGCCAGTTATTCGTCGTATCTACCATAAAGTGTGGAGGACTTACTTGTACTGAAGATTGTGTCTTTTCCTGGCATAAGGTTAAGGTTGCCAGAATTTTAGCTTTTCTTCAGGATGGACTGGAGAAGGATCTATCTACTAGTTCCCTGAAGGGACAGATATCGGCCCTGTCGGTGATACTGCACAAAAGATTGGCTGAGCTTCCGGATGTGCAGTCCTTTGTTAAGGATCTGGCTAGGATCAGACCCGTGTTTAGATCTGGGGCTCCGCCTTGGAGCCTTAATTTTGTTCTTAGTGTTTTGAAGCAGACTCCGTTTGAGCCTATGCATACTGTTGACATTAAATTGTTATCTTGGAAGGTTCTTTTTTTGTTGGCTATTGCCTCTGCGCGCAGAGTTTATGAGATTTCTGCTTTGCAATGTGACCCCCCTTATCTGTTTTTTTCATGCTGATAAGGCGGTTTTACGCACTAAACTAGGGCTCCTCCCTAAGGTGGTGTCGAATCGTAACATTTATCAAGAAATTGTTGTTCCTTCCTTGTGTCCTAAACCTTCTTCAGCGAAGGAACGTTTGCTTCATAACCTAGATGTGGTTCGTGCCTTAAAGTTCTATCTTCAGGCTACTAAGGAATTCAGACAATCATCCTCCTTGTTTGTTATCTATACAGGGAAGCGTAAGGGGCAAAAGGCTACTATGACTTCTCTATCTTTCTGGTTAAGGAGTGTCATCCGCTTAGCTTATGAGACAGCGGCACGACAGCCTCCTGAGAGGATAACGGCTCATTCCACTAGAGCAGTGGCTTCCTCTTGGAATTTTAAGAACGAAGCCTCAATGGATCAGATTTGTAAGGCGGCTACCTGGTCCTCCTTACACACTTTTTCTAAATTTTACAAGTTTGATGTGTTTGCTTTGGCTGAAGCAGCTTTCGGGAGAAAAGTTTTGCAGGCTGTGGTGCCCTCAGAATAGGGTCTGCCTCTTTTTTTCTGTTCCCTCCTGTTATTCATTCAGTGTCCTCTGGAGCTTGGGTATAGTTTTCCCAACAGTAAGGAATGAAATTGTGGACTCTCCCTGCCTTATGGAAGGAAAACATAATTTACACTTACCAGATAAATTCCTTTCCTTCCTGGCAGGGAGAGTCCACAACCCCGCCCATAACTTATTTTTTTGTTTGGTGGCTTCCTTTTATATTATTTCTTCTGGCACCTTTTATACCCTGATGTTACTCCTACTTTTCCTTGTTCCTTCAGCAGAATGACTGGGGGATAGGGCAAGTGGGAGGAATATTTAAGCCTTTGGCTGGGGTGTCTTTGCCTCCTCCTGGTGGCCAGGTGTTGTATTCCCAACAGTATAGAATGAAGTGGTAAACTCTCCCTGCCAGGAAGGAAAGGGATTTATCTGGTAAGCATAAATTATGTTTTTGTTTTGTGATCATATAAAACAATGTTATTCTCAGCAAAGGGCTCCAAGCAGCAACAGCTTTTCTTCTCCAATAAGTATGTTAATTATAGGGATTAACCACAATCCTTTAGAAAGGCTTATTAAATTATTCAAATGCATACAGAAAGAGAAGCAGTGAAGAACGAACAAAAGCTCAGTAGCTTGTTCTATTGGCCAGTTACCACCTGGGAGCAGCTTCTTTTAGCCCAATTGTGCCTTTGACAATTCTTTCCTGTAGCATATCAGTCTGATCCGGCGCAACAAGGTCATTCCAGCCACGAAATACCAGGCAATTCTCCTCTGACCAAGGGAAATGGCAACCCCAGACAATCTTTGTGGCGTCCTTTGGACCTCATCAGTGAGGTGCAGCCATATCCCTCTAAGCAAATTGGGCAAGGAGTCCAAGTAAAAAAAAAAAATATTCCCCTAAAAAAATCATTAGATAAACGTTTGTAAATTATTGTGATTGACCCCTTATGTGTGGTTAGGTAATGTATGTGGATGCCTAAGGCATCATCATCAAATAGTAGTGGTGACTGGGCTCAAATAAGGTAAAAAGTTTCTGAGACAATTGTGTAACCTATGTTTAAGTGCTGTAGATAGGTAAATAAGCCTTAAAATTGTTACAAATTAATACATTTGGGGATTGTACTAACTATATTTTATAGAAACAGAGACTGCACTGTAAAATGTGTTTCCCTTTAAAGGGCTATAATAGTTAAACAAAATGACATGCTCTAATTCTTTTGAGCATGCCATTTTAAGCCTATCAACTCTGTACTACTGTGTGTCTAACCCCTGCAAAGGGTTTAAATACATAGTAGAAATACCGCTCAGGATTCATAGAGCACTGAGCCCCTTTTGTGAGGGTTAAACAAACAGTGTGTAGGGTCAATAGTTGTAAAATGACAAGCTCTAATTGTGACGGATACCCCGGCTACCCCGACTGGGTAGCTCCGCCAAAGGGGTCCTGCTTCCTCCCTGGAACAAGCGGCTAGGTAGCCTAGGAAAGTGATTCTAGCAAGAGCCCACCCAAATGACTAGACAGACTAGCATTCAGGTGAAAATAGAACTGACTTTTATTGTGACAAACACACATCTTTTATACACACACTCATCTTGATAAAAACAGGAGACAATGCCACAGTTTTCCCGCCATTCCCGCCCCTCCAGACAGGCTGGCGCCGGCCATAGCAGCCATGGTCCCACAGATTCCCAGTGCCCAGGGGTGGCGGTTTTCGGGGTGATCCAGGGTGTCATTTTAAAGCTCTCAGTCCCCAGAATCCATGACCAGCTCCTCCAAGACGACAGTCCATATACAAAACAACCAGGAATAGAAGGTCTGGGGAATCGCGGTTGCTCTGAGGAGCCCAAAACCGCTAAGCAGCAACAGGGGTGAGGTTGTAGGGGGTATGGGTTTAACCCTTGCAGCCCAGTATCCGTGACACTAATGAATTAGAGAATATTGTTATTTTGATTATTATGGCCCTTTAATGTGTTTCCAATGACTTGTTATACCAGCTGCGGAGTGTTAAATGTATGGAAAAAAGTAATGTTCATCTCTCTGTCTCTCCTATTAGGCCAGCTGGTGAAGATGCTGCTTTACACAGAAGTCACTCGATACTTGGACTTCAAGGTGGTGGAAGGAAGCTTTGTGTACAAAGCAGGAAAGATCTACAAGGTGCCATCCACTGAGACTGAGGCATTGGCGTCAAGTAAGTGATTGATATATTAAAGTTAATTCTAAGAAAAAGAATTGTACAAATGCAGGAGGTAATGTCTGGGTGTCGATATGTCGACATCACTTAGACGGGTCAGAATTGTTAGCAGTTTATATGAATTACTATAGGTGCAGTATCTAGTAGAGAAGTGCATGGGAATTACTTGAGGAGCTGTATATGGTTGATGATTGTCGATAAGGACTGGAGGCAGTCTTTAAAAGCAATGTCTGGATGAGTCATGGATGAATGCTAGTACATTGTTTTTTTTTATATTGTCTAGATGGGTACAAGATGGTTGCAATGTCTGATTAGATCATGGTGGGTTGTGAGTGCATAAATGAGCTTTTGTATATTGTTTCAACATGTCTTGACTGGTTGCTAGTGCATTGCTAGGTTTGTGTATTTTGTCTGGATTGGTCATAGCTGGTTGCTGGTGAATTTATGTGATTTTGTATTTTCTCTAGATGGGTCATGACTTTATGCTAGTGTATTGGTGGGTTTGTGTATTTTGTCTGGATGGGTCATGACATATTGCTAGTGTATTGGTGGGTTTGTGTATTTTGTCTGGATGGGTGATGACTTTATGCTAGTGTATTGGTGGGTTTGTGTATTTTGTCTGGATGGGTCATGACTTTATGCTAGTGTATTGGTGGGTTTGTGTATTTTGTCTGGATGGGTCATTACTTTATGCTAGTGTATTGGTGGGTTTGTGTATTTTGTCTGGATGGGTGATGACTTTATGCTAGTGTATTGGTGGGTTTGTGTATTTTGTCTGGATGGGTGATGACTTTATGCTAGTGTATTGGTGGGTTTGTGTATTTTGTCTGCATTGGTCATGACGTTATGCTAGTGTTTTGGTGGGTTTGTGTATTTTGTCTGCATTGGTCATGACTTTATGCTAGTGTTTTGGTGGGTTTGTGTATTTTATCTGGATGGGTGATGACTTTATGCTGGTGTATTGATGGGTTTGTGTATTTTGACTGGATGGGTAATGACTGAATGCTAGTGTATTTGTGGGTTTGTGTATTTTCTGTGGATGGGTCATAGCTTATTGCTAGTGTATTGGCGTGTTTGTGTATTTTGTCTGGATGGGTCATGGCTTATTGCTAGTACATTGGTAGGTTTGTGCATTTTACTGGATGGGTATGGATGGTGGCAGTGTTTAAATGGATCATGGTTTATTGCTAGTCCATTGGTAGGTTTTGTGTATTTATGATATGTAACAGATAGTGGTAGTGTCTCAGTGATTCAGAAATGGAATCACTATATGGAAAGGTCATGTAGATTCTATTCCAGTTGAAAAGCTTATCAACAATTATTTATTAAATATTATTGGAATTGCTGTAGCTGAACTGTGTGATACATTTGTGGTCACCTTGGATAGAAATCCTTGTATCAGGTTATTTAATAGAGAGGCAGCAGCTTTTATTCAGTAATGCTGACTGGCACAAGTATCTGCTGGGTCTGTGGTATCTATTACTTTATGCAAAAAAATAAACCTTCACATTGAAAGTTTTCTGCATGAGCAACAAATACAGTATTATAAGCTTTAATACCTACATAATATTTTTTGTTGGGCTGGTCTGTTGATTCCATCATGGTGCCAATGTCTGAACTTGTTATTATATAAGGTGTTTTCATGTTAGGGATGGAACTGTATAGAGGCTTGAAGGTCCATGTAATAGTCAATTAAAACTAGACACAATATTGAGAAAACTGATTAATTTGTCTCTTTTCTTTCCACCTTCGCTGTTTCATTGTTACAGATCTCATGGGCATGTTTGAAAAACGACGTTTTCGCAAGTTCCTAGTTTTTGTGGCAAATTTCGATGAAAATGACCCCAAAACATTTGAAGGAGTTGATCCGAAGAGCACCAGTATGAGGGATGTGTACAAGAAGTTTGACTTGGGTCAGGACGTCATTGACTTCACCGGTCATGCTCTGGCACTGTATAGGACTGATGAGTAGGTGACTGTAACTCATAATCCTTAAATGGTGACCGAATTACCATTTACAAATTAGTTTCATGTCCAAGTTTCTCGTCTTCTTCTTTCTGTTTAATTGATTGCTGCTTAGTCATTTTTGCTCCCACAATTTGAGCTGATCACTACATAGGAAGAAGAGAACTGACCCCCAATCGTGGCCATCAGATCTGCCATGCGAAGATATTGTGTTAAAGCTTGGGCAATCATTTTTTTTTCTATAAGCCATTAATTAGAAGAGTCATCATTTTAATAAGTAAAACTGCTCAAATTACACAATTAATTTAATAGGAAAATCTAATGATGACACACAAAAATCTAAAAACACAGATATATCACATGCCATTCAAGGGTGTTTTCCCAGGTATTTTTACAAACCTTAAAAGGGAGGACATGAAACCCAATTTTTTTCTTTCGTGATTTAGAAAGAGCATGTCATTTTAAACAACTTTCTAATTTACTTCTATTATCAAATTTGCTTCATTCTCTTGATATCACATGCTGAAAAGCATATCTAGATATGCTCAGTAGCTGCTGATTGGTTGCTGCACATAAAGGCCTTGTATGATTGGCTCACACATGTGCATTGCTATTTCTTCAACAAAGGATATCTAAAGAATTGAGCAAATTAGATAATAGAAGTAAATTGGAAAGTTGTTTAAAATTGCATGCCCTATCTGAATCATGAAAGTTTAATTTTAACTAGACTGTCCCTTTAACAGAAACCTAAAGCCAAAATGAGAGTAAAATGTAAAAGATTAATTCAATATTGACAAGGACAAACAAATTGGCGTCTATGCAGGTGATTACATTTAAAGGGACATGAAAGCCAAATATTTTCTTAATAATTCAGAGCATACAATTTTAAGCAACATTCCAATTTACTTCTATCATCTAATTTGCTTAATTCTCTTGTTATCCTTTGTTGAAAGGGTAGGCCCTTGAACTACCAGCTATCTGCTGATTGGTGGCTGCCTTTCGTCATTGGCTTATCAATGTGTTCAGCTAAGTCCCAGTAGTGCATTGCTGCTCCTTCAATAAAGGAAACTAAGAGAATGTAACAACATTGCTAATAAAAAGTAAAGAGGAAAGTGGCTTAGAAAAGTATGCTCTATCTGAATCATAAAAGGAAACATTTTAGTTTCATATCCCTTTAACCAATAAAATTGATTAATGGCTTGTACAAATAATAATTTAAAAAATTAATCATTTTATATCAAAGTCCAACAGTTCATTACAATAATAAAGTAACATATTGTTAATATTTAATTATTGAATAGTGTACACGTTTAGAGCTTTTTATTAAACCAAAAAATACTATTTAATGCTATCATTCTACTCATGCATTTGAAAAGCTTGTGATTAGTATGATGCTGCAGGGCTAGAATGGCGTCAGATTTGAAAATCCTGCAAAAATCAATGGATTAAATGGGAACCACAGTGTCAAGACGTATACAGCATTTTTATGTGTTTTTGCTTTTTTTTATACATAGGCGAAAAGATTCAGTTCTAAGTGTTTTACTATTATTATGTCAACAAAACAATATTTATAGTACTAGTAATAGTGAAATGCTGATGTTGTTATCTTACGGCTAGCATTGCTGGAGCACCAAGCGGTTAATAGACTTGTCATTTCACCAAAGCATTAAGGAGCAGACAAACCGAAATTAACAAGAGACTGGCAGAGTGGTGCTCACAAGCTGATGTGATTGTGTCACCTCTGCTAATAGGGACAGAAATGCATCATACTGCATTGTGCACTTTTAATTTTCAAAAATGCAAACCCCACAATTTTTAGAGTTAAATTACCGGACTTATAGTCGTTTTAGCTGTATATAAGTCACAGTTTAGTTTTGCTAGAAATGTTGGTTTGATGTGTTCAGATTGCTAGATAAAGATGTGCTAGGTGGGCAGGTGTACTGCTAATAGGGTACATTTGTGATATCTACCATAGATTTGGAGAAGCAGAGTCGGTACATGGTCAAATGTAACAGTGCAAGCTGGGAATGTATTACTGCACCATTAGTACATATTGATGAAATGCTCTATTTGGTAAATATAATTAAAAAATAGCTCATTTAATAATGTTAAATTTTATTATTACTGGCTACTCATTGATGTCATGCACATTAATGCTGTGCGTTCCATGTTCTAATAAAGTAAGTATTTTTTTCCAGTTATTTGGACCAGCCCTGCCTGGAAACCATCAGCCGCATCAAGCTCTACAGCGAGTCACTTGCAAGATATGGGAAGAGCCCTTACTTGTACCCTCTATATGGACTTGGAGAGTTGCCGCAGGGCTTTGCAAGGTGAGTGCATAGATGTAATATGTCAACTCAATAGTGTTCAACACATCCTTGGAATGTGCTAAGGGTTAGTATGGTAGGAGAGTGCGGGGGGGGGGATCAGTGTCCTGAGGGAAACAGTATCATAGTGTTGTGGGGGGGTGCTGTGGCTTAGTACTAATGTAGTGCTGAAGGCCAGTATCCTCTGCTCTACCTATTACCTACATCTCTCTTTTCTCATTAACTCCTTAAACCCCTGTCTTCAAGATATTTTATGAATTTCACACATTGTATGGAATTCCTTGCCTCACTCTTTAAAACTTGCCCTCTACCTTGCAAAGTTTCAAGTGTTCCATGAAAATAGATCTGTTTAGGGGTCTATGCACCTTACATTAAGATATTTATCTGATACTCTTCCCCTCTGATCCCTCATCTTCCACCTTAACAATCCCCATGCGTACCAGCTTTTTTAGGTTGGCACACTCGTCCATGTGTCTTGTTGATCATCTCTTGTAAAGGTGGTTTATAGCAGATACATTGACTCATGGCAAGGCCCTTTACCCTTTTGATTCATGTAAATCTCTTTTCTTGTAGACATTTAAATAATATGGAGTTGTTTTGTAACTAAATAAATTATAATAATATTGATTGTAATAATAATAATAATAATAATAATAATAATAATACAAAATAAAAGCAGGGAGTAGTGGAACATGTTGACTCATTTACCAGTAGCACCCTCCATTACTGATATGGAGCATTCCTAGGTTATAAAGTCTACAACTTTCTGTGCTGGGAATACAAAATATTATCTTAGAAGAGAACTTTTGAGTGACAAGAAACAACTAGTAGTAAGTGGGTGTATTAGACTGTTGAATGAGAATCGTTGTGGTACCTACTTAAAAATTCTGAAGAATATTAATCCTAATCCATTATACCATGTTTTTTCTGTTTCTCTCTCTAGGTTAAGTGCAATTTATGGAGGAACATACATGTTAAACAAATCTGTGGATGAGATTGTAATGGAGAAAGGAAAAGTTGTTGGTGTTAAATCAGAAGGAGAGGTGAGTTACTATGTTTGAGTACTTCCCATGTAGTCTCTGAATAAGATGTGGGGTTTTGTAACATAATGTTGTGATATTTAGAGTTTTAACGTGGTATCTGCATATCTTTGGAATTCTCTACACATTGGTGTAGATTTACTAAAGTTCGAGCGGACATGATTCGCTGTAGCGAATCATGTCCGCTCGACCTTGGCATATGCTGTCAGCATTTAACATTCCACAAGCATTTCTGATGAAATGCTTGTGCAATGCCCCCCTGCTCACTGGCAGCCAATTGGCCGCTAACAGGGGTGTCAATCATCCCGATCGGATCAGGATGATTTCAGTCCGCCACCTAAAAGTTGGCGGACAAGTTAACTTATTAACTTTCGTTTCTCGTGGACCAGAAACCAAGGGGGTCGGAAGCAGCATTTGCTGCTTAATAAATTGACCCCTATGTATGTCTGTATGAGGAGCTATTTCATGGTTTAAATAGTTTCAGCACATTGATGGTTTGTTGAAAGAGATCCAACAAGGTTTCCTAAGTGTTGTGGTTGTAATGGTTGTTTTTCCTTGTTGCTAGCGGTTTGCATTTGATTTGTGATATCATGTATTGGGCACGTCACGCAACGTTAGCTATAAATGACAAGAAGTCGCCCAAGCTAAATAGGTGAAGTGATGGCCAGTCAATTTAGAACATGATCTCGCCTTTACAACAAGGTTCCTTGGCAACCTCATGAGCACCTAAATCTAGGCCACTGCCTGTAGTATGTTTGGGGTTTTTCTGCTCAGTGTTTGTATGACTATTTACTTTGAATATTGCTGGTGTTTTTATGCTTGGAGACTTAATCCGTGTCTGCATACTTGGAGATTTCCTGCATGGTATCTGTAGATATGGGAACTCCTTATGAGTTATTGTAAGTTTGAGGAATTCACAAATGGTGCCTGTATGTTTCAGGAGTTCATGATGTATTTGTTCAGGGTGTTTGCATATTTAGGTTAGTACACTATTCTGTATCTGTATCAATTTAATGGGGATAATTTACACACGGGTATAATTTAATCTTTGTTGCCTTATTAGTGTTTTTTAGTTACATTCTATTAGCTTTTTGGCAGTAATGTGTAGTAATGTTTTGGGCCACACAATACACTAGGATGCTCTCCAAATCTTATGCCAGCCTATCAGAAAAAAAAAGGTTTTCTTATTGATGCTCATTCAATATTTATTAACAAGAGACAAAAGTGAAAAATGAAAATGCCCTAATATTTTAATTAAATCTTGTTGATAACATTTATTGTTTTTATCTCTCAATAAAAAAAAATTCTACATTGGAAGATCACTATCCAAATAACAACATTTTCTCTTGTAAGGTGTATCCAGTCCACGGCTCATCCATTACTTGTGGGATATTCTCCTTCCCAACAGGAAGTTGCAAGAGGATCACCCACAGCAGAGCTGCTATATAGCTCCTCCCCTAACTGCCATATCCAGTCATTCTCTTGCAACTCTCAACATAGCTGGAGGTAGTAAGAGGAAAGTGGTGTAATATAGTTAGTTTTTTCTTCAATCAAGAGTTTATTGTTTTTAAATGGTACCGGAGTTGTACTATTTTATCTCAGGCAGCATTTAGAAGAAGAATCTGCCTGCGTTTTCTATGATCTTAGCAGAAGTAACTAAGATCCACTGCTGTTCTCACATATGTCTGAGGAGTGAGGTAACTTCAGAGGGAGAATAGCGTGCAGGGTATCCTGCAATAAGGTATGTGCAGTTTTAAGTTTTACTAGGGATGGAATTGCTAGAAAATGCTGCTGATACCGGATTAATGTAAGCTAAGCCTAAATACAGTGGTTTAATAGCGACTAGTATCAGGCTTGCTATCAGAGGTATATACTCTGATTAATGTGCAATATAAAACGTTTGCTGGCATGTTTAATCGTTTTTATATATGCTTTTTTGATAAAACTTATTGGGGCCTAGTTTTTTCCACATGGCTGGCTTGATTTTTGCCTAGAAACAGTTTCCTGAGGCTTTCCACTGTTGTAATATGAGTGGGAGGGGCCTATTTTAGCGCTTTTTTGCGCAGTTAAAATTACAGACAGAGACATTCAGCTTCCCTCAGCAGTCCCCTGCATGCTATAGGACATCTCTGAAGGGCTCAAAAGGCTTCAAAAGTCGTGTATTGAGGAAGGTAAAGCCACAGTGGAGCTGTGGCAGTTGTTGTGACTGTTTAAAAACGTTTTTTTCATTTTGTTAATCCGTTTTTTGTATTAAGGGGTTAATCATACATTTGCAAGTGGGTGGGCAATGCTCTGCTAACTTGTTACATACACTGTAAAAATTTCGTTAGTTTAACTGCCTTTTTTCACTGTTATTTCAAATTTTAGCAAAATTTGTTTCTCTTAAAGGCACAGTAACGTTTTTTATATTGCTTGTTTAACTTGATTTAAAGTGTTTTCCAAGCTTGCTAGTCTCATTGCTAGTCTGTATAAACATGTCTGACATAGAGGAAACTCCTTGTTCATTATGTTTAAAAGCCATGGTGGAACCCCATATGAGAATGTGTACTAAATGTATTGATTTCACTTTAAACAATAAAGATCAGCTTTTATCTTTAAAAAATTTATCACCAGAGGATTCTGGCGAGGGGGAAGTTATGCCGACTAACTCTCCCCACGTGTCAGACCCTTTGACTCCCGCTCAAGGGACTCACGCTAAAATGGCGCCAAGTACATCAAAGACGCCCATAGCGATTACTTTGCAGGACATGGCGGCAATCATGGATAATACCCTGTCAGCGGTATTAGCCAGACTGCCTGAATTCAGAGGAAAGTGCGATAGCTCTGGGGTTAGACATAGTACAGAGCGCGCAGATGCGTTAAGGCCCATGTCTGATACTGCGTCACAATATGCAGAAGCTGAGGAAGGAGAGCTTCAGTCTGTGGGAGACATTTCTGATTCGGGGAAACCTGATTCAGATATTTCTACTTTTAAATTTAAGCTTGAGAACCTCCGTGTATTGCTTGGGGAGGTGTTAGCTGCTTTGAATGACTGTGACACAATTGCAGTACCAGAGAAATTGTGTAGACTGGATAAATACTATGCAGTGCCGGTGTGTACTGATGTTTTTCCAATACCTAAAAGGTTTACAGAAATTATTAATAAGGAGTGGGATAGACCCGGTGTGCCGCTTTCTCCCCCTCCTATTTTTAGAAAAATGTTTCCAATAGACGCCACCACACGGGACTTATGGCAGACGGTCCCTAAGGTGGAGGGAGCAGTTTCTACTTTAGCAAAGCGTACCACTATCCCTGTCGAGGACAGTTGTGCTTTTTCAGATCCAATGGATACAAAATTAGAAGGTTACCTTAAGAAAATGTTTATTCAACAAGGTTTTATTCTGCAGCCCCTTGCATGCATTGCTCCTGTCACTGCTGCTGCAGCGTTCTGGTTTGAGTCTCTGGAAGAGGCCTTTCAGACAACTACTCCATTGACTGAAATACTTGACAAGCTTAGAACACTTAAGCTAGCTAATTCTTTTGTTTCTGATGCCATTGTTCATTTGACTAAACTAACAGCTAAGAATTCTGGATTCGCCATCCAGGCGCGTAGGGCGCTATGGCTTAAATCTTGGTCAGCTGACGTGACTTCAAAGTCTAAATTACTTAACATTCCCTTCAAGGGGCTGACCCTATTCAGGCCTGGTTTGAAGGAAATTATTGCTGACATTACCGGAGGTAAGGGTCATGCCCTTCCTCAGGACAGGGCCAAATCAAAGGCCAAACAGTCTAATTTTCGTGCCTTTCGAAACTTCAAGGCAGGTGCAGCATCAACTTCCTTTGCTACAAGACAAGAGGGAACTTTTGCTCTATCCAAGCTGGGCTGGAAACCTAACCAGTCCTGGAACAAGGGCAAGCAGGCCAGAAAGCCTGCTGCTGCCTCTAAGACAGCATGAAGGAATGACCCCCTATCCGGTAACGGATCTAGTAGGGGGCAGACTTTCTCTCTTCGCCCAGGCGTGGGCAAGAGATGTTCAAGATCCCTGGGCATTGGAGATCATATCTCAGGGATATCTTCTGGACTTCAAAGCTTCCCCCCCTCAAGGGAGATTTCACCTTTTGAGATTATCTGTAAACCAGATAAAGAAAGAGGCATTCTTACGCTGTGTGCAAGACCTCCTAATTATGGGAGTGATCTGTCCAGTTCCACAGACGGAACAGGGACAGGGTTTTTATTCAAATCTGTTTGTGGTTCCCAAAAAAGAGGGAACCTTCAGACCCATTTTGGATCTTAAGATCTTAAACAAATTCCTCAGAGTTCCATCGTTCAAAATGGAAACTATTCGGACCATCCTACCTATGATCCAGGAGGGTCAATACATGACCACAGTGGATTTGAAGGATGCTTACCTTCACATACCGATTCACAAAGATCATCATCGGTTCCTAAGGTTTTCCTTTCTGGACAGGCATTACCAATTTGTGGCTCTTCCCTTCGGGTTAGCTACAGCTCCAAGAATCTTTACAAAGGTTCTGGGATCGCTTCTGGCGGTTCTAAGACCGCGAGGTATATCAGTGGCCCCTTATCTCAAGGACATCCTGATACAGGCGTCAAGCTTTCAGATTGCCAAGTCACATACGGACATAGTTCTGGCATTTCTCAGGTCACATGGGTGGAAGATGAACGAGGAAAAGAGTTCTCTATCCCCACTCACAAGAGTCTCCTTCCTAGGGACTCTGATAGATTCTGTAGAAATGAAGATTTACCTGACAGAGTCCAGGTTATCAAAGCTTTTAAAATCTTGCCGTGTTCTTCATTCTATTCCGCGCCCTTCGGTGGCTCAGTGTATGGAAGTAATCGGCTTAATGGTAGCGGCGATGGACATAGTGCCATTTGCGCGCCTACATCTCAGACCGCTGCAACTATGCATGCTCAGTCAGTGGAATGGGGATTACACAGATTTGTCCCCTCTGCTAAATCTGGATCAAGAGACCAGGGATTCTCTTCTCTGGTGGCTATCTCGGGTCCATCTGTCCAAAGGTATGACCTTTCGCAGGCCAGATTGGACAATTGTAACAACAGTTGCCAGCCTTCTAGGTTGGGGTGCAGTCTGGAATTTCCTGAAGGCTCAGGGATCGTGGACTCAGGAGGAGAGACTCCTCCCAATAAATATTCTGGAGTTAAGAGCAATATTCAATGCTCTTCTAGCTTGGCCTCAGTTAGCAACCCTGAGGTTCATCAGATTTCAGTCGGACAACATCACGACTGTGGCTTACATCAACCATCAAGGAGGAACCAGGAGTTCCCTAGCGATGCTGGAAGTCTCAAAGATAATTCGCTGGGCAGAGACTCACTCTTGCCACCTATCAGCAATCCATATCCCAGGTGTAGAGAACTGGGAGGCGGATTTTCTAAGTCGTCAGACTTTTCATCCGGGGGAGAGGGAACTCCATCCGGAGGTGTTTGCTCAATTGGTTCATCGTTGGGGCAAACCAGAACTGGATCTCATGGCATCTCTCCAGAACGCCAAACTTCCTTGTTACGGATCCAGGTCCAGGGACCCAGAAGCGGCACTGATAGATGCTCTAGCAGCGCCTTGGTTCTTCAACCTGGCTTATGTGTTTCCACCGTTTCCTCTGCTCCCTCGACTGATTGCCAAAATCAAACAGGAGAGAGCATCGGTGATCTTGATAGCGCCTGCGTGGCCACGCAGGACCTGGTATGCAGACCTAGTGGAAATGTCATCCTTTCCACCATGGACCCTGCCTCTGAGACAAGACCTTCTACTACAAGGTCCTTTCAATCATCCGAATCTAATTTCTCTGAGACTGACTGCATGGAGATTGAAAGCTTGATTTTATCAAAGCGTGGCTTCTCCGAGTCAGTCATTGATACCCTAATACAGGCACGAAAGCCTGTCACCAGGAAAATATACCATAAGATATGGCGTAAATACCTTTATTGGTGTGAATCCAAGAATTACTCATGGAGTAAGGTTAGGATTCCTAGGATATTGTCCTTTCTGCAAGAGGGTTTGGAAAAAGGATTATCAGCTAGTTCTTTAAAGGGACAGATTTCTGCTCTGTCTATTCTTTTGCACAAGCGTCTGGCTGAAGTTCCAGACGTTCAAGCTTTTTGTCAGGCTTTGGTTAGAATCAAGCCTGTGTTTAAACCTGTTGCTCCCCCATGGAGCTTAAACTTGGTTCTTAAAGTTCTTCAAGGGGTTCCGTTTGAACCCCTTCATTCCATTGATATTAAACTTTTGTCTTGGAAAGTTCTGTTTTTGATGGCTATTTCCTCGGCTCGGAGAGTCTCTGAGTTATCTGCCTTACAATGTGATTCTCCTTATCTGATTGTCCATTCAGATAAAGTAGTTCTGCGTACAAAACCTGGGTTTTTACCTAAGGTAGTTTCTAACAAGAATATCAATCAAGAGATTGTTGTTCCATCTTTGTGTCCTAATCCTTCTTCAAAGAAGGAACGTCTTTTACATAATCTGGACGTGGTCCGTGCTTTGAAGTTTTACTTACAAGCTACTAAAGATTTTCGCCAAACATCTACACTGTTTGTTGTTTACTCTGGACAAAGGAGAGGTCAAAAAGCTTCGGCAACCTTTCTTTTTGGCTTCGGAGCGTAATACGCTTAGCCTATGAGACTGCTGGACAGCAGCCCCCTGAAAGGATTACAGCTCATTCTACTAGAGCTGTGGCTTCCACCTGGGCCTTTAAAAATGAGGCTTCTGTTGAACAGATTTGCAAGGCGGCGACTTGGTCTTCGCTTCATACCTTTTCAAAATTCTACAAATTTGATACTTTTGCTTCTTCGGAGGCTATTTTTGGGAGAAAGGTTCTTCAGGCAGTGGTTCCTTCCATTTAAGCCTGCGTTGTCCCTCCCTTCATCCGTGTACTTTAGCTTTGGTATTGGTATCCCACAAGTAATGGATGATACGTGGACTGGATACACCTTACAAGAGAAAACATAATTTATGCTTACCTGATAAATTTATTTCTCTTGTGGTGTATCCAGTCCACGGCCCGCCCTGTCCTTTTAAGGCAGGTCTAAATTTTAATTTAAACTACAGTCACCACTGCACCCTATGGTTTCTCCTTTCTCGACTTGTTTCGGTCGAATGACTGGATATGGCAGTTAGGGGAGGAGCTATATAGCAGCTCTGCTGTGGGTGATTCTCTTGCAACTTCCTGTTGGGAAGGAGAATATCCCACAAGTAATGGATGATCCGTGGACTGGATACACCACAAGAGAAATAAATTTATCAGGTAAGCATAAATTATGTTTTTCTTTTGTAAAAAGATCAGATATCGAATAAACACAATTTATGCTTACCTGCGAAATTAATTTATTTCATGATGGTGAGAGTCCATGAGCCATCATATGTGGGATTAAACTCCAGTCCACTAGGAGGAGGCAAAAACACCCAACATACCAGACCTTTTAATCCCTCTCACTTCCTTGTACAACTTAGTCATACGTATGGTCAAGAGAAAGGAGTAAAACAAAGAAGCAGAAAGATAAAGCGAGTATAGTGCAAACTTGTACTGTGTCAACTGTAACAAAAAATAAGGGTGGGTCTAGTGGACTCTCAGCATCATGAAACAAATTAATTTATCAGTAAAGCATACATTTTGTTTCATAAGGGTGCGAGTCCATGAGCATAAGGGTGCGAGACCACAAAACCACCATCAAATAGGGTGGGCTAACAGATAAGGCATGTATGTTACTAAACAGGCACAGTGGCCTGCTGAACTTTCCTGCCGAAAAGCAGACTCTGAAGAGGCAAACATTTCAAAGAGATAAAATTTAGTGAAAGTATTTAAAGAAGACCAAGTAACCACTTAATAAATTTGCTCAATGGAAGCTTCATTCCTGAAGGTCCAAGATGTGGCAACTGTTCTAGTGGAGTGAGCAGTAATGTGCTCAGGGGAGTCTTCCCCGCCACCAAGTACACCATGCGAAAATAAAATCCTTAAAGGCACAGTAAAGTTTAATTTTGACTTTACTGTCCCTTTAAGCAAAACTGCTGTAGCTTTTGGCTTTTGCAGGGTCCAGAAAAATGAATAGAGAAGAGGGAGAAAATAGTAGTTCTCAGAACTGCCTTATCTTGATGAAACAAATCAGTTTAAGGAGGATCACTCGAAAAAGCTGAAAGCACAGACACTCTTCTGGTTGATGAAATGGCCAAGAGAAATAGAACCTTCCAAGACAACAATGGAATGTCAAGACCATGCATATGCTCAAAAGGAGGAGCATTGAGGACTCTTAAAATGAATTTGAGATTCCTTGTGGGAGTAGCTGGTTTAATAACTGGTGACTGGTCTGATTTTGATTAAGACCTGATCAAAGGCCGCACCTTCATGCAGACTTTGAGGCAGTAGCAGGCTTCTTGGATTGTTTGGACTTTGACCAGATCCTAAGCTTACATTCTTGCTTTTTCAAATAAAGATACCAAAGAACAAAGAAAAATTCATAACTGGAGAAAATTAGAAAGTTTCTTAAAATTGTCTGCTCTATCTGAATCATAAAAGTTTAATTTTGACTAGATTATTCCTCCCTTTGGCTGCTAAGCCATTTCCCACCTGGGTCCTAAGCTGGTTTTGATCTTTTTTTTTTTTTTTTTAACTTTTTTAAATATATATTCTTTTTACACTTTAACTTTTTTCTTCCAGATCCCCAAGACTTATAGGTAATCGCCTAACCTTTCCAACGGTGGGTCTTGGGGGTCTGTAGCATCTAAACAGCATACCCCCATCTCTCTATATTGTCCATTGTTAATTTTAAATAAAGTTATGCAGTGATATCATCACTTCATTGCGCGTGACGTCACCGCGTGAAACATGAAGCCCCGGCGATGCCTCTCACTATTCAGGCCAGATCGCCGGGGTGGGAGTAGGTGGGAGCCCCCAGATTGCCCTTAAGGTGGGTGAGTGCTCTGAGTTGTCGTTAGCACCTGACTGAGAAAATTTGCGACGGCTCAGAGCCGTCGTTAGCACTCAAGGGGTTAAGGGACAGTAAACATCTTGAGATTTTAATATAAAATGTTTAGCTGTGTATAGTAAAACAACTTTGCAATATACTTGCTATGTAATGTGGCTCTGATTGTGGTTTTTTTTTTATTCTCAGTGAAATAGAGTTCAAGTAAAAAAGTGCACTTTAGACTTATCAAGGCTAACCCTGCTACATCTATTTCCCTAATTGGATTTAACAGATAACAACTGAAAACAATATACTTTATACTAATAGTATGACTGTCACTAGCCTTGTTGTCTGAAGACTCAAGCCTGGATTGGCTCCTCCAAATAGCAGGTGGTGGGTGGGGTCTGGCTGTTGAAAACAACTGCACAAACAAGATATTACTTTGTTTTAAAAAATTGTTAGACTTGGTTGAAGTTACTTTATCGCAAGACAAAATAAATATCCAATTACAGGGTGTTTACTGTCCCTTTAAGTATATCAAGCGTGTACCTCGGCACAGGGGTTACAAATGTTAAAAAACAAACAAACCAAAACTTTTATAGCAACTTCTTAAGAAAATATGAAACATGCAAGTTAAAAAGTAAACTTTTACGGGTTTTACCCTGTATTTGTGCGTACTCATAGAGCTCAACTATGAGTAGGCGCTAGTACAGCGCGAAACGCGTAAGAGTTTTCTTTTTAACCTGCGTATTACACCTGTACTAGGACTACCTTTTGTCTATTGTATTCAGCTATTGTCGTGCTGTTAGTTTAGACCCCCCTGCGCCCTGAGGGACTGTGGGTTGTAGTCTCATCCTGTGCAGATGTCTCACTGTAGTTCTCCATGGTGCTTGAAGTGGCAGTTGCCTCGCTTTGGATACGCTCTTGCGTATTTTTTTGATATGGAATATTTTTTCCTTTAAATTTTCTTGTCTATCACCTGTGTCATCTAATGCAGGGTTCTTCAAACCTTTTTTCCTGAGACCCAGTGCAATAATACCACAAACCTTTGCGACCCTATTTTTATGCTTGGTCTGAAAATTTCTGGAGTAATATACAACAAGATAGATGCAATTTTTGGCAAAGTAACTAAAATGTGTGCGTTCTTAATACAAGATTGTATTCAAACTTGAAAGTGTTGTAAAAGGTATTAACACACACACCCCAATCTCATCTCACATACACTCTCATAAACATACACACCACACACTCTCATACAACACAGACACATACACTCTCATATAACACACCACACGCTCTCATACAATACACACACACTCTCATAAACACACACATACACTCTCATATAACACACCACACACTCTCTCATTAACACACGCATACACACTCATATAACACACCACACACTCTCATACAATACACACACACCCACTCTCATATAACACACCACACGCTCTCATACAACACACACACACCCACTCTCTCATAAACACACATACATACACTCTCATATAACACACCACACGCTCTCATACAACACACACACTCTTTCATAAACACACACACATACACTCTCATATAACACACCCCACACTCTCATACAACACACACACACACTCTCATTAACACACGCATACACACTCATATAACACACCACACACTCTCATACAATACACACACACACTCTCATAAACACACACATACACTCTCATATAACACACCACACGCTCTCATACAATACACACACAGACACACTCTCATTAACATATACACTCTCATATAACACACCCCACACTCTCATACAATACACACACTCTCTCATTAACACATGCTTACACACTCATATAACACACCACACACTCTCATACAATACACACACACACTCATAAACACACACATACACTCTCATATAACACACCACACGCTCTCATACAACACACACACACACACACTCTCTCATAAACACACACACATACACTCTCATATAACACACCACAGCGCTCTCATACAACACACACACACCCACTCTCTCATAAACACATACACTCTCATATAACACACCACACACTCTCATACAACACACACACACCCACTCTCTCATAAACACACACACATACACTCATATAACACACCACACGCTCTCATACAACACACACACACCCACTCTCTCATAAACACACACACATACACTCTCATATAACACACCACAGCGCTCTCATACAACACACACACCCACTCTCTCATAAACACACACATACACTCTCATATAACACACCACACGCTCTCATACAACACACACACACTCTTTCATAAACACACACACATACACTCTCATATAACACACCACAAGCTCTCATACAACACACACACACCCACTCTCTCATAAACACACACACATACACTCTCATATAATACACCACACGCTCTCATACAACACACACACACCCACTCTCTCATAAACACACACACATACACTCTCATATAACACACCACACACTCTCATACAATACACACACACACACACACACACACTCTCATATAGCACACCCCACATTCTCACACAACACACACAAGTCACAACCCAGTAAGTATGGTTTGAAGAACCCTGAATTAGGTTATGTCCAGTGAGGGCTTTGAAAGCATTGTCAGATCAGGGATAGCTAGCATTTCATTGTAATTCTGTAGTAATGTTTGGCAGCTGGTGATACCATCTGGTAGAGGTTGTCTTTGCACAGTGTGATGACATCCTTAGAGGCCATGGTTGAGAAGTATTAATTTTCTCCAACATAGGTGTGTCCGGTCCACGGCGTCATCCTTACTTGTGGGATATTCTCTTCCCCAACAGGAAATGGCAAAGAGCCCAGCAAAGCTGGTCACATGATCCCTCCTAGGCTCCGCCTACCCCAGTCATTCTCTTTGCCGTTGTACAGGCAACATCTCCACGGAGATGGCTTAGAGTTTTTTAGTGTTTAACTGTAGTTTTTTTTATTCAATCAAGAGTTTGTTATTTTGAAATAGTGCTGGTATGTACTATTTACTCAGAAACAGAAAAGAGATGAAGATTTCTGTTTGTATGAGGAAAATGATTTTAGCAACCGTCACTAAAATCCATGGCTGTTCCACACAGGACTGTTGAGAGCAATTAACTTCAGTTGGGGGAACAGTGAGCAGTCTCTTGCTGCTTGAGGTATGACACATTCTAACAAGACGATGTAATGCTGGAAGCTGTCATTTTCCCTATGGGATCCGGTAAGCCATGTTTATTACGATCGTAAATAAGGGCTTCACAAGGGCTTATTAAGACTGTAGACTTTTTCTGGGCTAAATCGATTCATTATTAACACATATTTAGCCTTGAGGAATCATTTTATTTGGGTATTTTGATATAATAATATCGGCAGGCACTGTTTTAGACACCTTATTCTTTAGGGGCTTTCCCAAAGCATAGGCAGAGCCTCATTTTCGCGCCGGTGTTGCGCACTTGTTTTTGAGAGGCATGGCATGCAGTCGCATGTGAGAGGAGCTCTGATACTTAGAAAAGACTTTCTGAAGGCGTCATTTGGTATCGTATTCCCCTTTGGGCTTGGTTGGGTCTCAGCAAAGCAGATACCAGGGACTGTAAAGGGGTTAAAGTTCAAAACGGCTCCGGTTCCGTTATTTTAAGGGTTAAAGCTTCCAAATTTGGTGTGCAATACTTTTAAGGCTTTAAGACACTGTGGTGAAAATTTGGTGAATTTTGAACAATTCCTTCATGTTTTTTCGCAATTGCAGTAATAAAGTGTGTTCAGTTTAAAATTTAAAGTGACAGTAACGGTTTTATTTTAAAACGTTTTTTGTACTTTGTTATCAAGTTTATGCCTGTTTAACATGTCTGAACTACCAGATAGACTGTGTTCTGAATGTGGGGAAGCCAGAATTCCTATTCATTTAAATAAATGTGATTTATGTGACAATGACAATGATGCCCAAGATGATTCCTCAAGTGAGGGGAGTAAGCATGGTACTGCATCATTCCCTCCTTCGTCTACACGAGTCTTGCCCACTCAGGAGGCCCCTAGTACATCTAGCGCGCCAATACTCCTTACTATGCAACAATTAACGGCTGTAATGGATAATTCTGTCAAAAACATTTTAGCCAAAATGAACACTTATCAGCGTAAGCGCGACTGCTCTGTTTTAGATACTGAAGAGCATGACGACGCTGATCATAATGTTTCTGAAGGGCCCCTAACCCAGTCTGATGGGGCCAGGGAGGTTTTGTCTGAGGGAGAAATTACTGATTCAGGGAACATTTCTCAACAAGCTGAACCTGATGTGATTACATTTAAATTTAAGTTGGAACATCTCCGCATTCTGCTTAAGGAGGTATTATCCACTCTGGATGATTGTGACAAGTTGGTCATCCCAGAGAAACTATGTAAAATGGACAATTTCCTAGAGGTGCCGGGGCTCCCAGAAGCTTTTCCTATACCCAAGCGGGTGGCGGACATTGTTAATAAAGAATGGGAAAGGCCCGGTATTCCTTTCGTCCCTCCCCCCATATTTAAAAAATTGTTTCCTATGGTCGACCCCAGAAAGGACTTATGGCAGACAGTCCCCAAGGTCGAGGGAGCGGTTTCCACGTTAAACAAACGCACCACTATACCCATAGAGGATAGTTGTGCTTTCAAAGATCCTATGGATAAAAAATTAGAAGGTTTGCTTAAAAAGATGTTTGTTCAGCAGGGTTACCTTCTACAACCAATTTCATGCATTGTCCCTGTCGCTACAGCCGCATGTTTCTGGTTCGATGAGCTGATAAAGGCGGTCGATAGTGATTCTCCTCCTTATGAGGAGATTATGGACAGAATCAATGCTCTCAAATTGGCTAATTCTTTTACCCTAGACGCCACTTTGCAATTGGCTAGGTTAGCGGCTAAGAATTCTGGGTTTGCTATTGTGGCGCGCAGAGCGCTTTGGTTGAAATCTTGGTCGGCTGATGCGTCTTCCAAGAACAAGCTACTTAACATTCCTTTCAAGGGGAAAACGCTGTTTGGCCCTGACTTGAAAGAGATTATCTCTGATATCACTGGGGGTAAGGGCCACGCCCTTCCTCAGGATCGGCCTTTCAAGGCAAAAAATAAACCTAATTTTCGTCCCTTTCGTAGAAACGGACCAGCCCAAAGTGCTACGTCCTCTAAGCAAGAGGGTAATACTTCTCAAGCCAAGCCAGCTTGGAGACCAATGCAAGGCTGGAACAAGGGAAAGCAGGCCAAGAAACCTGCCACTGCTACCAAGACAGCATGAAATGTTGGCCCCCGATCCGGGACCGGATCTGGTGGGGGGCAGACTCTCTCTCTTCGCTCAGGCTTGGGCAAGAGATGTTCTGGATCCTTGGGCGCTAGAAATAGTCTCCCAAGGTTATCTTCTGGAATTCAAGGGGCTTCCCCCAAGGGGGAGGTTCCACAGGTCTCAGTTGTCTTCAGACCACATAAAAAGACAGGCATTCTTACATTGTGTAGAAGACCTGTTAAAAATGGGAGTGATTCATCCTGTTCCATTAAGAGAACAAGGGATGGGGTTCTACTCCAATCTGTTCATAGTTCCCAAAAAAGAGGGAACGTTCAGACCAATCTTAGATCTCAAGATCTTAAACAAGTTTCTCAAGGTTCCATCGTTCAAGATGGAAACCATTCGAACTATTCTTCCTTCCATCCAGGAAGGTCAATTCATGACCACGGTGGATTTAAAGGATGCGTATCTACATATTCCTATCCACAAGGAACATCATCGGTTCCTAAGGTTCGCATTCCTGGACAAGCATTACCAGTTCGTGGCGCTTCCTTTCGGATTAGCCACTGCTCCAAGGATTTTCACAAAGGTACTAGGGTCCCTTCTAGCTGTGCTAAGACCAAGGGGCATTGCTGTAGTACCTTACTTGGACGACATTCTGATTCAAGCGTCGTCCCTTCCTCAAGCAAAGGCTCACACGGACATTGTCCTGGCCTTTCTCAGATCTCACGGATGGAAAGTGAACGTGGAAAAGAGTTCTCTATCTCCGTCAACAAGGGTTCCCTTCTTGGGAACAATAATAGACTCCTTAGAAATGAGGATATTTCTGACAGAGGCCAGAAAAACAAAACTTCTAGACTCTTGTCGGATACTTCATTCCGTTCCTCTTCCTTCCATAGCTCAGTGCATGGAAGTGATCGGGTTGATGGTAGCGGCAATGGACATAGTTCCTTTTGCGCGCATTCATCTAAGACCATTACAACTGTGCATGCTCAGTCAGTGGAATGGGGATTATACAGACTTGTCTCCGAAGATACAAGTAAATCAGAGGACCAGAGACTCACTCCGTTGGTGGCTGTCCCTGGACAACCTGTCACAAGGGATGACATTCCGCAGACCAGAGTGGGTCATTGTCACGACCGACGCCAGTCTGATGGGCTGGGGCGCGGTCTGGGGATCCCTGAAAGCTCAGGGTCTTTGGTCTCGGGAAGAATCTCTTCTACCGATAAATATTCTGGAACTGAGAGCGATATTCAATGCTCTCAAGGCTTGGCCTCAGCTTGCGAGGGCCAAGTTCATACGGTTTCAATCAGACAACATGACAACTGTTGCGTACATCAACCATCAGGGGGGAACAAGGAGTTCCCTAGCGATGGAAGAAGTGACCAAAATCATTCTATGGGCGGAGTCTCACTCCTGCCACCTGTCTGCTATCCACATCCCAGGAGTGGAAAATTGGGAAGCGGATTTTCTGAGTCGTCAGACATTGCATCCGGGGGAGTGGGAACTCCATCCGGAAATCTTTGCCCAAGTCACTCAGCTGTGGGGCATTCCAGACATGGATCTGATGGCCTCTCGTCAGAACTTCAAAGTTCCTTGCTACGGGTCCAGATCCAGGGATCCCAAGGCGGCTCTAGTGGATGCACTAGTAGCACCTTGGACCTTCAAACTAGCTTATGTGTTCCCGCCGTTTCCTCTCATCCCCAGGCTGGTAGCCAGGATCAATCAGGAGAGGGCGTCGGTGATCTTGATAGCTCCTGCGTGGCCACGCAGGACTTGGTATGCAGATCTGGTGAATATGTCATCGGCTCCACCTTGGAAGCTACCTTTGAGACGAGACCTTCTTGTTCAGGGTCCGTTCGAACATCCGAACCTGGTTTCACTCCAGCTGACTGCTTGGAGATTGAACGCTTGATCTTATCGAAGCGAGGGTTCTCAGATTCTGTTATCGATACTCTTGTTCAGGCCAGAAAGCCTGTAACTAGAAAGATTTACCACAAAATTTGGAAAAAATATATCTGTTGGTGTGAATCTAAAGGATTCCCTTGGGACAAGGTTAAGATTCCTAAGATTCTATCCTTCCTTCAAGAAGGATTGGAAAAAGGATTATCTGCAAGTTCCCTGAAGGGACAGATTTCTGCCTTGTCTGTGTTACTTCACAAAAAGCTGGCAGCTGTGCCAGATGTTCAAGCCTTTGTTCAGGCTCTGGTTAGAATTAAGCCTGTTTACAAACCTTTGACTCCTCCTTGGAGTCTCAATTTAGTTCTTTCAGTTCTTCAGGGGGTTCCGTTTGAACCCTTACATTCCGTTGATATTAAGTTATTATCTTGGAAAGTTTTGTTTTTAGTTGCAATTTCTTCTGCTAGAAGAGTTTCAGAATTATCTGCTCTGCAGTGTTCTCCTCCTTATCTGGTGTTCCATGCAGATAAGGTGGTTTTACGTACTAAACCTGGTTTTCTTCCAAAAGTTGTTTCTAACAAAAACATTAACCAGGAGATTATCGTACCTTCTCTGTGTCCGAAACCAGTTTCAAAGAAGGAACGTTTGTTGCACAATTTGGATGTTGTTCGCGCTCTAAAATTCTATTTAGATGCTACAAAGGATTTTAGACAAACATCTTCCTTGTTTGTTGTTTATTCCGGTAAAAGGAGAGGTCAAAAAGCAACTTCTACCTCTCTCTCTTTTTGGATTAAAAGCATCATCAGATTGGCTTACGAGACTGCCGGACGGCAGCCTCCCGAAAGAATCACAGCTCATTCCACTAGGGCTGTGGCTTCCACATGGGCCTTCAAGAACGAGGCTTCTGTTGATCAGATATGTAGGGCAGCGACTTGGTCTTCACTGCACACTTTTACCAAATTTTACAAGTTTGATACTTTTGCTTCTTCTGAGGCTATTTTTGGGAGAAAGGTTTTGCAAACCGTGGTGCCTTCCATTTAGGTGACCTGATTTGCTCCCTCCCTTCATCCGTGTCCTAAAGCTTTGGTATTGGTTCCCACAAGTAAGGATGACGCCGTGGACCGGACACACCTATGTTGGAGAAAACAGAATTTATGTTTACCTGATAAATTACTTTCTCCAACGGTGTGTCCGGTCCACGGCCCGCCCTGGTTTTTTTTTAATCAGGTCTGATAATTTATTTTCTTTAACTACAGTCACCACGGTACCATATGGTTTCTCCTATGCAAATATTCCTCCTTAACGTCGGTCGAATGACTGGGGTAGGCGGAGCCTAGGAGGGATCATGTGACCAGCTTTGCTGGGCTCTTTGCCATTTCCTGTTGGGGAAGAGAATATCCCACAAGTAAGGATGACGCCGTGGACCGGACACACCGTTGGAGAAAGTAATTTATCAGGTAAACATAAATTCTGTTTTTTATGGCTTTCTCAGGAAGTATCTACACAGCAAATATCAATACAATACGTTTACAAAGGACATTAACATTTAAATGGACATTGTGCTCAAAATAGTTCTTTCATACATATAAACACAATGAGAGTTTTTTGTCTGAAAAAAATACGAAATACAAGCCATTTAAAGGGACATAAACCCCAGAATATATCCTTCATGATTCAGATAGCGCATACAATTGTAAACAACATTGCATTTTACTTCTGTTCTCTAATCTGCTTAGTTTTCTTTGTATCTTTGATTAATAAGCATACCTAGGTAGGCCCAAGAGCTGAGAGCTAGCTGCTGATTGGTGGCTGCACATATATGCCTCTTGTTATTGGCTTACCGGTGTGTTCAGTTAACTCCCACTAGTGTGTTGCTGCTTCTTCAACAAGGGATGCCAAGGGAATAAAGCAAAATTGATCATAGAAGTAAACTGGGAAGTCGTTTCAAAATCTCTGCTTTTTCTGAATCACAATAGAAAAAAGGCCAATGACCATTAGTAGCTAGTAACTATCAACCAATGAGCTTTAGGAAGTGCATATCATCCAATGAACATTAACAGGAAGTGCCTTTAAGCCAATGACCATTAGTAGCAAGTAACTATCAACCAATGAGCTTTAGGAAGTGCCTATCATCCAATGAACATTAACAGGAAGTACCTTTAAGCCAATGAACATTAGTAGCAAGTAACTATCAACCAATGAGCTTTAGGAAGTGCCTATCATCCAATGAACATTAACAGGAAGTGCCTTTAAGCCAATGACCATTAGTAGCAAGTAACTATCAACCAATGAGCTTTAGGAAGTGCCTATCATCCAATGAACATTAACAGGAAGTACCTTTAAGCCAATGAACATTAGTAGCAAGTAACTATCAACCAATGAGCTTTAGGAAGTGCCTATCATCCAATGAACATTAACAGGAAGTGCCTTTAAGCAAATGAGCATTAGTAGCAAGTAACTATCAACCAATGAGCTTTAGGAAGTGCCTATCATCCAATGAACATTAACAGGAAGTACCTTTAAGTCAATGAACATTAGTAGGAAACACCAATAAACCAATGACCATTAACATGAATTCTCTATCAGCCAAGGATGGTTATTAGGAAATACACAACCAACACAGCTATATTAGTTGGAGTTTAAATTTTAAAAAACTTTTACCTCACATTTCTTCTGAAAAAACACCCACCATGTTTAGATGTTGCTCTTTCATTTAGTGTTGCCCCCTTTCTTGAAAAAACAACAACATAACAATACAGCCACAGCTAATTAGCATACATTTGCATAAATAATTACACAGCATAAATTAAAAACTGAAACTGAGAGGGCGGTTTTTAATTGATCTTTATATATCATTTCAATTCCAACACACTTAGAAGTAGTTTCACTATAGCAGGCCCTTTATTTATATAAATATTCTTTATTATCTGCATTGATCTGAACCTTAGAACCACCGATCAAGTCAGTAAATACAGACTGGCTAGAAAATCTATATAAATGACAGAACATTTGGGAGTACAGTATCTCTTAGATCCAAATATGTGTCTTATTGAATTTAGATGAATACACCAGTATGTTGGAGAAACTAAACAAACACTTAAGCAAATCGATAACACAACAGTAATGACTATTTTCTGATATAATTTATATATATATATATATATATATATATATATATATATATATATATATATATATATATATATATATGTGTGTGTGTGTGTGTGAAAAAAAGATTTTAGCTTCCTGAACTTGTTTTTATTGAGTACTGCCAAATCTAACTTATTTATAGAGTTGTCACTGTTGTCAATTATTCCCTCAAGGTCGCTCGATGTAAGCAGCTGATTTGTGATCCCAGCTATATCCCAGATCGCGTGCGAAAGGCAGGTCAAGTTATACGTCTCATTTGCATCTTAAACCACCCCATTAAGAATACCAATGATGCCAATTCATGCCAAATCATCATACCACAGAATCAGGTCAACAGGAAATCAGGTAAGGCCGGAAGAATATTGAGGAGTCTGTGTAAAGCATGAGAAAATTAGCTGGAGGGTGTGGGTGGAGAGGTCAGAGGTGATAAATTTGTAGGGGTTGATTTATGAAAATCTAGAGCAGAGAAGTTAGATAAGGGGCCACATTCTAAAAATCTAACTCTCTATATAGACATGTTGTAGAGGAGTAGGCTGGGGATGTGAGGACCAGATAAAATGCAGTGAAAGGCTGCATTTTGTCCCCCCCTCTGGAAAGCACTGATGTGGTGAAGTGGGAGTTAGAAAGGATCTGTAAGTGGTATGCGGGTAGGGAGTCAATCATACATGAAAATGCCATTTATCAGCCATGTTTAGTGATCTAATTTAAATAGTCAGATACACCCAGTTATCCCACTAACAAAATTATTTGTCAATTCCTTAGTCTCCCTTATTTTCGTCAAAAACCCTAGTCACAGGGGTCATAGAGGCTCAGAATGGGCGCCACAGTGTAAGCATCAAAGTGCTGTATGTAGTTCCCAGACCGTTTGTTGCGAATCAACGGTCCTGGCCTACATTGCTATAAATCATTTGTTCTAGTGGGCTCTCTCACTTCTACATCCCCATACCTTCCCAACTAAAATGTGTGAAACTCCTTGTTGTGTCCCCTATCCATACAGACTACTGAGCCCTCTTACCTGCAGCCGTCAAGCAACTCCATTCTATTATTTTCATCCATATGGTCAGGAATAGGGTAAACAATCTCTGCCGTGTAAATAAAGTCATAGTTTATAATGCTCACAACTGGGCCAATAATTATTTCATTATCCTGGTTCAGGGCATCTATAACTTTAGTTGAAGTATCCTATGAGGTTTCTGTCCACAGGACTAAATATAAATACACCTATTTATACCATTAACTATTTACTACAGACAAGGTGTGTTTAAAATTGGACCATTGGCTAGCTCAGATTTGAGTTCAGTGGAAAGGATAGGGAAATAATATGATTATAAGTAGGGATGTATGTAATGTATGTATAGACAGAGGAAGAAAGCATGACTTGAAGTTCATGGAGTTTTGTATGGAGAGCAGTAGTTGAAGTGAAGTTAAAGAACAGATGGGTAGCGAGCAAACACTGAAGAATTTGAGTCAGATGACATTGAAGCAATCAGCCCATGACCTGTTAATATATATTCCTGTTTAACAAGGTGTATTACTCATTCAGTGTGCACTGTTTCATTGCAGATATCTATGTGTGTATGATCTCATATGCACACAATGTTGCTGCTCAGGGCAAGTACATTGCTATTGTCAGCACCACAGTGGAGACAACTGAGCCAGAGAAAGAGATTGAACCAGCGCTGGAGCTCCTGGAGCCCATTGAGCAGAAGTATGGATTTCTTGGTTATAATTGTTCTATATCCAATGCTAGGAATTTTCACACCCACCTTCCACAAGCTATCCAGTCATGGCACTGTCATGGTACACCACCATCACACAACTAGAGATCCTAATACATCTAGCAATGCTAATTGTACAGGTAGTGTCACACCTCAACATACACCTTTACTACAGGGCTGACATTCCAGTAAAAAATCTTGAGTAAGACATTTGTCTTTTAATTCAATATTTAATATTGAGTGGACAAGTAACTGTTTCTCTCCTAACTATTGAATTTCTTTCCTCTTGCGTATATATTTGTATTGCCTTGTTGTAGAAATCTGCACAGCAATTCCACAAGACATTACTAGAGATTATCAGGCCGGACAGATAGCTCAGCATGCTAAAGCACTGTGGCTGAGCTCTGTAGCAACCCAAGGGTTGCAGATTCGATCTCTGGTGAGGTCCACTCAGCCTTTCATCCTTCAGTGGTCGATAAAATGAGCAGCGCCTTGAGACCCTTACGGGTGATTAGCTGCGCTTTGCAAGTACCCAATACATACATAGAGATAATTAATATCCAGGTACAACAATCATATGACACTCACTCATAACTAACACAGTCAAGCATTACACTCCCTCAACATTCGTTTAGGGACACCAATTGTCTAAGTATGATAACTACACACAATGCTTGCCCCAGGAATGGCAATACTCTAGTTCACCTCTAGATGTACTTGCAATCCAGATAGGGAAACCACACTATACACCTTGAGATTCTCAATGACAAGGCATCACAATTCCACCACAAATATATCTAGAGATGCTCATTACACTAGTTTGGTAATTAAACACAAATGCATGACACCCCAAACCATTCCACCTCATTTCCCAATGATTGTTCTCTTCCCACTTTTTCCTAAATTACCTCTTGTATATCTCTTATACCTTCCTTCCTCCCTTAGATTTCACACCTGCTACATACCTCAGGTTGCTTTTTTGTTACCAAGTTTATAAACAGTGCTGTAATGAAAAATATGTAATGTTTTCTTACTAGTCAAATTATACTGACCACATCTATAACAAATTACTTCATACTATCTTACATAGAAACATAGCTTTTGATGGCAGATAAGAATTATAGGCCCAACAAGTCTGCCCATAATTTCCTAAAAGCGTAGAGGTCGATCACAATAAAGAAAATCTTTTCAAATGTATTTATTTACAACAATCCCCATATACTTAACCCCTTACCACCGTTAGGACGTTCCATGCAGTCCTAACTGCGCTGGGCTTTAGCACAGTTAGGACGGCATGGAACGTCCTAGCCGTTTGGCTGTCCTGAAACCATAGCCGATTCCTAAATAGGATCGTGAGCTGGAGGGCGTGCCTAGCGTCATAGGCACAACCAACTGACCCGATCTTTTAAATCGCATTAACGATCACAGGTTTTCAATTTTTACTTATTTGTTTAAATTGGAACTTTGTTCCGATGTAGATAAACTAGTCCCGGCAAGAAGGGGTTAATGGTGAATTTTGTTGGAAAAAATAATAAACATTTTTAAAGGATTGTTACCAACCGCATGATAAGGATGAGTATTTACACCTTGTACAACATGTATACCCTTTGTTAGTATCAATTCAGTTAGTATGCATGAAATTAATTCTAACTTGTAACTGTCTCTCACCTGGTCACACATCTTTCCCCCCCAGATTTGTGGCAATCAGTGACCTTTATGAGCCAATTGATGATGGACAGGAGAGCCAGGTGAGTTTGACTTGTGAATATGGTAAATGTTTAGGGAAGGGATAGCAGTACAGAGCATCCAAACAGGGACCTTACCATCAAAAGGTGGGACAAATGTGAATTCTAGAATGAGCAAACTAAAGCAAATGAGGACTTATCAGTGTGCAGCCAACTGAAGCAGAATCACTAGATGTATGCCCTGACTGCCTCTTTAGCTACAGGAGGTGTATTAGTTATGATTTGGACAAGATGCTCACCAGAAAAAAACACCATCAGTCAGAATATTTGCCTTCATAGTTTCTGTGTAACTTTAACAAATTAGTCTCATACTTTGTATGTTTATGTGTATAATTTACAAATTGCATTTCATTTTTTAAATATTAAAACTGAAAAACTATCAGATTCCCAGAGAACTTCATTACTTTCTATGGGCCAGATAATCAAACATTCTCTAGTTTAGAAATACATTATAGTGCAGACTTCACAGGGGCAGATTTCACGGAATTTTCTAAGAAAAGGGGAGGAATTTGTTAGTCCAAGAGAGATGAGAAATGCCTTACATAGAAAGTAATGAAGCTCTCGTGGATATAAAAAGTTGCATGGGAGCGAAGAGGTAACTGGAGAACAGCTGGGGCTGATATAAAGGCTTAGTTTGCATCAATTACAAATTAAACTAAAATGTTTAACTACATTTTAACTTACCTTTGTCTCTATTTCAGTTTATATTGCTTTTTAGTTTAAATAAGTGTATTGTGAATTTTGAGCAAACTTCACCTGCATACAGCTGGTGATAAAAGTCAGTGAGAATAGCTTGTTTAAAATGCTTACAACATTTCACAAAACTTGTGAGAGAGCTTCAGACATGCCCAGGGAACTGTCCTGTCCCTCCCACTTTCTGAAACTGTCAGTGTTAGTTTACAATAGAGAAAATACCAAGTGCAATGTAAGTTGTAAAAGATACACAGAAATATACAAAATATGATCCTAATTTGTTAAAGTAACACAAAAACTTGCAAAACATAATCAGAATTTGTAAAATCACTGCTAGAGCTAAACCTAAATATATTAAAATATAAAAAAGAAATGCAAAGCTTAAATGCAATAATAATGAAAGGACCCAATCTAAAGTGTAAAGTAATATAAAATACAAAGCACAAAGTGTAAATGTAACAAAACTCTTATATCATGCAGTGCTATATTGCACTGGGATTGTCTCTCCTTCACATACATAAATGAAAGAGATTGTGCAGTGCTGGAGAGTTCCGCCCTTTTTCTTTTGAGCATTCAGTAAATTCAGCCCCTGTGAAGTCTGCACTACAATTTCTCCCCAAGCTGGAGAATCCTTTAAATATCAGGGCCTAGGCAGCTCGGGTTTCCTCCTGTGGTTCAAACAACCATTTAGTTCTGTGCAATTAAAAGTCAATGAAAACAAGTCTTGCAACCAGTCAGCACTATCCAGTCTCCCTCCAGTTAGAAACCAGTCTCCAAGACAATCATCATTGCTCAATACCCCTCCAGTTATTGATTACTCCCAGCCAATCAGTGCTTCTCAGCTTTGTACCATAATTCAATGCTACAGGAAATTATTAATGCTAAATGAGAAAACTACTAACTAATAGTAGATTACTTAACCCACAGAGCTAACAGCTTAAATCAGGACACCAAAGTGTAAATAAAATCAAATAATGGCAATATGTTGCAAATCAAATACGGCTGACTCGCGGATATAAAATGTATCAAAATATTACAATTTATTAAAATACATAGAATACGGTGATCAGACGTATATATAAAAACAAAGCACAAAAAACAAAACCAACATGTATTAAAAACAATGGAGATAAATGGCAGTTATGTAGATTATCCCAGAGGAGCCGATATGGTGACACAAAGTGTAGTATCCAAGATCGCTGTGAAGCTGGAATCAAAACCAAGGATCAGAAGACTTTCATTACGATATTTCACTTCAACTCAGGATCGAAGCTGGAACACAGATATATTCAAATCAAACGAAGAAAAAGAACCAAGCAAAAGGTTTTCACTTTTACTTACACCAGAGGTTCTCTTTGGGAGCGATATCTTCCCCTTAGGCGTATCCTTGTCCGAGCAGTAACCAGCTGAATCAATGTCCACAGTATGAGTACGAAGTTTGCAGCGGCTGTTAAACAGATCCTTTCTGATACGGATGCCTACAAGGGACAAAATAATGCAACAACAGGAGCAACGCATTTCAGCCCGTTCCGGGCCTTTGTCAAGCTCCAGATGAGATCAGATGGATGGTTTATAAACCCTTTGTACATGTCATCTCTGTATTTGAATAAATTTGTCTCATTCGTCATACATATGTAGAACAAAGGGTTTATAAACCATCCATCTGATCTCATCTGGAGCAATGTATTTAATAATGGAGACGATTATTGTGGAATGTGTAATAATGCCACACGTAATTGTTTGCATGGCTAGTGCAATCATACAGGTCACCATTATATTATAAGGGTTCATGGAGAGCTCATTCTAGAACACTGTGATTATTCAGCATCCTGTAGATATTACTAAATGGGTGCCAGGTTGGTCCATGATAATTATGTTGCAGCTTGTAGAGTTATCTGAATAAATGCACTGCTGAAGCATGGTGGTTTTCTTCATTCTTCCTGGTATCCTTTAATGAAGAATCAGCAATACACTACTGGAAGCTAGCTGAACGCATTAGGGAACCAATAATGAGGCATACTGTATATGTGCAGCCACCAATCAGCAGCTCCTGAGCCTACATAGGGATCATTTTCAATAAAGGATACCTAGAGAACAAAACAAATTAGATAATAGAAGTAAATTGGACAGTTGTTTAAACTCACAAGCTCTATCTGAATCACAAAATAATAAAATTTAGGTTTCATTTCCCTTTAACAAATATGAACGGCAACACATTTGTCTTACTAAAAACTGAATCTGATAATTATTTTCTCTCCCAGGTGTTCTGCTCACGGGCCTATGATGCTACAACGCATTTCGAGACAACCTGCAATGACATCAAAGACATCTACAAGAGAATGACTGGAACAGACTTTGACTTTGAAAACATGAAGCGCAAACAGAATGATGTTTTTGGGGAGGATGAGCAGTGAGGGATTATGTATGGGGGGCGGGTTAGAATTAATGACTGGAAGAAGGGGTTCCTGCGAAAATGTAATGCTTCCATTCTCCTTTTTTCTCCATAATTCCAGTTTCAATTTTTTAAAACTTGGAGTTTTAGAGTATGGATTTTTGTTGACGCCCCAACATACTATTGACCAGGTGTCCAGTGATGATGTAGACAAAAATGACAGCAGATTTCTGAAGCCAGTATAAGTAGATTTACTTTTTTTTTAGAAAATCTGCTGACATTTTGTGTATCTGTGTTTTATAGTCTTGCAGCCTGTGTTGCATTCAACTTATTGGCACCCAGAGTCTGTTATCATTTTAAAACACAGTAACATTTTCCACCTGATCACAGAGCATGCTAACATTACAAAGGCTTAACAGGCAATCAGAAGGGACCATTTTATGCTAAAGATTGCACAGGTAGCCAGCTAGGCCTATTTTATATTGGATTTTTACAGGCAGAGTCTCCTTTTTTGTAATGGAGAGTCTACAGCAATTACAGCATCTCCTATTTTGCAGGAGTCCAGCAGATAGTGAGACTTCCCCAGCATCTATACAGCCAATCAGAATCCACTACATTATACAGGAGTCTTAAAGGCAGTTAGGGAGCCCAATATTTAATTTACAGAGAATAATACTTTCAGTAAACTGTATGTTACACCTACCCAACTAATAGAGAGTTGTATTAAAGAGTAGCTACATGGACCCATACACTGACACATACACTTAGCTATTAATTGCTACATACGTCAACCTCGTGCACACCCTTTTTACTGCTCAACCACTATATACACCCACATAATACACACTACTAAATGATCATGTTTCCACACACTACATACTCTCACTCTACTAACTGAAGTCTACATGAACCCACCCTACTGATATGAACACCCCATTTACTAAATGATCACTACATACACCAATCATGCTGCTTGAAAGCACAATCACAAAACGCTGAACATACTAACATTACTGAGCTTACATGAGCTCACTTATTTACTGATGGCTGCAATTTCACACCCTACTGATAGGTAAAAAACACACGCTATTTATTGATAGTGATACAAGACTAAGTGATTGAGCTAAACGCGTAAATTCGCTGGGAGCATACCATCAATTTCATGGTCTACAAAGTATAAATCATTGGCCGTTATATGAAGCAAGGACTCAGTTTTTTCCTTTTTCTCTTAAATGATCGCTATATGCAACCACCGTACAAATTGATGGCTACATAACCATGATACTGATGGTTTACAACATACACCTATTCTACTGATCATCCACAAGGCAGGTCGATAGCTACATATCCTATTCTACTATTTAATTGTTGTTTGACTGATAGTTACATACGCCCATACTACTCGTAAAATGTGACCCACTCTCAGTTGCAATGTACATTCACCCTATAACCATACTTCCATTCTATGTATCAACTGCCGTATGTACATACAATTAATACATTCACTGTATTAGTAGCTATATACATCCTTTATACATAGATATTGTTATATACGCCTACAATACATTTGTTTGCAATGACATATATCCACACTACAGATGGATAGTTACATATATTTGTCCTAGTCTCCTACATAGTAAATGAAATGTAAATTTTCAGTAACCCGTGACTGAATTTATTTTTCATTTTCTTTTATTGTATTCCTAGTCTAATTTATAAAATTATTTGTGAACTTAATATTAAAAATATAATAATGTCTTAGAATTTAAAGATTTGATACATAAAGTGGGTAGGATGTGCTGGGTCTCTGCTTGGGTAAGATTCTATATTACAGAACATGTATCTTTTCAGTAAGTACAATTGATAAGATGCGATCTATGGGTAATAATTCACTATCAGAAAGAAAGAGTGGGCGCTCCAGATGTATTTAAAAATCATACCTTTTTATTTCAATTCATATTTAAATTTTAGAAGAACATTTTCACATTTCACACCAGTCACTTAATCATTAATACTTTCTGGTAGTGCCATTTTGATAAATTGAAGCATTTGAGTGAAGGCACTTTGCACAGTTGATGATGTCACGCCTAATGCATAGTTTATGATGTCATGCCCGATGCACAGCAGTGTGAAATGCAGAAAATATGTTCTCTTTAACGGTTAAGCGGTCTTGTAGCTTACAACTATTGGTGTTAGACACTATACCTAGACTAGATGTTTAGGGTCACGAGTGAGGTTTCATTGTGTACACAGGGGTTTATGTGAAACCATTGATATACTCGGAGACCCATGCCTGGGTGTGACAACACGTTGTAGGTAACAGATCTTGTCAAAAAGGGTGCATGTTACTGGGATAATAATGAATAAACTCTACAAAAATATGTATTGAGAAGTTGGCAACCTCTGTTGCACCCAAGATAAGATATGGTTAAAGAACAGATCTGCACCTGTCACTGTAATAGGCTCTTTTTACAAACGGTGCCCTTTTCATAAATTATTTCTTTTCAGTTTTGTCAAAATCCCAACCTATGTGCATTGTCTACCCCTTAAAATGTCATATCTTACAAGTAGATATTTCTCATTAACTGTGTTTGACAAAATGATACCATGTAAAAGAATTAAAGCATTGTGAAAATGTGACGTCAAGCTGTGCTTACTTATCTTTTTCAGAATTGATGAATATATTAATCTACATATTCTACATCACAGACACTTTTGTGGTTCATATTTTAGTGCATTTAGTTAGACTTCTACCTTAGCACAAAGTCATCTAAAAATTGTCAGTTCCAGATACCTACTGTAGCTGCACATTAATTATATATATATATATATATATATATATATATATATATATATATATATATATATATATATATATATACAGGTAGCCCTCGTTTTACAACGGTTCAATTTACACCGTTTCAGAATAACAACCTTTTCTCCTGTTAAGTGTAGTCAGTCCACGGGTCATCCATTACTTATGGAATATATCTCTTCCTAACAGGAAACTGCAAGAGAATTACCCAGCAGAGCTTGCTATATAGCTCCTCCCCTCACCTGTCATACTCAGTCATTCTCTTGCAGCCTAACTAGATAGGAAGCTGTGAGAGATCTGTGGTGTTTTTTAACTTAGTTTATTTCTACAATCAAAGGTTTGTTATTTTTAAATGGCACCGGAGTGTGCTGTTTATTCTCAGGCAGCTTTAGAAGAAGAATCTGCCTGGGTTTTTTTCTATGGTCTTAGCAGACGTAACTAAGACCCACTGGCTGTTCTCATCTGAGGAAAAGTGAGGTAACTTCAGAGAAGGGGAATAGCATGCAGGGTCCCCCTGCAACAAACAGGTATGTGCAGTAAATTATTTTCTGAGGAATGGAATTGACTGAGAAAATACTGCTGATACCATTGTAAAGTAAGTTCAGCCTTAAATGCAGTGATAGCGACTGGTATTAGGCTGATGAGTGTGTGTGTGTGTGTGCACTGAATGTATTTTCTAAGGAATGGAATTGACTCTGAAAATACTGTTAATACTGAAATAATGTATGAGCCTTAACTGCAGTAAAAGTGACTGGTAGCAGGCTTATTAATAATAATACATAACTTTCAAATGTATGTTTAAAACGTTTACTGGCATGTTAATCGTTTTTTGTGAGGTACATGGTGATAAAACTTATTGGGGCTTGATTTTTACCACATGGCCATTTTTGTTTTCTGCATAGAAACAGTTTCTGAGCTTCCCCACTGTTGTAATATGAGTGGGAGGGGCCTATTTTAGCGCTTTTTTGCGCAGTAAAAATTCAGTCACAATCTGTCTACTTCATCCTCCATGATCCAGATCGTCTCTAGAGAGCTCAGGGGTCTTCAAAATTCATTTTGAGGGAGGTAATCAGTCACAGAGACCTGTGACAGTGTGTTTTGACTGTGAGAAAAACGTTAATTATATAATTGTTATCCGTTTTTGGGTACTAAGGGGTTAATCATCCATTTGCTGGTGGGTGCAATCCTTTGCTAACTTAATACATTACTGTGAAAATTTGGTTGCTATAACTATTTTTGTTCATTGTTATTTCAACTGTGTCAGTTTTTCTGTGCTTCTTAAAGGCACAGTAACGTTTTTTATATTGCTTGTAAATTAATTTTGAAAAGTATTTCCAAGTTTGCTAGTCTTATTGCTAGTTAGTTTAAACATGTCTGACTCAGATGAATCTCTTTGTTCACTATGTTTAAAGGCCAATGTGGAGCCCAATAGAAATTTGTGTACCAATTGCATTGATGCTACTTTGAATAAAAGTCAATCTTTACATGTAAAGAAATTATCACCAGACGACTAGGGGGAAGTTATGCCGACTAACTCTACTCACGTGTCAGTACCTGCGCCTCCCGCTCAGGAGGTGCGTGATTTTGTGGCGCCAAGTACATCAGGGAGGCCCTTACAAATCACTTTGCAAGACATGGCTACTGTTATGACAGAAGTATTATCTAAGTTGCCAGATTTAAGAGGCAAGCGCGATAGCTCTGGGTTAAGGATAGAGCGCGCGGATGAGATGAGAGCCATGTCAGATACTGCGTCACAGTTTGCAGAACGTGAGGACGGAGAGCTTCATTCTGTGGGTGACGGATCTGATCCAGGGAGACTGGATTCAGAGATTTCCAATTTTAAATTTAAGCTAGAGAACCTCCGCACATTGCTAGGGGAGGTATTAGCGGCTCTGAATGATTGTAACACGGTTGCAATTCCAGAGAAATTGAGTAGGTTGGATAAATACTATGCGGTATCGGTGTATACTGACGTATTTCCTATACCAAAAAGGCTTACAGAGATTATTAACAAGGAGTGGGATAGACCTGGTGTGCCTTTTACCCCTCCTCCCATATTTAGGAAAATGTTTCCTATTGACGCCACCACACAAGACTTATGGCAGACGGTCCCTAAGGTGGAGGGAGCAGTTTCTACTTTTGCTAAGCGTACCACTATCCCGGTGGAGGATAGTTGTGCCTTTTCAGATCCAATGGATAAAAAAATAGAGGGTTACCTTAAGAAAATGTTTGTTCAACAAGGTTTTATTTTACAGCCCCTTGCATGCATTGCGCCTGTCACTGCTGCGGCAGCATTCTGGTTTGAGTCTCTAGAAGAGGCCATTCGCTCAGCTCCATTGGATGAAATAATGAACAAGCTTAAAACACTTAAGCTAGCTAACGCATTTGTTTCTGATGCCGTTGTACATTTAACCAAACTTACGGCTAAGAACTCCGGATTCGCCATCCAAGCGCGCAGAGCGCTATGGCTTAAATCCTGGTCAGCTGATGTGACTTCTAAATCTAAACTGCTTAATATTCCTTTCAAAGGGCAGACCTTATTCGGGCCCGGCTTGAAAGAAATTATTGCTGACATTACGGGAGGTAAGGGCCATGCTCTACCTCAGGACAGGGCCAAATCAAAGGCCAAACAGTCTAATTTTCGTGCCTTTCGTAACTTCAAGGCAGGAGCAGCATCAACTTCCTCCGCTCCAAAACAGGAAGGAGCTGTTGCTCGTTACAGGCAGGGCTGGAAAGTTAACCAGTCCTGGAACAGGGGCAAGCAGGCCAAGAAACCTGCTGCTGCCCCCAAGACAGCATGAAGAGAGGGCCCCCTATCCGGAAACGGATCTAGTGGGGGGCAGACTTTCTCTCTTCGCCCAGGCTTGGGCAAGAGATGTCCAGGATCCCTGGGCGTTGGAGATCATATCCCAGGGATATCTCCTGGACTTCAAGACTTCTCCTCCACGGGGGAGATTTCATCTTTCAAGGTTATCAGCAAACCAAATAAAGAAAGAGGCGTTTCTACGCTGTGTACAAGACCTCTTACTAATGGGGGTAATCCACCCAGTTCCGCGGACGGAACACGGGCAGGGATTCTATTCAAATCTATTTGTGGTTCCCAAAAAAGAGGGAACTTTCAGACCAATCTTGGACTTAAAAATCCTAAACAAATTTCTAAGAGTTCCATCATTCAAAATGGAAACTATTCGAACCATCCTTCCCATGATCCAAGAGGGTCAGTACATGACCACGGTGGACCTAAAGGATGCCTACCTTCACATACCGATTCACAAGGACCATTACCGGTATTTGAGATTTGCCTTCCTAGACAGGCATTACCAGTTTGTAGCTCTTCCCTTCGGATTAGCTACGGCTCCAAGAATCTTTACAAAAATTCTAGGATCACTTCTGGCGGTACTAAGACCGCGAGGCATAGCGGTGACTCTGTACCTAGACGACATTCTGATACAAGCGTCAAGTTTTCAAACTGCCAAGTCTCATACAGAGATAGTTCTGGCATTTCTGAGGTCGCATGGGTGGAAGGTGAACGTGGAAAAGAGTTCTCTATTACCACTTACAAGAGATTCTGTAGAGATGAAAATTTACCTGACAGAGGCCAGGTTATTAAAACTTCTAAATGCTTGCCGTGTCCTTCACTCCATTCCACACCCGTCAGTAGCTCAGTGCATGGAAGTAATCGGCTTAATGGTAGCGGCAATGGACATAGTACCATTTGCGCGCCTGCATCTCAGACCGCTGCAATTGTGCATGCTAAGTCAGTGGAACGGGGATTACTCAGATTTGTCCCCCCTACTAAATCTGGATCAAGAGACCAGAGATTCTCTTCTATGGTGGCTCTCGCGGCCACATCTGTCCAAGGGGATGACCTTTCGCAGGCCAGATTGGACGATTGTAACAACAGACGCCAGCCTTCTAGGCTGGGGAGCAGTCTGGAATTCCCTGAAAGCTCAGGGATTATGGACTCGGGAGGAGAAACTCCTCCCAATAAATATTCTGGAGTTAAGAGCAATATTCAATGCTTTCCTAGCTTGGCCTCAGTTAGCAACTCTGAGGTTCATCAGATTTCAGTCGGACAACATCACGACTGTGGCTTATATCAACCATCAAGGGGGAACCAGAAGTTCCCTAGCGATGTTGGAAGTCTCAAAGATAATTCGCTGGGCAGAGTCTCACTCTTGCCACCTGTCAGCGATCTACATCCCAGGCGTGGAGAACTGGGAGGCGGATTTTCTAAGTCGCCAGACTTTTCATCCGGGAGAGTGGGAACTTCATCCGGAGGTCTTTGCTCAACTGGTTCGTTGTTGGGGCAAACCAGATCTGGATCTCATGGCGTCTCGTCAGAACGCCAAGCTTCCTTGTTACGGATCCAGGTCCAGGGACCCGGGAGCGGTGCTGATAGATGCTCTGACAGCCCCATGGGTCTTCAACATGGCTTATGTTTCCACCATTCTCAATGCTTCCTCGTTTGATTGCCAAGATCAAACAGGAGAGAGCTTCGGTGATTCTGATAGCGCCTGCGTGGCCACGCAGGACCTGGTATGCAGACCTAGTGGACATGTCGTCCTGTCCACCGTGGTCTCTGCCTCTGAGACAGGACCTTCTAATTCAGGGTCCTTTCAAACATCCAAATCTAATTTCTCTGAGGCTGACTGCATGGAGATTGAACGCTTGATTCTATCAAAGCGTGGTTTCTCGGAGTCGGTTATTGATACCTTAATACAGGCTAGGAAGCCTGTTACCAGAAAAATTACCATAAAATATGGCGTAAATATTTACATTGGTGCGAATCCAAGAGTTACTCATGGAGTAAGGTTAGGATTCCTAGGATATTGTCCTTTCTACAAGAGGGTTTAGAAAAGGGCTTATCTGCTAGTTCCTTAAAGGGACAGATTTCTGCTCTGTCTATTCTTCTACACAAACGTCTGGCTGAAGTTCCAGACGTTCAGGCTTTCTGTCAGGCTTTAACTAGGATTAAGCCTGTGTTTAAGTCTGTTGCTCCGCCGTGGAGCTTAAACTTAGTTCTTAATGTTCTTCAAGGCATTCCATTTGAACCCCTTCATTCCATTGATATCAAGTTGTTATCTTGGAAAGTTCTGTTTTTGATGGCTATTTCCTCGGCTCGGAGAGTCTGCCTTACATTGTGATTCTCCTTTCTGATTTTCCATTCAGACAAGGTAGTTCTGCGTACTAAACCTGGGTTCTTACCTAAGGTAGTTACTAACAAGAATATCAATCAAGAGATTGTTGTTCCATCTCTGTGTCCTAACCCTTCTTCAAAGAAGGAACGACTTTTGCATAATCTGGACGTAGTCCGTGCCCTGAAATTCTATTTGCAGGCAACTAAGGATTTTCGTCAAACTTCTTCCCTGTTTGTCGTTTACTCTGGACAGAGGAGAGGTCAAAAGGCTTCGGCTACCTCTCTCTCTTTTTGGCTTCGTAGCATAATACAATTAGCCTATGAGACTGCTGGACAGCAGCCTCCTGAAAGGATTACTAAAAAAGTGTTGGGTATATGGTGCGCAAATCTGCCCCTTGCAATACACACTAATCTGCTCCCATAAAGCAGATAATGCAAGAACTGGTACAAAGAAAAAGAGAGATGTGTGTATGCGCTAAACAGCTCTGGGGATGATGAATATTCTATAAATATATATTAGTATATTTAGAGATATGAATTATGAAGGTATATATTATGAAAACACTTTGTGTGGCATAAAAATATAGTGTAGATGTTACAGAGTCTACCTGTGCGACTAGTTTAAATCTAATATCCAAGCAACTAAAAATGAATCAAATATCAAAGCAATATGTATATCAAAATAAAATTTATTTATCTTAATTAAAATAACAATGAAATATTGTCTACTGATACTATGATATTATGACCGGTCATATATAGTAACAAACTCTATGCTAAAACATAAAAAATAAGCTAAAAATAGCTGACTATTTGTGCAGCTCAGTCTAAAATTATATTGGGATAGTAGCCCTATATGAAAGAGTAAATCCACCTATGGAATCTTGGCTTTTATAACAGTGAAAGTTCCGTTTGGGAAAGAGGTAGATATCAAACTACCTAGGGATGAAGTATTATTATGGCTCCGTTATAGGAGTAAACAGGTGTTAAAAGTCCCGTATGGAGATATTGAAAGTTCCGTAATTGGCAGTTTCTGTGAGAATAATTTGATACCTTCTTTTAGGAATAACTTACTGACAACCACGCTGCAGGACCGCTACACCTCTATGGTGCCTACCTGCTCTTTAGTCGAGCTGAATCCTCCATCAGGGTATGGCACAGGTGTCCGGCGCGGCTCACTACAGCTGGTGACGTCAGGAACGCTGGATGCGTGTCGAATGTAGGTCCGGTCTCGATGAAAAAAACTCTGCGCAGAGTATTGGAAGTGGATCAAATAATCCCAACGAATCCTTTGCAATCCTTGTAGATAATTATATATTCTCACTTTATAATTGTTCTTCTAGGTCCATCAACGCGTTTCACCATATAGAATGGCTTTATCAAGATCTTTCATATAGGGCTACTATCCCAATATAATTTTAGACTGAGCTGCACAAATAGTCAGCTATTTTTAGCTTATTTTTTATGTTTTAGCATAGAGTTTGTTACTATATATGACCGGTCATAATATCATAGTATCAGTAGACAATATTTCATTGTTATTTTAATTAAGATAAATAAATTTTATTTTGATATACATATTGCTTTGATATTTGATTCATTTTAGTTGCTTGGATATTAGATTGAAACTAGTCGCACAGGTAGACTCTGTAACATCTACACTATATTTTTATGCCACACAAAGTGTTTTCATAATATATACCTTCATAATTCATATCTCTAAATACACTTATATATATTTATAGAATATTCATCATCCCCAGAGCTGTTTAGCGCATACACACATCTCTCTTTTTCTTTGTACCAGTTCCTGAAAGGATTACAGCTCATTCTACTAGAGCTGTGGCTTCCACCTGGGCCTTTAAAAATGAGGCTTCTGTTGAACAGATTTGCAAGGCTGCGACTTGGTCTTCACTTCACACTTTTTCAAAATTTTACAAATTTGACACTTTTGCTTCCTCGGAGGCTGTGTTTGGGAGAAAGGTACTTCAGGCAGTGGTTCCTTCTGTTTAATGTTCCTGCCTTGTCCCTCCCTTCATCCGTGTACTTTAGCTTTGGTATTGGTATTCCATAATAATGGATGACCCGTGGACTGACTACACTTAACAGGAGAAAACATAATTTATGCTTACCTGATAAATTCCTTTCTCCTGTAGTGTAGTCAGTCCACTGCCCGCCCTGTTTTTACGGCAGGTCTAAATTTTAATTAGACTCCAGTCACCACTGTACCCTATGGTTCCTCCTTTCTCGTATGCTTGGTCGAATGACTGAGTATGACAGGTGAGGGGAGGAGCTATATAGCAAGCTCTGCTGGGTAATTCTCTTGCAGTTTCCTGTTAGGAAGAGATATATTCCATAAGTAATGGATGACCCGTGGACTGACTACACTACAGGAGAAAGGAATTTATCAGGTAAGCATAAATTATGTTTTTTTCCAGTCATGTGACTGCTATTGAAAAGCATTGAGAAGCAATGCATTTATTAAAATAGCCAGTAGGTGGAGCTGTCCGCTTGTGTTGCAGCAAAGCCAAGCAAGCTGAAATTAATCAGGTTAACCAGACCTGAGCTATCGAGCAGATTTCAAAGGAACAAGATCTTCCTGTCTATAAATCAGTCCAGATTGGAATGCATAGAAAGAACTGTTTGCAGAAAAATGCAAGTGAAGTCTGTGTTGTGTGATTATTGTATTAGGTTTATAATGCTTTTTAGCAAATGTTTTTGTTCATTTAACTTAGTCCAATTATATATTCTGTGTTGTGTGATTATTTTATAAGGTTTCTAATGCTGTTTATTATTTAAAGTCTTCATTTCAAAGCTTTAAAAATAATGTATTAGGTGTTACTTATGACAATTTTGAGAGGGGCCTGGAACCTATTTCCCTCACTTCCCATTGACTTACATTATAAACTGGGTTTCAATTTACAACGGTTTCGATTTACAACCATTCCTTCTGGAACCTAACCCCGGCGTAAACTGAGGGCTACCTGTATATATATATATATATATATTGGATAGCGCACTCCCACTCGCCAAAAAGTTAGTTACCAAGGTGCAAAAGCAATTTGTACAGAAGAATTCAGTAATTGCACTCTGGATTCCAGAGAGTGCAATTACTGAATTCTTATATTTATACATATATATGTATATATATTCATTAAAATTATGGTGGAGATAAAAGCATGGGATTAAAATCCTCCATATCGCAAAAGTAAATCAATAGAAATTATTGCACAGGCGATTAGCACATCTAGGCAAGTATCCCCGCTTGCCTTTACCAAGTAAAACTCCATATACATTGTTACCAATGCACAAGAGAATTCTGGGTAAGATATGCAAATTAGACATGCAACATCTCAGGTTAACACACAGTATTTGCTACACTCACCCCATTAGGGGGCCGCTGTGTGTTAACACAGTATTTAAAACAAAAAGCCTGAGATGCTGCATATCTAATTTGCATATCTTACCCAGAATCCTCTTGTGCATTGCTAACAAGGTATATGGAGTTTTACTGGGTAAAGGCAAACGGGGTTACTTGCCTAGATGTGCTTATTGTCTGTGCAATCATTTCTATTGATTTATATATAAAGACACACACACATATATATATAAATATATTATACATACAGTGGTGGTAAACATAACATCAGTATAGTAAGAGGGATGATCATGGTTTGGGGGAGCAGCATTTATACAGGGTCCAGTGCCCCCTTGCAGAGATATCTTTGTCATAAGTGATACAAATGTATATGGATCCATATGGCTAGAGTTAGAGTTTTGTCGTTAAAGACCCGCGTAGCTAACGCTGCTTTTTTTCCCAACGCACCCTTCCAACAACGCTAGTATTTAGAGTTGTCTGAGGGGCTGCGTTAGGCTCAAAAAAGGGTGCGTTGAGCCTAATGTAGCTCCACTTCAAACCTCAATACCAGCGTTGCTTACGGTAGCGTTAAGCTGGGAAAACGTGCTCGTGCACGATATCCCCATAGGAAACAATGGGGCAGTTTGGGCTGAAAAAAAACCTAACACCTGCAAAAAAGCAGCGTTCAGCTCCTAACGCAGCCCCATTGTTTCCTATGGGGAAACACTCTCTAAGTCTGCACCTAACACCCTAACATGAACCCCGAGTCTAAACACCCCTAATCTTACACTTATTAACCCCTAATCTGCCGCCCCCGCTATCGATGACACCTGCATTATATTATTAACCCCTAATCTGCCGCTCCGTACACCGTCGCAACCTATATTATCCCTATGAACCCCTAATCTGCTGCCCCTAACACCGCCGACCCCTATATTATATTTATTAACCCCTAATCTACCTAGGCAACTTTGTATTTATTTTAACTAGGTACAATAGCTATTAAATAGTTAATAACTATTTAATAGCTACCTAGTTAAAATAAATACAAAATTACCTGTAAAATAAATCCTAACCTAAGTTACAAATACACCTAACACTACACTATCATTAAATGAATTAAATAAATTACCTACAATTACCTAAAATAAAATACAATAAAATAAACTATTCTATAATACAAAAACAAGAAGTCTTTATCCAAGCGGGGCAAGAAGAGGTCCTCCATCCGGTAGAAGTGTTCATCCAGGCGGCGTCTTCAATCTTCATCCATCCGGAGTGGAGCGGAGTCATCTTCAAAGGAGCCGACGCGGAGCCATCCTCTTCTACCGACGGACTAACGACGAATGAAGGTTCCTTTAAGGGATGTCATCCAAGATGGCGTCCCTTCAATTCCGATTGGCTGATAGAATTCTACCAGCCAATCGGAATTAAGTTAGAAAAAATCAGATTGGCTGATGCAATCAGTCAATCAGATTGAAGTTCAACCCGATTGGCTGATCCAATCAGCCAATCGTATTGAACTCGCATTCTATTGGCTGTTCCGATCAGCCAATAGAATGCGAGTTCAATACGATTGGCTGATTGAAAATGGTAGAATTCTATCAGCCAATAGGAATTGAAGGGACGCCATCTTGGATGACGTCCCTTAAAGGAACCTTCATTCGTCGGTAGAAGAGGATCGCTCCGCGTCGGCTCCTTTGAAGATGGCTCCGCTCCGGATGGATGAAGATTGAAGACGCCGCCTGGATGAACACTTCTACCGGATGGAGGAGCTCTTCTTGCCCCGCTTGGATGAAGACTTCTACCGGATCAAGGACCTCCTCTGCGCACCTTGGATGAAGAATTCGGCTCGGCTGAGTGAAGACGACTCAAGGTAGGATGATCTTCAGGGGGTTAGCGATAGGTTTTTTTAAGGGGGGTTTGGGTGGGTTAGAGTAGGGGTATGTGGGTGGTGGGTTGTAATGTTGGGGGGTATTGTATTTTATTTTCAGGTAAAAGAGCTGATTACCTTGGGGCAAGGCCCCTCAAAAAGCCCTTTTAAGGGCTGGTAAAAGAGCTGATTACTTTTGTATTTTAGAATAGGGTAGGGAATTTTTTATTTTGGTGGGCTTTTTTATTTTATTAGGGGGCTTAGATTAGGTGTAATTAGTTTAAACTGCTTGTAATTCTTTTTTATTTTTTGTAATTTAGTGTTTGTTTTTTTTGTATTATAGAATAGTTTATTTTATTGTATTTTATTTTAGGTAATTGTAGGTAATTTATTTAATTAATTTATTGATAGTGTAGTGTTAGGTGTATTTGTAACTTAGGTTAGGATTTATTTTACAGGTAATTTTGTATTTATTTTAACTACGTAGCTATTAAATAGTTATTAACTATTTAATAGCTATTGTACCTAGTTAAAATAAATACAAAGTTGCCTATAAAATAAATATAAATCCTAAAATAGCTACAATGTAATTATTATTTATATTGTAGCTATATTAGGGTTTATTTGATAGGTAAGTATTTAGTTTTAAATAGGATTAATTTAGTTAATTTTAGGAATATTATTTCGTTTAATTTAAATTATATTTATGTTAAGGGGGTGTTAGGGTTAGACTTAGGTTTAGGGGTTAATAAATTTATTATAGTAGCGACGACGGTGTGGGCGGGAGATTAGGGGTTAATAATTGTAGGTAGGTGGCGGCGATGTTAGGGAGGGCAGATTAGGGGTTAATACTATTTATTATAGTGTTTGCGAGGCGGGAGTGCGGCGGTTTAGGGGTTAATACATTTATTATAGTGGCGGCGAGGTACGGTCGGCAGATTAGGGGTTAATAAGTGTAGTTAGGTAGCGGCGACGTTGGGGGGGCAGATTAGGGGTTAATAAATATAATATAGGGGTCGGCGATGTTAGGGGCAGCAGATTAGGGGTTTATAGGTATAATGTAGGTGGCGGCGGTGTCCGGTCGGGAGATTAGGGGTTTAAAAAATTTATTAGAGTGGCTGCGATGTGGGGGGGCCTCGGTTTAGGGGTACATAGGTAGTTTATGGGTGTTAGTGTACTTTGGAGCACAGTAGTTAAGAGCTTTATATTCCGGCGTTAGCCTACTATAATCCTATCAACATATGCACTTTAAAAAAAGAGAAAGTAATATTGAGATGAATGTGATATATTCCTCTCTCACCAGTCCTTCCTGAAACTACTGGAGATACAGCTTTCATCAAGAAATCTGAGATAACACATAGCGATTGGGGTGAATAGGAATTAGTGACGGAAAGTAGAGAAAAACTGGAGCGGACATAAAAGATATTCTTTTTTTAATCATTAAGATCTACATATTAAATCATCCCCCACAATACTATATATGTTGTAAAAGATAGTTCCTTCTTAGCTGATGAGAGTCCATAGCTACATAACATGTGGGATATAATTCAGCCTATCAGGACGAGGTCAAGAACCCTCACAGAGCTTTAGTCCCTCCCACTTCCTCTAGCCCTTCCCCAGTTTGTTCTTGGCCTCTGATGAGAGAGGTTAAAGATTATAGAGTTTATTATTTTTTCATATGATTTGTGGGCTCAGACCTGACTTGGGACCCAGTACCCTTAGGCAACTTCACGCCAAGAAAATTTAAGCATACTATGACTGAAAAAGGAGTAAGGATTACCTTTTGTTATGTGCTTTCCATGACCCTAGTGGGCAATCTAACAGCCTCCATGTGAGATTTACAGGTATATCCGCAGTATATTGACTTGCACTGGATGGGCTCTTTACGGAATTAGCAACCTGTGAGGGTGAAAGGCCTCAGCATGTTGGTAAGACACAGTGGAGGGGTGCTTCAGTCCAGGTAAGTGACCCAGGCACTTACACAGCCCAGGAGCTATCCAATAGTACTCTCCTTACAGGCACTACATAGCTGATAGCTATCAGTAAAAAAAAACAACAATTCATTATTACTAAAGGGACATAGGGGCCGATTTATATAGCCGCCGGAAACATAAGTTAAGAAGCAGCGGTCCTTAACTCGACCGCCACCTCTGAGGCGGCGGACAGCAATCACCCCGATCAGATACGATCTGGATGATTGACACCCCCTGCTAGTGGCTGATTGGCTGCGAACAGGGGGCGGCATTGAGCAAGCATTTTACTAGAAATGCTTATGCAATGATAAATGCCAACAGCGTATGCAGTCTGCATTTATCAATGTGGGGTGGACATGATATGCTACAGCGGATCATGTCCGCCCGCGCATTGATAAATCGGCCCCATGTAATGGACATGCTAAGATATTGCTTCCATAGCCAAACAAGATGATGTTTTGGGGAAAAATTAAACATGTTTGCATGTTTATTTTTAATAAATATATACAGAATTGTAAATTACCTGAGACTCCCAATTAGACCCCAACATACTGCTGCATATACAGCTGTGTTCCCTGAAGCCATTCATAGGGTGTGTAGACTTATCACCTTCCTTATTTAATATTCCCTAAAAGAAAGATGTTCTGACACTATGGGCTCGATTTATTAAACTACAACAGACAGGGCGTACTTATCCGCCCCTGTCCGCCGCAGCTCGCCTCTGGCGGAATTCAGCATTGCACAAGAAAGCTATATTGTGATCTTGTACAACGCCGCCCCCTGCTCGTGCACAGCCAATCACCCGCGGGCAGGAGCTGTCAATCTCCCCGGTTGGACGAGACCGGGGAGAATTCCCCACCTATGAGGTGGAGAAGAGTTAGGGAAGCAGCGGTTTGATGACCGCTGCTTGATAAATACGGTCTGCAGGTTCTCTTGTAGGCAGGTGAAGCCTTTGATAAATCAACCCCTATGTAACAATACCCTAGCAGACTGCAGCACCTTTATATTTATGCATTGTTGTCATTTTAATGAGCCTGTGGCATTTCCTACAATATCAAAAGTTCCTACTAGATAACCAGAACCTCCTGAAACATGTTCTTCGCTAACTGCCCAAGAACAGCGGGGGTCTGTCCGATTCTGCACCCGCATGCGCACTTTGTGGTGGCAAAATCCAATGACAGGCTCAGATATTCTGTTGGATTTTGCAACCGCTCACGTGTGCGCTCGGGAATGCATTGACGTCACGCGGTCGCACATTCTGACGGGTCACAGAATGCGACAGAAAACCGGAAGAATATGGGAATAGAATACACAGTGAGGATGGCCTGGCATGAGTGCTGGGCAGTCATGGAAAGCGGATACAAGTCAGTTTAACCCTTGAATAGCTGGATAAACCATTTTTCTGAGGGACATAGAATCTGATGGCAATAGGCTTCCTATGAGATGTGTTTTCCGTGGCCAGGAAGAGTATTGAATTGGGCAGAGAAAAAAACATTGAGGATAGTCTGGCAGGAGTGTTGGGCATTCATGGAAAGCGAATACAAGTCAGTTTAACCCTTGAATTGCTGTATAAACCATATTTCTGGGTAAAACCAAACTGTATGGCAAAAGGCTTCCTATGAGATTGCGTTTACTGTGGCCACTGGCCAGAAAGAGTATGGGGAGAGAAAAAAACAGTGAGGATGGTCTGGCAAAAGTGTTGGGCATTCAAGAAAAACAGATAAAAGTCAGTTTAACCCTTGAATTGCTGTATAAACCATATTTGGGGGGAAACTAAATTGTATGGCAATAGGCTTCCTATGAGATTGTTTTTTTTTTCTCCCCATACTCTTCCTGGTCACGGGAAACACAGTGAGGATGGACTATTCGGAAAGGCAGGAATATTGTGTTAGGAAAAAAAAGAATAGAAATCAATTCCTTGAAGAGCTGATAAAAAAACAACACAATAAACTGCACTAATATGACTGTGAGATTGATTTGCCTGTGGCACTCATTTAAAAATCACCCACATGTTCAGCGAGAGAGCTAAAATCTTAGTGACATTTGCAAATTTAAAAGGTTTCTTATTTATGCTAATTGGGGGCTGCACATATATGTCTTTGTCGTTGACTCAACAAATGTGCTCAGCTAGCTCCCAGTAGTGTACTTTTTCACCAAAGGATATACAGAGAACAAAACAAAATGTGATAATAGAAGTAAATTGGAAAGACTGTTCATTAGGCAGCTTTACAAATATATGGCTTGTCATTGACTCAACAACTGTGCTCAGCTAGCTCCCAGTAGTAGATATACAGAGAATGAAACAAAAGTGATAGAAGTATTATCATTTTTTTAATTAATCTTCCTATAATGAATATTACAACCTGTACTTGAGTATTTAAAACATTTTGTGCAGCAGTAAATGTATTTTTTTTTTAAACAGAGTTCACAAATAATTGAATGGAGAGTGTGAAAAACTGCAGTGCACAGGAGCAGCAGAAGAAGCTGTGGAGATACCACAGAGGCGGGGGAAGGGGGCTTCTTCTCATGCACGCGCATGGAGACCCTGCTTTACAATTACAATATATAATCATTCACGAGCTCTTCTCTTGCACGCGCAGGGAGACCCTGCTTTACAGATACAATATATAATCATTCACGAGCTCTTCTCATGCACGCGCATGTAGACCCTGCTTTACAGATACAATATATAATCATTCACGCGCTCTTCTCATGCACGCGCACGGAGACCCTGCTTTACAGATACAATATATAATTATTCACGAGGAGGCAGGAGAGTGGATACAACTGCCGCTATTTTGTGTCAGAAGTGAACCAGGATAAATGTTTCAGTACTGGGGGTGGGGGGCAATTGCCCCCTTTGCCCCCCTGTAGCGACGCCTATGCAAGTTTTAAAACAACATTTTTGCCCCTCAAACAGCAATTGTGTAGTGACATAGATACAAAACAATTAGAAATATCAAACTAAAGCTATTCCAAATTTTAAAATGTTCTCACTTTGACTAAAAGTAACAAAAAAAGTCCCCAAGATGAGTGAAAGCTGAAGTGACCAAAATACCTTTCGCAAATTTACCCTACAGATGGTTTAACAAAGCACATTTATCAGAAAACTGTATCTATAGTTATGACAGAGACTCAAAAGCTTACATGGGCGACATTTCTAACAGAAGTAATGTAACTCGCTGTCGTGACTGGTGACATCGGTAAGTGTGTCTCTGCACTTGGTCACTAGATGTCGCTCTACTCTGAGATTCGGCCTTCTCTGCGCCAGTGACGTCATTTCATCGGGCTGTGTTTTTCACTCGCTTGACGTCATTTTCCGTCGCCGCTGTGTTGTGTTCCTGCGTTTTGCTTGTGTGTAAGTCAGTGTGCTGTGTATCTTCGTGTGACTGACAGCCGGTAACACCGGTAAGTGTGCGGCTTCTTGGGCCCAGTCTTCCAGGTTCTACTCCATATCTTCCGTCAGTCTCAAATCGTCTCCCCAGACTTGCTCATCTTACACACGTATTGCACTCACACTCACCTCCTTGCTCCAGAGTCCCTCACTCACCTCAGTCATTATACTTCTTGTCATTAATCTATTTCCACCTCTTTGCTCAACGTCACACTCACTTCTTTTTCTCACTTGCCTGTCTAATTCTCTTGCTCCCAAGCTTCTCTCATCCAATCATCAACCCCTAATCTCATCCTTCTTCCCAAATCGTCGATCTTTTTCTTGTCCCTGACACTCCAACCTTATCTCCTCCACCTTCTTTTTTTTACCCCTCCTCACTTGTCTCCTTTACCTTAGTTTTATTACCCCCTTACCACATCTTTATCATCTACTCCATCTCTTACCCCCCATCATCCTTCTGTCTACTTTAGCCACCCTGTCCTTTTTTGTGCTACTTTCTTTCTACTCCTGGCCTCATTCTCACTCACCTCTTTCTCTCAAGTCTTATTTACCCTTCGTTTAATTTTACTTCCCTCTCTGGTCTCCTGTCAGAATCCTTATTTACTTTTCTTTGTGCCCCAGCTTCATTCACCTTTTACCCAGTCTCTCTCCATCACCTAACTGGGTGTGCATACAAAAAATACTAGAAAGAGCAGTAAGGTAAATTTCTTTAAGACATGAATCAACAGTCTGTGGTGCTGTGCAAATAGTCTATTTTACATTTTAAGGTGATATTTACACCTGCATGTATAGAGACTACCTATAAAAGTATTCTGCAGTAGTAATGATGATGCTGAACTGCTTTACAAATTATGTATATTGAATTTGACCCTAAAACAGGCTTTTGGGTGGTCTTACATAAAATGGATAGACCTTGGCATTCAGGCAAACTGGCTAGGTTTTGCAGATTTGTTTGCTGTCTGGTTGTAGACTTTAGTGATCAGTTAGTTAAAGGGACAATCAACAATATAATTTAAAACAATATAAATATAATTTTTGTTTTAAAAGATTCATAATCCCTTTATTACCAATTCCCCAGTTTTGCATAACCAACACAATTATATTAATATACTTTTTACCTCTGTGATTACCTTGTATCTAAGCATCTTCTGACAGCCCCCTGATCACATGATTTTTTATTTATTATCTATTGACTTGCATTTAGTACTGTGTTGTGCTTTACTCTTAAATAACTCCCCAAGCATGAACACAATGTTATCTATATGGCCCACATGAACTTGCAGTCTCCTGCTGTGAAAAGCTAATAAAAAAAAAAACGTGATTAAGAGGTTGTCTATAGTGGCTTAGAAACAGACAGAAATTTAGAGTTTTAAATGTTATCAAGTATATTAATATAAAAATGTTGGTTGTGCAAACCTGGGGAATGGGTAGTAAAGGCATTATCTATCTTTGTAAACAATAACAATTTTAGTGTAGACTGTCCCTTTAAACACTAAATAAATGCTAGGTAGAATGATTCATTCAAAGAAAAGATTAATCTGAGAATAACAAGTAGATTTATTTATTTAAATTTCATTAGCTGTTTAAATATTGCCAAAATAAGTGTAAAGTTTTAGTGTCTAAAAACAATGGCAGCTGCCATGTTGTAACTTCGGTTGTGGCCAATTAGAGACAGTTATAAATAGGTCACTAGAGTGTGCAGCCAATGGTTGTGCTTGATTTAACAGTGTACTGCACTTCCATTTCTAACAGGAACTGAAAAGCTCACAATTTCAGACTGGAATTACAGGAAAAGGGGTCAAAATAAACTATATTGTAGACTTTTTTTCATATATACGTTTTTTTTTTATATTACTATCTCAAAGTGTTTACTGTCCCTTTAACATATAAATGCATACATAGACTATATGTCTAAATATATGTATGTGTGTATATATATATATTGCTTTTGCTTATATATATATATATATATATATATATATATATATATATATATATATATATATATATATATATATATATACACACTGTACAGTATATCATTTAAGTATTTGTGTTTTACTGTATATGTACTGTACATATTTAATATTACAATGTTCTTTACTTACAGAATAATGTACTTTTTTATTTTAAATACATACAGTATGTCTGTATGTGTGTGTGTGTATATATATATATATATATATATATATATATATACATTCCTTTAGATATATAGGTAACAATATCTATTTTACATTAACATTATCAGATGTTTTCTATGTGAACATAGAAATATATAATATGTGTAACATGCTTCGGGTTTATAACTATTTAGGTCTAGCGCTGTCGGGTTAGCGCACACGAAGAATTGCTAACTTCTGTGTGCGTACTTGAAATTTTATATAAGAAATATTAAAAGAATATGTTGGCGCTGCGGAATCTGTTGGCGCTCTACAAATAACCGATAATAATAATAAATATTGGAACAATATAGATATATTCTATGGATTATGTAGAATATTTTACAGTATGTATAATAATTTTTATTGATATTTTTAATATTTTATATTCGCAATTTTTCATGTGCGTTAATCCAACTGCGTTAGACTTAAATCGCAAAACCCATTGCACGTTACATCACGTAGAAAATAATGTACTTTTTATTATTATTATATATATATACGTGTGTGTGTGTATGTGTGTGTATATGTATACAGTGAGGCCTCGGTTTACGAATTTAATTCGTTCTCCGGGTCGTTTCGTATTGCGAAAAATTCGTAAACCGAAACACGGTTTCCCATAGGAATGCATTGAAAATCAATTAATGCGTTCCGGAGGTCCGAAAAAATTCAAATAAAGTGTCCAAAAAATGCTCCAAAAGGCTCCAAAAGGCTCCAAAAGGCTTAACAACTTGCTGCAAATGGCTCCAATGTCTCCAAAAGGCTCCACAACTTGCTGCAAATGGCTCCAAAAGGCTTAACAACTTGCTGCAAATGGCTCCAAAAGGCTCAACAACTTGCTGCAAAATGGCTCCAAAACCTCTCCAACACCTCCACACTGGTACCCAAACTTCATTAATTCAATATTAATTCAATCATACTTGAGTATGCAGGGGGCACAGGGGCCACTGGTTTCGTATTGCGAAAAATATTCGTAAACCGAGGGGGCAAACCGGCATTTTGTTTCGTATTGCGAAAAAAATTCTTAAACCGAGTCAAATTTTCTTCAAATTTCGATTTCGTAAACCGAAATTTCGTATACCGAGTCGTGCGTAAACCGGGGCCTCACTGTATATATATAATATGTATATATATATGTATGTATGTATATATATATATATATATATATATCTGATACTGTTAATGTAAAATAGATATCTATACCTATTTTCTGCCACCATTTCCCCAACCAACTAACCCTTCTTCTTTTGAGTGAGTGTTGGCCCTCTAGTCATGATGTCTCACTCTTGGACTCCTAAATCCTTTTCTAGGTGACTTTACAAGGTTGCAAACATGGCTCAGTACAAGGGAGCGGCCAGTGAGGCCGGAAGAGCCATGCAGCTCATGAAGAAGCGAGAAAAACAGCGAGAGCAGCTGGAACAGATGAAGCAGAAGATAGCGGAGGTATGAGTGATAAGATAATACCGTTCTTAAATAAAGGGTCAGGAGAGTTAAAATGAAAGGAACATGAAACCCAAAATTTTTCTTTCATACTTTAGTTGTCAACAACTTTTCTATTTACTTTTATCTAATTTGTGTCATTCTCATGGTATCCTTTGTTGAAAAGCATACCTAGGTAGGCTCAGTAGCAGCATTGCCCTACGGAGCTAGCTGGTGATTGGAGGCTGCACAGATATGCATCTTGTAATATGTTCAGCTAGCTCCCAGTAGTGCATTGCTGCTCCTTCAACAAAGGATACTAAGAGAATGAAGCAACTTTGATAATAGAAGTAAATTGGAAACTTGCTTAAAATTGAATGCTTTATCTGAATCGTGAAAGAAAGACTTTGGGTATCTTGTCCCTTTTAAATAGTCAAGGTTACTGGAAGCTAGATACTAATTGTCAGCCACAAATGCCTCTTTTCAGTGGCTCACCGGATGTGTTCGGACAAATTCCCATAGTGCAATTCTTCCCTGGAGCAGACGTTGCAGGGGTTAAACACACAGATATTTTCTAGCAATAAGTGTATTTAAAATTCTGATTAACAGTTGTCGTCTTATGTTAAAGTGAAGGTAAATTTGAGCGTTTAAAAAACTGCTAGGATTTACCATCACTAAAAATAAACTGTAGTTTCAGTCATCAGTTACTAAAAAATGAGTGCTAAACTCACCCTATCTGTGCCGCAGTAGATTGCTTAACTCAGCGCCTCCGGCCTCCCACGGCGCAGCACTCTTTACCAGTGAGGTGACGTTTCCACCTCTGAACCAATAGCTGTGCTAGGATGTCATATGACAGGCACAGCTATTGGTTTAGAGGTGGAAACATTACCTTATTGAAGAGGAACACTGTGCGGCTGACTTTAGTGAGCTGTGGCAGCACAGATAGGGTGAGTTTAGCACCCTTTTTTAGTAACTGATGACTGAAACTACAGTTATTTTTTAAACGCTTGGATTTACCATCACATTAATAGTTTTTATGATAGCTTAATTTAATAAATAGTTATGTTGTGCTGATAATATCTTACATTTCTAATAAACAGTTATTGTGTTGTAGTAATATAATCTTAATATTCAAATAGTTATTGTGTTGTGCTAATAAAAGATTAAAGGGACATGAAGCACAACATTTTTCTTTCATGATTCAGATACATAATACAATTTTAAACGACTTTCCAATTTACTTTTATTATTTAATTTGCTTCCTTCTCTTGTTATCCTTTGCTGACAGATTTATTTAGGAAAGCTCAGGAGCAGCAAAGAACCTAGATTCTAGCTGCTTATTGGTAGCCGCATATATATACCGATTGTCATTGGCTCACCCATGTGTTCATTTAGAAACCAGTAGGGAATTGCTGCTCCTTCAACAAATGATACCAAGAGAATGAAACAAATTAGATAATAGAAGTATAATTAGAAAGTTGTTTTAAAATTGTATTCTCTATCTGAATCATGAAAGAAAATTTTTGGGTTTCATGTCCCTTTAAGATTTTAATATGTAATTATTGTTTTTTTTTTACTAATAGATGAATATTTTAATAGTTTTGTGCCAATATAAGCTTAAAGGGACATTTAAAGGGAAATTATACAAAGATTTTTTTTTTGCTTAAATGTTTTGTAGATGATCCATTTATATAGCCTATACAACTTTTAAAACTGTTTGCTCTCTCTTAATCACGAAAGTTTCATTTTGATTAGTGTCCCTTGATGATAATTGAGTGATCTCATATCTAGTGCGTGCAACCAGATCAGAAGGTAATGGATGTAATTCAGTTATTGCACTCACTATTTCATTGTTTTTGTTCTGCAGGAGAATGTGGTTAAAGCCAACATCAACAAGAAGTTCTCTGCTCATTATGATGCTGTGGAAGCGGAGCTGAAATCCAGCACAGTGGGCAAGTATAGTGACTTAACACAGGATCCCCCCCCATCATTCTGCCCTATAAGGCTTGCGACTAATGCCCGAAGACTGTGTCTCTTATTTAAAGGGCCATGATACCCATAAAAAAGCTTTCTAGAATATATCGCCTGAACATCTCTATGTAAAAAAAGGAAGATATTTTACCTCAAATTTCCTAAGTATTCTCACCCCACTGTAAAGAGACTTTAAGCAGCCTGTCAGGATACTTGTCCCAGGACAAGCTAGGGAGTGTGAATCTATCATGTGCAGGCACAGTCATGTTATTTTCCTATTCAGTTGAACTAAGTTATGTGAAATCTCATGAGCTCACAGTACAGGCAAAGAATTACCTCAGCACTTTTTGTTTTTTGTTTTTTCAACTTGCCTCTGGACAGCAGCTGAAGTATAACTGTTTACACAGCACTTACTTTGGTGAGCTGAAGAAATTTTGAGGTAAAATATCTTCTTTTTTTTTTTTTTACATAGAGATGCTCAGGTGATATTTTCTTGTCAGCTTTTTACAGTTATCCTGCATCAGTTTCAAGTGATTTAGCAAATGAGTATTATGTCCCTTAAAAGGGACATGAAACCCCAAAAATGTATTTTATGTTTTAGATTAATACAATTTTAAACAACTTTCCAATTTACTTCTGTAAAATTTTGCTTAATTCCTTTGGTATCCTTTGTTGAAGAAGCAGTAATGCACTACTAGGAACTAGCTAAATCTACTGGGTGAGCCAATAACATGAGACATGTATATGTGCAGCCACCAATCAGCACCTCCTGAGTCTACTTAGGTATCACTTTCAACAAAGGATATCAAGAGAACAAAACAAATTGGATAATAGAAGTAAATTGGAAAGTTGGTTAAAATCCCATGATCTATCTGAGTCGTGTAAGAAAAAAGTTGGGTTTTATGTTCCTTAAATTGACAAAACACAAATGATGAAGCTATTTTGTTCCAGCATATTTTTAACAAACATTATTCATAAAAAGCCATATAGTACAAAGATAAATAAATCGAATATCTTCACATGATGCATAATAATAGGTTTTTGATTTTCTCATGTTATGTAAAATAAAAACAAAGTCTTATTATAATTGTACAGTATTACTTTCTGTATTTATATTAAAGACATTTAAATCTAAAAGGGATAGTGTGCTGTAAAAAAAATAATATTCTTTGTTTTTCCAGTTATCCATTTTTACCTGCTGGGTTGTATTAAATTGTTGACGGATATCTCCTATACCTTTTTACTTTGTCGTTAGAAATAGCTGTTTTTTCCTGCTGACATTTCCACCTATGCTAGACATTTCAATACTGCAGTAAAAGCTATGTGAACAAGAGGCATCAGAAGAAATCAGACAAGTGGGTGTAGGAAAGAGAGAGAGAAAGCCCTTTTAAAGGGTGTTTCAGCACCAGTTTTAAATATAGTGAGCTCTTATCTGCTGCTTGCCCGAATACACTGTCCCTGTATTATAACCCCCACACACTCTCCACCGTATGTGCTGGTCTAGAGCAGACATCATCAAACATGGCACTTCAGAGGTTTTGGAACTACATTTCCCATGATGGCTGAGCATCATGGGAAATGTAGTTCCAAAACCTCTGGAGGGCCAAGTTTGATGATGTCTGGTCTAGAGGTTCATCAGTCCACTTATATGTTCCCATCATTTTTCTAGGTATGACATAGCGGGTGTTACAGCCAATCAGCTGCCTTCTCTATTGTAATAAAGCAGTTTTGTAATAAAGCACTGTGTATTTTAATGCTCTATCTTTTCCCAGGTTTGGTGACCCTAAATGACATGAAAGCTAAGCAAGAGGCTCTTGTGAAAGAGAGAGAGAAGCAACTAGCAAAAAAGGAGCAGTTCAAAGATCTTCAGCTGTGAGTATTTCTAGTCTGTCTATGATGGGATTTCTTGTGTTCTAATTGTATTAAAGGAATATCTGCTCTATCTGAATCATGAAAAACAAATGTGGGTTTAGTTTCCCTTTAAGTGCTAAGCACTTTCCCACCTGGGTCCTAAGCTGATTTAAGTTTTTTTTTATTTTTTGAAATATATATGTATATTTTTTTTTTTCTTCAGATCCCCAAGACCTACACCATTGGAAAGGTTAGGCAATTACCTTTACAACGGTGGGTCTTGGTGGTCTGTAGCTGCTTAGATGCCTGAGATACAGGCTTCTAAGCAGCATGCCCCCTTTTCCTATACTTATCATTGTCATTTTTAAATAAAGTTGCGCAGTGATGTCATTGCGCAAAACGTGAATCCCCGGCGATGCCTGGCTCTATACAGGCCCGATCGCCGGGGTAGGAGTGGGTGGGAGCCCCCACATCTCCCTCAGGGTTGGAGAGTGCATGCGACGGCTCTGAGCCGTCGTTAGCACCTGAGTGGGAAACTCTGCGACGACTCAGAGCCGTCGTTAGCACTGAAAGGGTTAAGCAACTTTCTAATATATTCCTATTATCAATTTTTTTTTTTGTTCTCTTGCTGTCTTTATTTAAAAAGCAGGAATGTAAAGCTTAGGAGCCGGCCCATTTTAGGTTCAGCACCCTGGATAGTGCTTGCTTATTGGTGGCTACATTTAGCCACCAGTAAGCAAGCATAACCCAGGTTCTGAACCATAAATTGACCAGCCTTAAAAGCTTTACATTCCTGCTTTTTAAATAAAGATAGCAAGAGAACAAAGAAAAATTTATAATAGGAATATATTAGAAAGTTGCTTAAAATTGCTGCTCTATCTGAATCATTAAAGAAAAAATGTGGGTTTAGTATCCCTTTAATTTAAAGGGATATGAAATCTAAAAAATTTCTTTCATAATTAAGATGGAACAAACAATTTTAAACAACTTTCCAATTTACTTCTATTATCAAATATGCACCACTCTCTTGGTATAATTTGTTTAAAGGGACATAATACTCATATGCTAAATCACTTGAAAGTGATGCAGTATAACTGTAAAAAGCTGACAGGAAAATATCACCTGAGCATCTCTATGTAAAAAAGGAAGATATTTTACCTCACAATCTCCTCAGCTCAGCAGAGTAAGTTCTGTGTAAAAAGTTATATTTCAGTTACTGCTCAGCTGCAGGTAAAAAATAATATAAAATGAAGAAATTAACAGCATCCAATCAGCATCAACAGTGCTGAGGTCATGAACTCTTTTACTGTGATCTCATGAGATTTCACTTAACTCTCATGAGATTTCATTGTAAACTTCCTTAAGCTGAATAGGGAAATAAGATGAGTGTGCACGTAAGTTCGCTCCTTCCGCTGTCCCGGGACAGACATACTGATTTGCTACTTAGAAGTCCTTTACAATGGGATAAGGCTACTGAGGAATTTTTGAGGTAAAATATCTTTCTTTTTTACATAGAGATGTTCAGGTGATATTTTCTAGTCAGCTTTTTACAGCTATGCTGCATCACTTTCAAATGTTTCAACATTTGGGTATTATGGCCCTTTAAGGAGCCGCAATGCACTACTGTGAGCTAGCGGAACATACAAGGTGAGACAATGGCAATAGTAGGCATATATGTGCAACCACCAATCAGCAGCTAGCTCAAAGTAATGCATTGCAGCTCCTGGGCCTACCTAGTTATGCTTTTCAATAAAAGATACTAACAGAATGAAGCAAATTAGATATTAGAAGTACATTGGAATGCTGTTTAACCCCTTAGTGACCAGAGCACTTTTCCATTTTCTGTCCGTTTGGGACCAAGGCTATTTTTACATTTCTGTGGTGTTTGTGTTTAGCTGTAATTTTCCTCTTACTCATTTACTGTACCCACACATATTATATACCGTTTTTCTCGCCATTAAATGGACTTTCTAAAGATACAATTATTTTCATCATATCATATAATTTACTATAAAAAAAATATAAAATATGAGGAAAAAATGGAAAAAAACACACTTTTTCTAACTTTGACCCCCAAAACCTGTTACACATCTACAACCACCAAAAAACACCCATGCTAAATAGTTTCCAAATTTTGTCCTGAGTTTAGAAATACCCAATGTTTACATGTTCTTTGCTTTTTTTGTAAGTTATAGGGCAATAAATACAAGAAGCACTTTGCTATTTCCAAACCACTTTTTTTCAAACTTAGCGCTAGTTACATTGGAACACTGATATCTTCCAGGAATCCCTGAATATCCCTTGACATGTATATATATTTTTTTAGAAGACATCCCAAAGTATTGATCTAGGCCCATTTTGGTATATTTCATGCCACCATTTCACCGCCAAATGCGATCAAATAAAAAAAATTGTTCACTTTTTCACACATTTTGTTACAAACTTTAGGTTTCTCACTGAATTTATTTACAAACAGCTCGTGCAATTATGACACAAATGGTTGTAAATGCTTCTCTGGAATCCCTTTTTTCATAAATAGCAGACATATATGGATTTGGTGTTGCTTTTTGGTAATTAGAAGGCCGCTAAATGCCACTGCGCACCACACGTGTATTATGCCCAGCAATGAAGGGGTTAATTAGGGAGCATGTAGGGAGCTTGTAGGGTTAATTTTAGCTTTATTGTAGTGTAGTAGACAACCCTAAGTATTGATCTAGGCCCATTTTGGTATATTTCATGCCACCATTTCAACGCCAAATGCGATTAAATAAAAAAAAAGTAAAATTTTTCACAATTTTAGGTTTCTCACTGAAATCATTTACAAACAGCTTGTGCAATTATGGCACAAATGGTTGTAAATGCTTCTCTGGGATCCCCTTTGTTGATAAATAGCAGACATACATGGCTTTGGCGTTGCTTTTTGGTAATTAGAAGGCCGCTAAATGCCGCTGCGCATCACATGTGTATTATGGCTAGCAGTGAAGGGGTTAATTAGGTAGCATGTAGGGAGCTTGCAGGGTTAATTTTAGCTTTAGTGTAGAGATCAGCCTCCCACCTGACACATTACACCCCCTGATCCCTCCCAAACAGCTCTCTTCCCTCCCCCACCCCACAATTGTCCCCGCCATGTTAAGTACTGGCAGAAAGTCTGCCAGTACTAAAAAAAAGCTATCCTTGATAAAAAATAAATAAAAAAAAAAGGCATACTTACATATGCTGCTCTAGAGGATCCCCCCTTAACCACCAACCTCCCTGATACCCCCCAAACAGCTCTTTACCCATCCCCCTCTAACTTATTAGTAGCCATCTTTGGTACTGGCAGCTGTCTGCCAGTACCCAGTTTATAGTAAAATATGTTTTTATTTTTATTTTTTTAATGATTTTCTGTAGTGTAGCTTGCCCCCCCCCAAAAGACCAACCCACCACCCCTCCCAGATCTCTTAGATTCACATATATGTAAATAAATTTGGCAATCACTGCCACTTTAATCCCATCACTTTTCTGTAGTGTAGCGGTTCCCACCCGCTTCCTACCCCTGCGCGCGCCCGGCGTTCCCGCCCACGATCCCGCCCCCCTCCACATGATACAGCCCATCGATGGCCGCCCACCCGCCTCCCAGACTGGCTCCCACCCACCAACGAAACCGGCCATCGATGTCCGGTACAGAGAGGGCCACAGAGTGGCTCTCTCTGCATCGGATGGCCAAGGGGGGTTATTGCAGGATGCCTCGATGTTGAGGCATCACTGCAATAACCGGAAAGCAGCTGGAAGCGAGCAGGATCGATTCCAGCTGCTTTCCAGACCAAGGACGTACGCCACACGTCCTCGGTCATTAAGTGTATTTTTTTAGAGGACGTGTGGCGTACGTCCTTGGTCGTTAAGGGGTTAAAATTGTATGCTCTATCTGAATCATAAAAGTACAAAATTGGGTTTCATGTACCTTTTTAATCTTTCATGATTCAGAAAGAGCGCACAATTTTAAACAATTCACTTCCATTATTTCTCTATAAGAAACCTTAATATAGTCTATGAGTATTGTAACCTCTGCTGAAACTATTAAGACAGTTGGTACTAACTCTTGCTTCAGCCATGTCACCCCTTATTTACATTGTTTGATACAGTTTTTAGTGAATGTGGAATAAAGATACTATTATTATTAAGTGGAGGAACCATCAAGTTGCCCATTTGCTTTGATACAACATCTGGGATTTGCTCAGGTGCCGCATAGTAATGCTCCGATTCACTCTTGGATTACTGGACTGTCCATACCTTTTTCATCAGACCTCTTCCCAGAAAACGTAAAGGGACAGTATACACCAATTTTCATATAACTGCATTTAATAGACACTACTATAGATCGGTATCTGTGCATATTCTTATTTAAAGATTCAGTATAAAACCTTTTAAAAACTTACTTAGAAGCTTACAATTTAGCACTGCTGATGAGGTTAGGCTGCGACACCCACTGAGAGGGGCTGAGAAAACAGGTAGGGCAGACCCCCCCCCCTCATATGAAAAGGCCCATTACACACACACAAGAACAAGCAGGAATATGTAGACATTAGTATACATGTAAACCTTTGGAGTTTGTTTAGAAGTCTGAAAATCAGCACAATGGTATTAAAAAAAATAAATAAGTAAAACTATAGATTGTTACAAAAACACACCCAGATGGGCTATATAAATGGATCATCTACAAAACCTTTATGCAAAGTAAAATCTAGTGTACAATGTCCCTTTAAACTCTGCCCCTGGATGACTGTACATTTCTTTCATCCTCCTTGAGCCGATCTCCTTTTCGCATATAAAGTTCAAAGTTGTTGCTCTCCTTAAAAGGACAGTAAAGTCCAAATTAAACTTTCCTGACTCAGATAGGGCATGTCATTTTAAACAACTTTCCAATTTACGTTTATCATCAAATTTGTTTGTTTTTTCTCTTGGTGTTTTATGTTAACCCCTTAAGGACAAGGCCATTTTTTAATTTCTTTCCCTTAAGGACCATGACTATTTTTACATTTCTGCGGTGTTTGTGTTTAGCTGTAATTTTCCTCTTACTCATTTACTTTACCCATATATTATATACCGTTTTTCTCGCCATTAAATGGACTTTCTAAAGATACCAATATTTTCATCATATCTTATAATTTACTATAAAAAAATGATAAAATATGAGGAAAAAATGGAAAAAAACACACTTTTTCTAACTTTGACCCCCAAAATCTGTTACACATCTACAACCACCAAAAAACACCCATGCTAAATAGTTTCTACATTTTATTTTTCATACCCAATATTTACATGTTCTTTGCTTTTTTTGCAAGTTATAGGGCAATAAGTACAAGTAGCACTTTGCTATTTCCAAGCCATTTTTTTTCAAAATTAGCGATAGTTACATTGGATCACTGATATCTGTCAGGAATCCCTGAATATCCCTTTACATGTATATATTTTTTTTTAGTAGACAACCCTAAGTACAACCCAAAGTATTGATCTAGGCCCATTTCTTTTACAAGATATACCGAGTCCACCGTTTCATCCTTTACTTGTGGGATATATTCCTCCTGCTAACAGGAAGTGGCAAAGAGCACCACAGCAGAGCTGCTATATAGCTCCTCCCCTAACTCCTCCCCCCAGTCATTCTCTCTGCCTATGCTAGCAATAGGAAGGGTAAAGTTTATATGGTGATAAAATGATAGTTTTAGTTTTCTTCAATCAAGAATCTTTTATTTTTTAAATGGTACCAGAGTGTACTATTTTTCCTCTGGCAGAACATAGAAGAAGAATTCTTCCTGGAGTCTGATGATCTCAGCAGTTGTAACTGAGATCCATGTTTGCTTTCCCACAAGATTGCTGAGGAGAACAGAAGAGTCTTCAGTGTGGGGAACGTTTCCTGCTGTAAGCAGCACTGAGGTATGTGCAGTCGTCATTTCTGAGGAGACTGTGATGTATCAGAACTGACTGACATAATTCCCATAGAGGGAAGGGGTAAGCAGTAATTCTGTTCAATGAAAGAGGTTATTACTGTGATCCTGTATGGTTTAATGCATGGTGAGACACTGGGGCAGCCTAACGTTTTATTAGCAATCTAACATAGGTTATGGCTGGTGGTTTTTAATTTTTGGGGGTCCACATGGCTAATATTGCACTCGTTTTTAGTGTTTGTTATACCCACATGGCTTGTTTGGGATGTTTTACATGCTGCGTTTGAGCTTAGCATACATCGTAGTAGATGGGCGGAGCCTGTTTTTTTGCGCCTCAGTTGCACAGTTTCCATACTCACAGGCAGTAGCATTCAGCTCCGGTTGGGCCCAAAGTAATCACTCTTGTACCGGAGTGATTTGGAGGGTCTTCTAACATCCCTGGGGGCAGGTAGGCGCCACAACAGAGCTGTGGCGAGGTGCGGATAAACGTTAAGAGTTTTAGTCAAAACGTCATTATCCTTATTAAATAATTTGTTTAACTGTCCTTACTTGGGGTGCAATATCCGGATGCTTTTTAGGGCAGAATTATCTAAAAATTGTGCATCTGTGTTTCATTCTTAGCGGTTCTGCAGAACTTTTGCGCTTTTTAATTTCTTAAAGGCGCAGTACCGTTTTTTTGTTAAACTGTTTTATACTTTCAAATAAAGTGTTTAATTTTTCTGTGGTGTTACATAGCCTGTTCAACATGTCTGACATTGAAGAAAGTCAATGCTCTATGAGTTTAGAAGTACATTGTGCTCCTCTTGTACTGAAAGGGCCCTACACTGTAAAGGTTACATTTTAGGTAATGAAAGTGTGTCTAAAGATGATGTTCAGTCTGATATGCCACCTAATTCTCCCCAAGTGTCTCAACCTTTAACGCCCGCACAAGTGACGCCAAGTACTTCTAGTGCGTCTAATTCTTTTACTTTGCAAGATATGGCTGCAGTGATGTCTACTACCCTTACAGAGGTATTGTCTAAACTGCCAGTTTTGCAGGGTAAACGCAGTAGGCCGGGTTCTGATGTAAATGCTGAACCCTGTGATGCCCTAGTGGCTATTTCCGATGCACCCTCACAGTGTTCTGATATGGGGGTCAGGGATTTTATGTCTGAGGGAGAACTTTCAGAATCAGGAAATGTATTACCTCAGATAGATTCGGACGTCTTGTCCTTTAAATTTAAACTGGAACACCTCCGTCTGTTGCTCAGGGAGGTTCTGGCGACTCTGGATGATTGTGACCCGATCACGATTCCCCCAGAAAAATTGTGTAAAATGGACAAATATTTGGAAGTACCTACTTACACGGATGTTTTTCCGGTTCCTAAGAGAATTTCGGAAATTGTTGAGTAGGAATGGGATAGACCAGGTATACCGTTTTCTCCCCATCCTACTTTTAAGAAAATGTTTGAACTTTTGTTCACCAGGATTTTCTATTACAGCCTATAGCTTGCAAGGTTCCAGTAACTACTGCAGCTGCTTTTTGGTTTGACGCCCTGAAAGAGTCTCTGAAGGTTGAGACACCTTTAGAGGACATTTTAGACAGAATTAAGGCTCTTAAGCTAGCAAATTCTTTTATGACGGATGCTGCTTTTCAACTTGCAAAATTAGCAGTGAAAAATGCAGGCTTTGCCATTGTAGCACGTAGAGCGTTATGGCTAAAGTCTTGGTCGGCTGACGTATCGTCTAAATCTAAGCTTTTGTCTATTCCCTTCAAGGGTAAGACCCTATTCGGGCCTGAACTGAAGGAAATAATCTCTGACATTACTGGAGGTAAGGGTCACGCCCTACCTCAGGACAAGCCCCTCAAGATGAGGAGTAAACAAAATAATTTTCGTTCCTTTCGAAATTTTAAAGGAACATCCTCTGCTTCCCCTTCCTCCACTAAGCAGGAAGGGAACTATGCGCAATACAAGGCGGTCTGGAGACCTAATCAGGCCTGGAGTAAAGGTAAACAAGTCAAAAAGCCCGCTACTGCTGCCAAGACAGCATGAAGGGGCAGCCCCCGATCCGGGACCGCATCTAGTAGGGGGCAGACTCTCTTTCTTTGCTTGGGCAAGGGATGTACAGGATCCCTGGGCATTGGAAATTGTGGCCCAGGGGTATCAGTTGGAATTCAAAGACTTCCCCCCAAGGGGAAGATTTCATCTTTCACGATTGTCTGTAGACCAGACAAAAAGAGAGGCGTTCTTACGCTGTGTAAAAGACCTCTACACCATGGGTGTAATTTTCCCAGTTCCAGATCGGGAACAAGGGCAGGGGTTCTATTCAAACCTTTTCGTGGTTCCCAAAAAAGAGGGAACCTTCAGACCGATTTTAGATCTCAAGTGTCTAAACAAGTTCCTCAGAGTCCCATCGTTCAAGATGGAGACTATTCGTACAATTCTGCCTATGATCCAGGAGGGTCAATACATGACCACGGTGGACCTGAAGGATGCGTATCTTCACATCCCTATCCACAAGGATTACCATCAGTTCCTGCGATTTGCATTTCAGGACAAACATTATCAGTTTGTGGCCCTACCCTTCGGGTTGGCCACGGCTCCCAGGATCTTCACAAAGGTTCTAGGGTCTCTTCTAGCGGTTCTCAGGCTGCGAGGCATAGCAGTGGACGATATCCTGATTCAGGCGTCAGCATTTCATCTGTCCAAATCTCACACGGACATCGTGTTGTCATTTCTGAGAACTCACGTTTGGAAAGTGAATGTAGGGAAGAGTTCACTAGTTCCACAGACCAGAGTTCCATTCCTGGGAACTCTGATAGACTCAGAAAATATGAAAATATTTCTGACAGAAGTCAGAAAATCAAAGATTCTAAATACTTGCAGGGCTCTGCAGTCCATTCAGCGGCCATCAGTGGCTCAGTGTATGGAAGTCATCGGACTAATGGTAGCGGCAATAGATATCATCCCGTTTGCTCGCTTTCATCTAAGACCACTACAACTGTGCATGCTCAGTCAGTGGAATGGGGATTATGCAAATTTATCTCCTCAGATAAATCTGGATCAAGAGACCAGAGACTCTCTCTTCGGTGGTGGTTGTCGCAGGACAATCTGTCCCAAGGGATGTGCTTCCGCAGACCATCTTAGGTAATAGTAACGATGGACGCCAGTCTTCTGGGCTGGGGTGCAGTCTGGAACTCCCTGAAGGCTCAGGGTTTGTGGACTCATGCTGAGTCTCGATTACCAATCACTATTCTGGAACTGAGAGCGATATTCAACGTGCTGCTGGCGTGGCCTCAGTTGGCTTCGGCCAAATTCATAAGATTCCAGTCGGACAATATCACGACTGTGGCATATATCAATCATCAGGGGGGAACAAGGAGTTCTCTAGCGATGATAGAAGTATCAAAGATAATCCGATGGGCGGAAACTCATTCTTGCCATCTGTCTGCGATCTATATCCCAGGGGTAGAGAACTGGGAAGCGGATTTTCTAAGTCGTCAGACTTTTCATCCGGGGGAGTGTTTGCAGCCTTGATTCATCAATGGGGCACACCGGAATTGGATCTGATGGCATCTCGACAGAATGCCAAACTTCCACGTTACGGGTCCAGGTCAAGGGATCCCCAGGCTGTACTGATAGATGCTCTAGCAGTACCTTGGTCGTTCAACCTGGCGTTCAACCTGGCTTATGTGTTTCCACCTTTTCCTCTCCTTCCTTGTGTGATTGCCAGAATCAAACAGGAGAGGGCTTCAGTAATTTTAATAGTGCTTGCGTGGCCACGCAGGACCTGGTATGCAGATCTAGTGGACATGTCGTCTCTGCCACCGTGGAGACTGCCATTGAGAAAGGACCTTCTCATTCAAGGTCCGTTCCAACATCCAAATCTAACTTCTCTGCAGCTGACTGCTTGGAGATTGAACGCTTGATTTTATCTAAACAGGGTTTCTCTGAGACGGTCATTGATACCCTGATTCAGGCTCGCAAGCCGGTCACTAGAAAAATTTACCATAAGATATGGCGTAAATATCTTTATTGGTGTGAATCCAAGGGTTACTCATGGAGTAAGATCAGGATTCCTAGGATTTTGTCTTTTCTCCAAGAAGGATTGGATAAGGGATTATCAGCTAGTTCCTTGAAGGGACAAATTTCTGCTTTGTCAATTTTGCTTTACAAGCGTCTGTCAGATGTCCCAGATGTTCAGCCATTTTGTCAGGCTTTGATTAGAATCAAGCCTGTGTTTAAACCGATTGCTCCGCCATGGAGTTTGAATTTAGTTCTTAATGTTCTTCAAGGAGTTCCGTTTGAACCCATGCATTCCATAGATATTAAGCTGTTATCTTGGAAAGTTTTGTTTTTAGTTGCTATCTCTTCTGCTCGAAGAGTTTCTGAGCTTTCTGCATTGCAATGCGATTCCCCTTATCTTAAATTCCATTCTGATAAGGTGGTTTTGCGTACCAAACCTGGATTTCTTCCTAAGGTTGTTTCAAATAAGAATATTAATCAGGAAATTGTTGTTCCTTCTCTGTGTCCTAACCCTTGTGTTACAGAAGCATTAGTTATTTTGTTGTGAAGAGCTTATTTCCCAGCAGCAATGCCTGAACCAGCAAGCCAGCGCCTAAGAAGGGCTCCAAGAAAACCGTAACAAGTTTCATTTCATAAAGAGTTAACTCTTTTTTTTCAGCTTTTAGAAACTATTGTCTAATCACCTCTGGAGCCAGACTGCTAATTGATAAGATGAACTTGTAAACTTGTTATCTTAAGTACTGTAATCCTATTGTGGCCTGTCAAAGGACAGTGCTCTCTATCTAAATGTGTGATGGGGGATTTTGTGCTTCCCCCCCTCTCCCCCTGGGAGTGCCCTGTGTGCATGTAACCTTAATAAAAAGCAGGCTGGGCATCCCAGTCCTGAGTTCTTGTTTGACCCTCAATCGCAGCGTTGACTCGTTTTTGTGGGCAGAAGGGTATCCTAGCTGTACTGCAGCTAAGGGAGATTATTCTATATTTGCGAGACTCATATAGAATACTATGGAAAGCAGCTTCTCCCCTCTTTAGCAATAGGGATCCAGGCTACTAAGCGGTCCATCTCTCAGCGAGACTAAGGGTAACCGTAACATTTGGCGGCAGCGGCGGGATTTTCCTGGATTTCCTAGGAGAGGTACAGAACGGATGGAGAGCGCTTACGAAAAATTGAAGCGTACAACCCTAAAGGATTTACTTGAAAGCAGAGGGGGGTACGCCAGCAACCGGCCGAGGAGAGAGCTGATCACAGAATTGACCGAACTGGATCAGAGCTTCACAATGGCGGAAACACCGACCACGATTAGTGACGAAAAAACCAGGATTGTTCGGGAAAGGCTCTCATTATACGGGCCGAACCCCTCCATGGAATTGGTACAGCAGTTGATGGCGGAGGCGGACAAGGATATACGAGAGACTCGAGCCCACGAACTCAACCTAGCGAACGCACACCGCAATGCTGAAGCCCCGCAGGTAATCATCCCTGTCGAAAATGCTGGGAGGCCCAAGATACCCTATGCGGCATTTCGACCCTTCCTAGAGAGCGAGACAGGGATTGATGAATATTTGGCGGACTTCGAAAGGCAATGTGCCCTGCACCAGATTCCCAACAGAGAGTGGCCCACGATATTGTCTGGGAAACTATCCGGGCGAGCCCTGGAAGCCTTTCGTACTCTGGGTGCTGATGAAGTGACACAGTATGAGCTAGTTAAGGAGACACTGTTGCGACGATACGCTGTAACTCCGGACACGTATCGCCGACAGTTTCGGGGCACGGAAAAGAAGCCTAACGATACCCATATGGAATGGGCGCACCGAATGCGGAGAGCGGCAAATCACTGGCTGAGCGGAAGTAAAGCGGTGACTGGGGAGGAAATTTTACAATTGTTTCTCTTAGAACATTTTTATAATGGCATGGAACAGCAAGGGAAGGAATGGCTGCGAGACAGGCGGCCTTCTACCTTAGAAGAAGCAGCCAAATTGGCCGATGAACATTATGACTCCCGTCTTCACGAACCCATGAACTACCGAGCTCCAGCACGGGTCGAACCCAGAGAGGTTTACCGTGCACCCCCTCGTGCTGAATTCCGAGCCCCGGTGCCCACAGGGCCCGTCCGACACTCAGGACCACCCAATAACAGCTCTGAGCGTCCCAGACCGACTTGCCACCGATGCAAGCAACCAGGGCATTTCATGGCTAGCTGCCCCCTTAATACGCACCAGACACCCAGGAATTACAATTACCCCTCTGGGTCCTATCGTCCGGCCCGGGCCCTCTGTGTTAACCAAGAGGCCCCTATGGAGGGATATGTGGGGCCGCTTCACGAGGCAGACCCTGTATATGCTGCCTCAGATAACCGCCAGCACCATCGGCAGAGGGTATGGCTCGAGGGGCGATCTACCGAGGGATTGCGAGACACAGGGGCTACTATCACGCTGGTACAGAGTCATTTGGTGCCAGAGCACAAGCGATCCGGACAGACGGTGGCCGTTAGAGTGGCGGGGGGGGGGGTGTGTACAAAATTCCAACAGCTAAAGTGCATCTTGATTGGGGAGCGGGAAAGGGGGCTGTGAACGTGGGCCTAATGGATAATTTACCTGCCGAAGTACTACTGGGCAACGATTTGGGCCCCATGACTTCTGCCTATGCTCCAGTATGCAACAACGAGGCGGACCCAGTGACTACACGGGCCCAAGCCCGGACGGAGCGAGAGCTTTCACCAGTGCGGGAGACACAGGTAAGACCTACCCCGACCTTGCCTGACAGGTTAGGCCCCATACCCTGGGACACCCCAGATGCTTTCGAGGCAGAGTCTAAGACTGACCCGACCTTACAAAAGTACCGGGAACGAGCAGAGACCGGAGGGGGCGGGGCAGATAACGAAACATTCTTATGGGAAAAAGGGAAACTATACCGCTGGACAGAGAAAAGGGGACAGCGTAGGCGACAGCTGGTAGTGCCCCACAAATACCGGCAAGAAATCCTCAAAATAGGCCACGACATCCCCTTAGCAGGCCACCTAGCCGTTACCCGTACCCTACACCGCATTACTCACACGTTCTTTTGGCCAGGGGTGCACGCTGACGTTAGAACTTACTGTAACACCTGCGATGTGTGTCAACGAGTAGGAAGGCGAGGCGATCACCCTAAAGCCCAGCTAGTAAATATGCCCATTGTAGAGGAACCCTTCAGCCGGGTTGCTATTGACCTAGTGGGACCACTGGCTACCCCTAGTCCCTCCGGTAAGCGATACATTCTTACCGTAGTGGACTACGCTACCAGGTACCCAGAGGCTGTCGCCCTATCCAACATACAAGCGGATACGGTAGCGAATGCACTAGTACAGGTGTTCTCCCGGGTAGGATTTCCAAAAGAAATCCTATCCGACCGAGGCACCCAATTTACGGCTGAATTGACCCAACAACTCTGGCAGGTTTGCAAAATTAAGTCCCTCCTAAGCTCCCCATACCACCCCCAGACGAACGGGCTGTGTGAGAGGTTCAATGGGACCCTCAAGCAAATGCTCAAGACGTTCACTCAGGAATACCGAGACTGGGAACGCTTCCTGCCGCACCTCCTATTTGCTTATCGGGAGGTGCCCCAGGAAACGACAGGGTTCTCTCCCTTCGAGTTGCTCTACGGAAGAAAGGTACGGGGACCCCTAAACCTGATCCGGGAGCACTGGGAGGGAGAGATGGAGGCTGACGGTGTCCCAATTGTGCCATACGTGCTGGAACTCAGGGACCGAATGGAGCAATTAGCCAAATCCGTGCGGGCTAATCTCCAGTTGGCCCAGAGAAGACAGAAAGTATGGTACGATCGGGGGGCCCGAAAGAGAATCTTCACCATAGGACAAAAGGTGTTAGTACTTAAGCCGGTGAAGACAGACAAATTGCAGGCGTCCTGGCAGGGTCCCTACCAGATCGTAGAGAAAAGGGGAGACACCACTTATGTGATAGCTAGCTGCCACGACAACAATCTTAGAAAGACATTCCATGTAAACATGCTCAAGGAATATTTTGAGCGACCAGAGAACGTGACGGCCGTATGTTGTTCCCCTCAGGAAGACCCCGACAGTTTACCCATTCCAGACCTATTAGAAAAGAGCCTCCCCACAGGTATAGTGGCGCAGGTTCAGATAGGGGACCGACTTAGCCCCACTGAAAGGGAGCAGCTCAACCAACTCCTCCAGTCCAAACACCTCACCTTCTCCCCGAAGCCAGGGTACACTACTTTAACCACCCACCAGGTAGATACTCCGGGACAAGCTCCCTTGCGCCAGGCTCCGTACCGAATCCCCGAAGCAGTTAGGACAGGAATGAAGAAGGAGATCGATGAGATGCTCCAGCTCAGGGTAATTGAGCCCTCCGATAGTCCCTGGGCCTCCCCAGTTGTCTTGGTGCCCAAGAAAGATGGGACCACCCGGTTCTGCGTAGACTATCGGAGGCTCAATGAAAATACTGTGACGGACGCTTACCCTATGCCCAGGGTAGACGAGCTACTCGATCGTATAGCCAGGGGAAATTACCTGACCACTATTGACCTCTGCAAAGGTTACTGGCAGATTCCCCTGGCCCCGGAGGCTATCCCCAAGTCGGCATTCGTCACCCCATTCGGCTTATATCAGTTTAGGGTAATGCCGTTTGGGATGAAGAATGCCCCAGCTACATTCCAGCGCTTGGTGGATAGGCTCCTGGATGGCTTCCAGAGTTTTGCTTGCGCCTACCTGGACGACATAGCGATCCACAGTGAGTCCTGGGAGGACCACTTAGCTCATGTGGGAATGGTTCTGGATCAGATCCGGGCTGCTGGCCTGACTCTGAAGCCAGAAAAATGCCACTTTGGGATGGCCGAGGTACAGTACCTGGGTCACCGGGTGGGGTGTGGAAAGCAGCGACCAGAGCCGGCCAAAATAGAAGCTGTCGCCAATTGGCCCACCCCCATCACTAAGACTCAGGTCCTAGCCTTCCTGGGCACGGCAGGGTACTATAGACGGTTCGTACCAGACTACAGCACACTTGCCAAACCCCTGACTGACTTGACCAAGAAGAACTTACCTCGACAGGTCCTGTGGTCTCCCCACTGTGAAACGGCTTTCCAGGCTCTCAAAAATGCTCTAATTAACGCTCCTGTCTTGGCGGCCCCAGCCCTTAACAAACGTTTTATCGTCCATACAGATGCTTCCATGTTCGGGCTGGGAGCCGTCCTCAGCCAAGTAGGCGAAGATGGAGGGGAGCATCCAGTTGCCTACATCAGCCGGAAGCTCCTGCCCCGCGAAGTCAGCTATGCAGCGGTCGAAAAGGAGTGTTTGGCTTTGGTGTGGGCATTAAAGAAATTGACTCCCTATTTATATGGTCAGGAGTTCACTCTGGTCACCGACCATAACCCGTTGGTGTGGCTGAACCGGGTCTCTGGAGATAACGGCAGGCTATTACGTTGGAGCTTATCGTTGCAAACCTTCAATTTCACCATTACTTACAGACCTGGGAAACAGAATGGCAACGCCGACGGGTTGTCCAGACAAACCGACCTCAGCCCCGCATAACCAGCGGTCTGGACAGCCTTAGTCTGCCCCGAAAAGGGGTCAGACCGTGTCTGCCAGAGTGTTCCACAGAAAGGGAGCAATGTTACAGAAGCATTAGTTATTTTGTTGTGAAGAGCTTATTTCCCAGCAGCAATGCCTGAACCAGCAAGCCAGCGCCTAAGAAGGGCTCCAAGAAAACCGTAACAAGTTTCATTTCATAAAGAGTTAACTCTTTTTTTTCAGCTTTTAGAAACTATTGTCTAATCACCTCTGGAGCCAGACTGCTAATTGATAAGATGAACTTGTAAACTTGTTATCTTAAGTACTGTAATCCTATTGTGGCCTGTCAAAGGACAGTGCTCTCTATCTAAATGTGTGATGGGGGATTTTGTGCTTCCCCCCCTCTCCCCCTGGGAGTGCCCTGTGTGCATGTAACCTTAATAAAAAGCAGGCTGGGCATCCCAGTCCTGAGTTCTTGTTTGACCCTCAATCGCAGCGTTGACTCGTTTTTGTGGGCAGAAGGGTATCCTAGCTGTACTGCAGCTAAGGGAGATTATTCTATATTTGCGAGACTCATATAGAATACTATGGAAAGCAGCTTCTCCCCTCTTTAGCAATAGGGATCCAGGCTACTAAGCGGTCCATCTCTCAGCGAGACTAAGGGTAACCGTAACACCTTGTTCTAAGAAGGAGCATCTGTTACATAACTTGGACGTGGTTCGTGCTTTGAAGTTTTACTTGCAAGCAACCAAGGATTTTCGTCAAACATCTTCTCTGTTTGTTGTTTATTCTGGAAAGCGTAGAGGTCAAAAAGCTACGGCTACCTCTCTTTCTTTTTGTCTGAAAAGCATCATACGTTTGGCATATACGAGACTGCTGGACAGCAGCCTCCTGAAAAGATTACGGCTCATTCCACTAGAGCTGTGGCTTCCACATGGGTTTTTAAAAACGATGCTTCTGTTGAACAGATTTGTAAGACTGCGACTTGGTCCTCCCTTCATACTTTTTCCAAATTTTCCAAATTTGATACTTTTGCTTCTTCTGAGGCTCTTTTTGGGAGAAAGGTGCTTCAAGCAGTGGTGCCTTCCGTTTAGGATCTTGTCTTGTCCATCCCTTTCATCCGTGTCCTAAAGCTTTGGTATTGGTATCCCACAAGTAAAGGATGAAACCGTGGACTCGGTATATCGTAAAAGAAATCAATTTATCAGGTAAGCATAAATTTCCTTTTTGGTATATTTCATGCCACCATTTCACTGCCAAATGCAATCAAATAAAAAAAATCACTAACTTTTTCATAAACTTTAGGTTTCTCACTGAAATTATTTAAAAACAGCTTGTGCAATTATGGCACAAATGGTTGTAAATGCTTCTCTGTGATCCCCTTTGTTCAGAAATAGCAGACATATATGGCTTTGGCATTGCTTTTTGATAATTAGAAGGCAGCTAAATGTCCCTGCGCACTACACTTTGTATTATGCCCAGCAGTTAAGGGGTTAACTTTAGTGTAGAGATCAGTCTCCCACCTGACACATCCCCTCACAAACAGCTCTATTCCCTCCCCCATCCCACAATTGTCACCGCCTTCTTAAGTACTGGCAGAAAGTCTGCCAGTACTAAAATAAAAGCCTTTTTTTTGTGTAAACATTTTTTTTTAAATACATTCATAGTTTCTGCAGTGTAGGTTCCCCCCCTAACCCCCCAACCTCCATGATCCCCCCCCCCTTAAACAGCTCTCTTTACCTCCCCCCCTCTTCCTATTTGTTGCCATTTTAGGTACTGGCAGCTGCCTGCCAGTACCCAATTTCTTAAAATAAGGTGCTTTTTTAATTTTTTTTTCATTTAACCCCATTTTTCTGTAGTGTAGCTGCCCTCCCTCAATATAGTACCTCCTACCCCTCCCAGATCCCCTTTACAAAGAAATATTTCCCCTCTTCCTCCCTCTCCCATAGAAATACGAGTGATCGCACGCTCCCGCCCACCCTGCCGGAACTAGTCCAGCGATGGGCCGCCCACCCACCTCCCTGCAGCTGCTTCCACCCACTAACGATCGGCACCATCGCTGGCCGATGCAGAGAGGGCCACAGAGTGGCCCTCTCTGCATTGGTGTGCCAAAAAAGATATTGCAGTGATGTCTCAATATCGAGGCATCACAGCAATACCTTAAAAGCGGCTGGAAGTGATCAGGATCGCTTCCAGCTGCTTTAAACCCCTAACGACGTACAGGGTACGTCACTGGTCTTTAAAGACCAGTTTGTGTATGACGTACCCTGTACGACATGTGTCATTAAGGGGTTAAAGGAACATTGTGCACTAGATTTTTTTTGCATATTTTGTAGATGATCCATTTATCGCCCATCTGGGAGTGTTTTTATAACAATATATAGTTTTGCTTATTTTTAAATAACATTGTGCTGCTTTTCAGACTCCTAACCAAGCCCCAGCGTTTTAGAAGTAGACTGTTGTCTATCTAATCCAGCTTGCTCCTATTACTCTAAAGGGTCTTTCATATGCAGGGGAGGGGAGAGTGTCTGTTTTTTTGCTTTGCAGCCTATTTCAGTGGGTGTCCCAGCCTAACCTCATCATCCGTGCTAAACTGGGAGCTTCTAAGTACGTTTTTAAAAGGTTTTATACTGGATTTTTAGATCGGTATCTGTGCATATTCTTCTTTATAGTAGTGTCTATTACATGAAAATTGGTGTATACTGTCCATCTAAAGAGTAAAACTTAGGTAGGCTTATAGGCTGATTTCTAAGACTCTGCATTCCACCTCTTATCTCACTGTCTGGCTGTGATTAGATAATAACATGTACTGTTTGTTCATGTGTGCCATATAGTTAACATTGTGCTCACTCCCAGAGTTTAAGAGTTGGCACTCATTGCCTGAAATGCAAGTCTATCAAAAGAACTAAAATAAGGGGGCAGTCTGCAGAAGCTTAGATACAAGGTAGTCATTTAGGTAAAAAGTATATTTCTATAACAGTGTTGGTTATGCAAAACTGGGGAATGGTAAATAAAGGGATTATCTTTTTTTTTTTTTTTTTATTGAGGTTTGAAACAAGGCATTCAAACTTTTGAAACCAAAGTAAATAGGAGTTACAATACAATATCAGGCTATAATATACAGTATAAATAACATGCCATACCATCGTCGAGCCTTACAGTGAACACAAGGGGTCACTTTTGGACCTCATAAAAAAGAAAAAAAATTGTAAATACAGAAGGCTCCTTGAAATATGAGACCACTTATGGATCTCATCTGATAAGGCTCATTTTTATATTAGAATATTAGTTCGTAACTATAAGGTTATAGTGTTAGGTTAAGTGGTTATAATATTCACAGTGTGTAGGTGAATGCTTGCGCTAAATGTGTGTGTGAACATCTGGATGTTGTTAAAAAGGACATGTGATTATAGTGTGCAACATCTGGAGGAGAAGCACCGAACATAGCAATACAATAGTAACACCAAGGTTAACAGGGGCAAGAAAAAAAAAGGGGGGGGGGGAGAAGAGGGGGAGGGAGATATACTGAAAAAATGGGGAGAGAAGAGATGGATGAGAGGCTGAGGATTATTCGACTCTTCTTTTAGCTTTTAAATTTTGGGGGGTCTGATTCTCCTCCACAGCTCCCAGGTTTGACAATGCAAGGAGACCTTATTATTTGAGGTGAAGATGGGACTCTCCATAATCTCGAGGTAGTCCATAGTTTTAGCTATTTCAAGCCAGGTGGGGGTATTAATTTGTTTCCACAAACGTGCAATAGCGAGCTTGGTGGCCATCCATAGATATATACTGAGCAGACCCACTGGGGTGAGGGAAAAACCCCACATCCATGTGGAATAGTACCTTCTGCGGATCTACCCAAAGGGTCGAATCCACGTTGGAGCACCTACGGGAGAGCATGGCCCATAAGGGCTGTAGGGCAGGACATTCCCACCAAATGTGTGCCGATGAGCCAATCTGACCGCAGCCTCTCCAGCATAACGGAGATTTTAAATAGGATATTTTAAAGAGTCGTAGTGGGGTCAGATGCCATTGCGTACATATCTTAAGGTATAGTTCTAGCATTGTGACGCAGTGAAGAGCTCGTTTAGTTATTGACATAGCTTTAGACCAAATCTCTTGGGTGGCTTGAAACCGTGGGACTCTTTCCCATGTAATGATATAAGCTGATTTAAGATAAGTAGGGGGATTCAAGATATCCTGATAGGATATCGAAAGTGCTCTGGGGATTCTCTTGCCTGTACACCATCTCTGCTCCCAGCCCGTAGGGGCTCGTAGAGGAAGAGTTGTGAAACCCCATGAATGTAAGAGGCTTTTCAACCTCCAGAATTCGAACTGTAATAGCTGAGAAGGTTGAAATGTGGAGCGGAAGCTTTCAAGTGTCATCAGTTGCCTGTTAGGGAATAAATCTTGTAAAGTAACAATTCCGTGAGAATCCCATATTGAGGGATGTGAGTCTTGGAGTGCACAAAGGAGGCCCGATAATGTGTGGGTCGGGAACGGATGGGGAGCTATATGGGGGAGTGATCGGGTTTTATCCCAAAACTTTAAGGCTGAAAGGACAATAGGGTTTTTAATATCAAGAGAGACCCTGATGTGCTTAGGAATCTATAATAGGTCAGAAAGTGTGATTGGATGTGGTAAGGTAGCTTGTTCCAGTATCCACCACTTGCAGTTAGAGGTTTCAGAGTTCCACGGGAGGATGTGAGCCAATCTAGAAGCTTCATGGTAGTATGCCAAGTTGGGAGCGCCAGCACCCCCACTTAGCAATGGTTGTTGTAAGATTCTAGTAGCGACTCTTGGATGTTTACCCTTTCAGATGAATTTATTGCAAAGAAGTTGAAATTTCCCAATTAGGGATTTAGAAATAGGAATCAGTAGTGACTTAAACAAATAGGGATTATCAATTTTAAACAATAACATTTTGAGTGTTTACTGTCCCTTTAACTGGACTTTTGTGACATTTTTCTACCACTCTAGGGAAACTTCCCAGACTGCAACAGCAACGCTGCACTCTGTCACTGCATTATTTTGTTTTTAATATTTTCTTTAACCGCTTTTTTCCCACCCCCATAATAGTGTTCTCTGTTGTTTGTTTTTTTTTCCCTCTCAGAAAACTGGAGAAGCAGAGGGAAAGAGAGCGGAAGAAAGAACAGAAACGCAAAATCGCCAGTTTGTCGTTTAATTTGGATGAAGATGAGGAGGAAGAAGACGAAGATGATGATGAAGATGATGATGAAATGGAAGATGATGAAGACATAATAAAGGAAGGTCAGTGTGCTGTTGTACCGCGGTGACGTTTGTTGTACTGCTGGGTCCGTGTGATTGTGTCTATTTCTAAAGTAGAGCGTTGGTGGCAGCAATCTATATGGCCAATTGCACAATTATTAACCAGCCTTCCATATAGTAAAGAAAATGCCTTTGTTGTACTGGAATGATTGTAAACACTCATCAGAACTAGCCTAGCGGATAAGCTAAATGGGACATGAAACACTGTATTTTTATTTCATTATTCAGTTTCCAATTTACTTCTATTATCAAATTTACTTTGTTCTAATGTTATTCCTTGCTGAAGAGATACCTAGGTAGGTAGCATGCGCATGCCTGAAAGTGAAGGTAAACTTGAGCGTACTCGCTCAAGTCATAGGATATCATTTTAAAAATGAGTGAGACTTTCATTCATGAAATCGCTAATTTATCCTTATCTTCTTAGATTTTTACATTTTAATGCCGGAATTAGCGCCGTTCCTCCCCCGCTATAGCCTTCAGATGAATGACAGATGACTCATCTGCAATCCACTAATCGTTGTGCAATTAATAGCACAGGCTCGCCGCTGGCTATTTCCAGTGACAAGAATTGAGGGTATACTTAGCGCTGTCCCGCCACCACTATTCTAAAAAAAGAAAACCCTTAATTACCGGCGACGTACATGGTACGTCGTGGTCATTAAGGGGTATAAAAAGGCCATTGTATATGTCTGTTTCAAATAGAGTCCCAGTTTTGATCCTCATAACAAGTACTTAACAACCACAAAAACACTTTCTGGAACTTATTTGTAGGGGTTAAACACATAGCATTAAGGGGTCGCTAGTCTTAAAACGAATTAGAGCATATTTTTTCAACTGAAATGGTCCTTTTAAAGCAAACTATATAAAACACCAGGCCTGTTTCATATAAGGTTTTTTTTTCTCTCTTTCTCTTTTTTCTCTCTCTTTTTTTCTCTCCTTTTTTCTCTTTCTCTCTTTCTTCTCTCTCTCTCTCTCTCTCTCCTCCTTTTTTTCTCTCTTTCTTCTCTTTGTTCCCTTTTTTCTCTCTCTCTTTTTTCTCTTCTCTTTCTTCTCTTTTTTTCTCTTTTTTTCTCTTCTCTTTCTTCTCTTTTTTTCTCTTTCTCTTTTTTCCCTTTCTCTTTTTTTCTCTTTCTTTTTTTTCCTCTCTCTTTTTTCTCTCCTTTTTTCTCTTTCTCTCTTTCTTCTCTCTCTCTCTCTCTCTCTCTCTCTCTCTCTCTCTCTTTCTCTTTTTTTCCTTCTTTTTTCTCTCCTTTTTTCTCTTTCTCTCTTTCTCTTTTTTCTCTTCTCTTCTCTTTTTTTCTCTTTTTTCTCTTTCTCTTTTTTCTCTTTCTCTTTTTTCCTCTCTCTTTTGTTCTCTTTCTCTTTTTTCTCTCTCCTTTTTTCTTTCTTTCTTTCTATCTGGAATGATATTGAGTGATTACTATTTTATAATAAATAAATGATATAATATAAATAACTATAAATGCTATACATACAGACCCACCTAGTGTAAGAAGAAATAGTTTGCGGGGAACTGTAACATATATTCCCTAGATGAATTCTCTTTTCTTCTGTTATGTGTGATCAGTCCACGGGTCATCATTACTTCTGGGATATAACTCCTCCCCAACAGGAAATGCAAGAGGATTCACCCAGCAGAGCTGATATAGCTCCTCCCCTCTACGTCAGTCCCAGTCATTCTCTTGCACCCAACGACTAGATAGGATGTGTGAGAGGACTATGGTGATTATACTTAGTTTTTATGACTTCAATCAAAAGTTTGTTATTTTACAATAGCACCGGAGCGTGTTATTACTTCTCTGGCAGAGTTTGAAGAAGAATCTACCAGAGTTTTTTACTATGATTTTAACCGGAGTAGTTAAGATCATATTGCTGTTCTCGGCCATCTGAGGGAGGTAAAGGCTTCAGATCAGGGGACAGCGGGCAGATGAATCTGCATTGAGGTATGTAGCAGTTTTTATTTTCTGAATGGAATTGATGAGAAAATCCTGCTATACCGCTATAATGACATGTATGTATACACTTCAGTATTCTGGGAATGGTATTTCACCGGAACTACTCTGTTAAAGGTCACTAATCCTTTTAATAAATATTATCATGTTAAACGTTTTTGCTGGAATGTAGAATCGTTTACATTGCTGAGGTACTGAGTGAATAAATGTTTGGGCATTATTTTCCACTTGGCAGTTGTCTGCTTTAAATTGTGACAGTTTCGTTTCTCCTCACTGCTGTGTGTGAGAGGGAGGGGCCGTTTTTGGCGCTCTTTTGCTACGCATCAAAAATTTCCAGTCAGCTACTATTATATTTCCTGCATGATCCGGTTCACTGTCAGATCTCAGGGGTCTTCAAACTTCTTTGAAGGGAGGTACATTCTCTCAGCAGAGCTGTGAGAATTTTATATTGACTGTGAATAAAAACGTTACTCTATAATTTTTTATGTCAAACTTCTCTGAAACTGACTGCTTGGAAATTGAACGCTTGATTTTATCAAAGCGTGGTTTTTCTGAGTCGGTTATTGATACCCTGATCCAGGCTAGGAAGCCTGTTACCAGAAAGATTTACCATAAAATATGGCGTAAATACCTATACTGGTGCAAATCCAAACGTTACTCCTGGAGTAAGGTTAGGATCCCTAGGATATTGTCTTTTCTACAAGAAGGTTTAGAAAAGGGTTTATCGGCTAGTTCATTAAAGGGACAGATTTCAGCTCTGTCCATCTTGTTACACAGGCGTCTGTCAGAAAATCCAGACGTCCAGGCCTTTTGTCAGGCTTTAGCTAGGATCAAGCCTGTGTTTAAAGCCGTTGCTCCGCCATGGAGTTTAAACTTAGTTCTTAACGTTTTACAAGGTGTTCCATTTGAACCCCTTCATTCCATTGATATAAAATTGTTATCTTGGAAAGTTCTGTTTTTAATGGCTATTTCCTCGGCTCGAAGAGTCTCTGAGTTATCAGCATTACATTGTGATTCTCCTTATCTGATTTTTCACTCAGATAAGGTAGTTCTGCGTACTAAACCTGGGTTCTTACCTAAGGTAGTTACTAACAGGAATATCAATCAAGAGATTGTCGTTCCATCCTTGTGTCCAAATCCTTCTTCAAAGAAGGAACGTCTTCTACACAATCTAGATGTAGTTCGTGCCCTCAAGTTCTACTTGCAGGCAACTAAAGATTTTCGCCAAACTTCTTCCCTGTTTGTCGTTTATTCTGGACAAAGGAGAGGTCAAAAAGCTTCTACTACCTCTCTCTCGTTTTGGCTTCGTAGCATAATACGTTTAGCCTATGAGACTGCTGGACAGCAGCCTCCTGAAAGAATTACAGCTCACTCCACTAGAGCTGTGGCTTCCACTTGGGCCTTTAAGAATGAGGCCTCTGTTGAACAGATTTGCAAGGCTGCAACTTGGTCTTCGCTTCATACTTTTTCCAAATTTTACAAATTTGACACTTTTGCTTCTTCGGAGGCTATTTTTGGGAGAAAGGTTCTTCAGGCAGTGGTTCCTTCTGTATAATGAGCCTGCCTATCCCTCCCGTCATCCGTGTACTTTTGCTTTGGTATTGGTATCCCAGAAGTAATGATGACCCGTGGACTGATCACACATAACAGAAGAAAACATAATTTATGCTTACCTGATAAATTCCTTTCTTCTGTTGTGTGATCAGTCCACGGCCCGCCCTGTTTTTAAGGCAGGTAAATATCTTTTAAATTATACTCCAGTCACCACTTCACCCTTGGTTACTCCTTTCTCGTTGATTCTTGGTCGAATGACTGGGACTGACGTAGAGGGGAGGAGCTATATCAGCTCTGCTGGGTGAATCCTCTTGCATTTCCTGTTGGGGAGGAGTTATATCCCAGAAGTAATGATGACCCGTGGACTGATCACACAACAGAAGAAAGGAATTTATCAGGTAAGCATAAATTATGTTTTTTACATTCTCTCAACTTGCAGAATTGCCAAAGAAGAAAAAGAAGCTTGGGAAAAATCCAGATGTGGATACAAGTTTCTTGCCAGACAGAGATAGAGAGGTACGATCATTTTACATTGTTTGCGTAAACTGGCACAGTCAAAAAATGTTTTTACACACATCTGGTCAGAATGAGTAAAATCACATTTAACTGAATTTCAGAAATCGTTTGGGTGAATCATTTGTAGAAGAATGAATCAATTGTTATAAAAATATGTTTCCCTCTATAAACAGATTACTAATATGCAAGTATTAGCAATGTGAATGCCACACACCTACATACACACAGAACCCTAAGTATATATAGTGAATCCGCAGGAATGACACAGAACTCTCTATGATTTCAACATAAACACTTAAAGGGGACAGTAAAGTCAAAATTAAACTTTAATTATTAAATTTTAAACATTTTTATATACACACTTTCTGAGGCACCAGTTTCTACTGAGCATGTGAACAAGTTCACAGGATATACGTATAGTAGTCTGTGATTGGCTGATGGCTGTCACATGATAAAGGGGGCCGGCAAATGGGGGTGGGGAAATATGTCAGAAAAAAAAATCTGCTTAGTTAAAATTCAGAGTAAGTGTTATTGCATTGTCTTTTTATTATGCACTTGTTAATTATGCAATTCTACTGTAATTAATGGTTCTGTGGTAAATGGAAGTGAAGGGCCAGATGTAAAGTAGTAGAGGTTCTCTTTGTGGCTAGTGTGGGATGTCTACGATGCTTCCTTATCTTTATCCAGGTGTGGGACTATACCTTAAAGGGAAAGTCTACTCCAGAATTTTTATTGTTTAAAAAGATAGATAATCCCTTTATTACCAGGATCCACTAAATTAGAGAAAATAAGTTACATACCAAGAAAATCGGCTTTTAGTAATGAAACAATAGTCTTTTCGACATAATTTTCGTTACAATATAATGAATTATGTAACATTATAAAAAGGAACTTATCCATATTGAGAGGTGATGAAATTCTATCAGAGGTAGTGGAAAAGGTTAAATTTGTTTCCAAGAAAGCACCCACACTTGCAAACAGGCTTTCCCCTAGTATGGTCAATAGTAACCAGAGAGAAACAGGAAGTAATTGGTTGTCCAAGAGAGGCACTTTTAAATGTCTTTCTAAGAATTGTCTCACTTGCCAAGTTATCTCTTCTGGCGCTAAGTTTTCAAATTGGATAACTACGCAGAATTTTAAAATAGAGCATTATGCCAATTGCGGTACAACCTTTGTGATTTACCTTCTTGAGTGTATGTTATGCCATGAACGATATATAGGGCAGACCACACGTGCTCTAAGGTCAAGGATAGGTGAACATAAGAGGGACATTAAGAACTTTAACAAGGACTCTAGCGTAGCTAGACATTTTAATTGCCTTAATTTTACCAACGAGTCTAAATTTTCTGTTAAGGTAATTGACCTTGCAAAAAAAAAACCTTAGGGGTGGTAACATATATAAAATATAGATTTACCCACATTATTATTATTCCTTTCATTGTACATTTACTCAATGTGCCTTTGCAATTATTTATATGAAAGTATTTTGTTTCTTCTTCTTTTGTTCATTCTTTATTATGTTAACTTTAATCGTTGATACCACCCTTTTCAATAAGTTTTAATAAGTTTCTAGTTCATACATGAGCCCCTGATGCATTACATACAATTAAGATGATTGATTTGTATAATACATCTACCCTGATCCAACATAAAAATATGGTTTGAATGTTATGGTTTTACATATGTCTTTCTTATATCTGCATTATCTTGTTATCACAGCCATATTGCCATATCTTACTTTATTCTACATATTTAGACTGATATATAACAGATTTATGTAATCATTTGTTTATTCACATCTTTATAATCTATATGCACTAGTGGTTGTGCCAACATTGTAACATCTTTTGGGATTTATTTTGGCTAACTATCAAATAGCAATACAAACAAAACAATTTGTAGTAATGATTTCTTTTATTATCATGCATTTGTATTGTATCATTTTGATTTTAATGTGTTGATGTTATATTTGGTATATGCTTGTATTGTTTGTATACTGTTTCCAAGGGAACATGTTAGTAGCTCTTGGATTGGTTGTAATCTTCCTTAAATGGTGTATCATACAGGAATGGAGTAATCCTATGAGTAAGTGCCGCACGGCACAAAACATGTCAGGACTCCACCTCCTCCTCTCCATGTAATTGTAGCATTGTGCAAGTTTTTAATCGTTTTTCAATAAATAGTTCTATTTTAACTTACAAGGATTGTTGGAGTGCTGCCTTTCCAATTTTTCTCTCACATTTTGGGGCTTGCTCGGCCTGTCTCCCCCTTGGCTGCCACCCCGCCAACAGTGCATGCTTTGGCCTGTCGCACATCTCAAGCTTGGATTGGACCGCAGCTTACACACCTCCCTGGCTGTAGCGACGTCATCACCTTCACACTACCTTTATTACCCATTCCCCAGCTTTGCATAATCAACACTGTGATATTGATACACGTTTTACCTCTGTGATTACCTTGTATCTAAGCCTGTGCAGACTGCCCCCTTTATTTCAGTTCTTTTGACAGACATGTATTTTAGCCAGTCAGTGCTGACTCATAAATAACTACACGGGCGTGAGCACAATGTTATCTTTATGGCACACACATGAACTAAAGCCCTCTAGCTGTTAAAACTGTCAAATGCATTCAGATAATGCTAGCCTTCAAGGTATTAGAAACTAGCATATGAGCCTACCTATGTTTAAGTTTCAACTAAGAATACTAAGAGAACAAAGCAAATTTGATGATAAAAGTAAATTGGAAAGATAGGCAATTAGATGACCTATGACTGTCCCTTTTAAATTACACTGGTATATATAATAGAGGCTGTTAGGGTAAGGGTTCAGGTAACTGAATAGGCCATTTGTATTGTTGAATTTACTGTGTAGGTTATCCTGGAGGAGACAGTTTTGAGGAAGAAAAAAAAAAAAAGATGTCTGTATTAGAAGAAATAGTATTAGCATTTGGTCAACAGTTTGTCAACTTTCATATAAGTTGTTGTATAGTGTAACTGTTGACAGAAGAGATTATGGATAATTGTGCAAAGAGAAGATTGAGTTGAATTGGGTAAAACTGCAGGATTAGATATAGCACCAACGTGTAACTGCAAAAGAAAAAGAGCACGGCAGTAATGCATACAGTCCTGTATTCTGTTGTTTGTTTGTTTTTTGTTTTAATAAAGTTTTTATTGAAAAGAATGCTCAATACAACAATGTGTTTAACAATAACATCACAAGGAGCTAAAGTGGCATGTTGTCTTCTATATGAATCTGCAAGTTTAGCATATTGAATCCATTGAGGTCAAGAATGGTTCTTGCATTTAGGTCTGTCCTTGTATTCAATATAATGCAGATCTTGAGCAGTGTACACACTAGCCAGTGTGTTTTTCTTGCTTGTAAAAGCTTATTGCTTTAAAATATTGAAACTTATAACAAGATAATCACATAACATTGTTAAAGGACCAATATGGTTGGGGCCTCTGTGGTATTCCATTTCTGGGGTATTAAGATTTTAGCACTGTTGATCATCTTTGAGGTTCAGGAGTTTGTGGAATAAAATGATTCCTGGGTCAATGGGGATGTGGGAGGATAATGTTTTGTTCATGTGTGTTATAACATCATACCAAAAGGATCCTAATTTATCACATCTCAAGTACCATCGTGATAAGTATTTTTAGTTCATCTCTTAGATTTTGGATGATAATGACGCTCTTTTGTGTTTGTTAAAAATCTTTCCCCAGTCTTTTGAAGTCATGTTTGTTCCCAGGTCAGTTTGCCATTTATATCATTTTATATATAGATGAGATAGTGTGTCGGAGATAATGTTGTGATATGCATACATTTTCAAAGGCTGTCAACGAGCGTGCTATATTATTATATTTGCTTGTGGGTGCTGAGGTAGTGTAACATTTTGTGCATGCATAAACCAAGAAAGAGATGCTTTACCTATTTTGTTTGCCAAATCTTGTTTCTGGAGGATTTTTACGCCTGGGGCAATAACTTTTTAATATATAGTCTTTCAGATGAGGGCAATTTGGTGTATTGGCATCTGTTTGTGAAAAAGGAAATTCTGGGTTGTTGGGTATTGGGGTCAGTGGGGATGGCTGTGTGTGCTTGTATTAATAGTTTTATCCCATTGTGTGAAAAGTTCTGCAAGGAGGGGGTAATTTCTGATGTTTTCTGGTCTGCATTCAGGTCGTAGCCACACCAACCTACCAACATTGCTTATTTGTAGTATTTCCCTGTCCAGCTGGACCCATTGCTTGTTATTTGAATTGAAGCTCCAGTCTATTATTCATTGTAGTAGGTAGCTAATCTATAGCGTGTTATGTCGGGAACTCCAAGTTCTCCCCTATCCCTGGTTAGGTACAGAGTTTTTCTGGGAACCCTAGGCCTGATTCCGTTCCATGTGAATTTGCCATATTCAGTGAATGTGTCGAGGAGGATCGGTAGTCCAATTTCTAAGTCTGTGAGTGTTAATTGGATGTCATCAGCATACATGGCCAATTTGTATTCCTATGTTTGTGTAGGTATTCCTTTAATGTTGGGGTCAAACCTGATCTTGCACGCAAGTACTTCAATCGATAGGGCGAATAGAATGGGTGACAATGGGCATCCTTGCCATGTGCCATTCTTGATATTAAAGGGTTCCGAGAGTATGGAGTTAGTCTTAACTTTTGCAGTTGGTTTGGAGTAGAGTAAGAATATTTTGTCTCTAAATTGTTGGCCTATGTAAGTTTTGGACAGATTGGTCCTGAGAAAATCCCTGTCCAACCTGTCAAATGCTTTCTTAGCATCTGTTGAAATAAATGACAATGGTTTTTGAGTATTGTGGGCATATGTTTTCAGTTGTAGTATTTTAAGGGTGTTTTCCCTAGCCTCTCTCCCTGGGATGAAGCCTACTTGGTCAGGTTCTATCAAGTGTGTTAGTAGTGAGTTCAGCCTGTCTGCCAATATTCTTGCAAATATTTTTATATCAGTGTTCAGGAGAGATATTGGTCTAAAATTTTCTGGGGCATTGGTAAGACAGTTATAAATGCTTCTAACATGTATTTAGGAAATCCTTCTTTTGGGTCTAGAGAGTTGAACAGCATAGTAAGTTTAGGGACTAGAATGCGTGCAATTTTTTTTTATAGTTTTTGCTCCCGTAGCCATCAGGTCCTGGCTCTTGCCTGTTGGCAGTGCTTTGATTGCTTTCATGATTTTGGTATTACTAATTGGTGAGTCTAGTTCTTGAGATTGCTCATCACTAAGTTTGGGTAAATCAATTTTATCTAAATATCTGTTAATACTCTCTTGTTTCACATTAGGAGTCTTCTCCTGCTATGTTTATATAGGGTAGAATAATATTTGCGGAATGTGTCTGAAATAGCGGGGCTGTCGCATATGAGTTGACCCTTTTTAGTTTTATGGTGGTGGATGTGGGATTTTAGTTGTTTTACGTCGCAAGGCTCTAGCCAGAAGCTTGCCTGCTTTGTTTCCTTCGTCATAGAATCTTTGTTGTAAGATTAATGCACGTTTTTGATGTTCTTGTTGTAAAGCATTTAGCTCATTTTTAGTTTGTGTGAGGCAGGTCAGGAGGTTGGTATTTTTAGGACAATTTTTATGTGTTTGCTCTAAATTTCGTAGTTCAGTCAGTAAGGTTTCATACTGGATTCTCTTTTGTTTTTATTAAGTTGGCTTTTTGTTTAGATAACTCTCCCCTTTATAACACATTTATACGCTTCCCATAAATTGGTCATTGTAGTGTCTGGGGTGTTGTTTAGATCGAAGTATTCTACTAGGGTTTTTTCTATGTCCAGTTTAATTAAGGGGTGGTCATGTAGGCCGTCATCTTAGAGTTACATTCATATTGATATTACAGAAGACTGCCGGGGCGTTGCGAGGATACCTCTCGTGTTGATGACGCAGTATTTAATGTGCGCGGCAGTTGTAGGGCCTTCCTTTACTGATGGCGTCTTTTGAGGAGCCGGGTTGTCTGCGAGCTGCTGTAAATTCCAGATCATACTCGTTTCTATGGCTTATTATAAGTTATTGCCCATCTTGTGAGTGCATTTAGTGGTGCCAAAAGCCTCTAATTGGTTGTATTGCACCAGCCTCTTATTTTAATTGAGGAGTAGATGTAAGAGCTATGAAACTGTTTGCAAAATTTATAAAACACAGTGCATTAAAGTGAATGTAATTTTTTATGCAAAAGTGCCCAGTTTTTAAAAATTTGATTAAAAACAGGTGCACTTTAATTCATCAAAATTGATTTAACTCGTTGTGAAAAAATACTTTTTAAACTTGAGAGCCGCTCCAGCTTCCCCCGGTTATCGCAAGCCATTTCTGACGTCAGAAATGATGGATGGGTCATCTTCCAATCACGGCTCTCCCCCCCCCCCCCCCCCCCCGGGGTAATCAGTGTCTGAGTCAACGCTGTGTTTGGAGGAAGACGATTCCTAATTTTAGACCCAGGAAGAGGCTTTGCAACGGGAGGAGGAAGCTTGAGCGTCTGTCAAGATCAAAAGGTAAGTATTTTTTCACAACACAAGTGAAATGTAAATTTTGATGAATTAAAGTGCCCCTGTTTATAATCAAATTTTTTAAAACCGGGCACTTTAGCATAAAAATTTACATTCACTTTAAGAACCAAACACAGGGCTGGAAGGGATGTATTACACATAACTATGCATTATTTCTATGTCTCTTAGAGTTACATTCATATTGATATTACAGAAGACCTAATTGGGAAGGTTGGGAAGAAGAATTACTTCTAAACAAATGTTTTCTGATATTAACGAATATAGATTTCCTGGAAAACCTATGTCACTAGACCTATGGTACCTGTTAAGTTTGTATTTCTGTAAGTTATCTAACACAATTACTTCCAAATATAGGAAGAAGAGAATAGGCTTCGAGAAGAACTTAGACAGGAGTGGGAACGTAAACAGGAAAAGATAAAGAGTAAGTATCTGTAGGAGCTGCCAGTGGGTTGGAGGCTCCATAACCTCATAAAACCTTGCACAAATTAACTGTAAGGAGGATCCGTTGTCTTAGTGGTGACCCATCTAGGGAACCTTGAGAAGGGTCAGACTGAACCACCACCTGAGTAGTATTTAGCTCAATAGGATCGAGACACTAGACAGTGCCACCATCTTAACAGTGGCTGATCAGAATGAGTGACATTCCTATTGGGGGCCTAAAATAGGTCAGAGGAAATGTAATTTGTACAGTCATCATATTATTGAAAGCTAGACCTGAATTAAAGCGATCCACCATACCAGTGGTAGCTAGTGCCAGGGCAAAACAAACGGCGATGCCGTCAAGATCCTCATATCCTGAAATATTTATTGCAGAGTCAGCTGGAGCTTTCATTACAACTGGAGCTAGAATAGGATCAGATGGAGCTACCATTCTAATATATGTGAGAGTCAGATTAGATAAAAAGGTATCATTGGATTGGGAGGTAGACCAGTTTGAAATGTAAAAATTACCCTATTTGGAGCGTAGTCTCAGCTATATATGACTCCTAAAATGCTACGTGTGAGTGGCAGTTAGAGCCAAGTCTAAACAAACCACAGTTGAGGTGGGCACTAATGAGCAAGTAGGGTCAGTCCAGAAACAGGAGTTATCATCTGAATGGTTGCAAGTGCCACGTCAGCAGAAGTTAGTCACAATGGTAGCTAGTGCCAGGTCCACAGAAGTCACTGTCACAATGGTAGCTAGTGCCAGGTCAGCAGAAGTTACCATCACAATGGTAGCTTGTGCCGGGTCAACAGTAGTCACTGTCACAATGGTATCTTGTGCCAGGTCAGCAGTAGTCACTGTCACAATGGTAGCTTGTGCCAGGTCAGCAGTAGTCACTGTCACAATGGTAACTTGTGCCAGGTCAGCAGTAGTCACTGTCACAATGGTAGCTTGTGCCAGGTCAGCAGTAGTCACTGTCACAATGGTAGCTTGTGCCAGGTCAGCAGTAGTCACTGTCACAATGGTAGCTTGTGCCAGGTCAGCAGTAGTCACTGTCACAATGGTAGCTTGTGCCAGGTCAGCGGTAGTCACTGTCACAATGGTAGCTAGTACCAGGTCAGCGGTAGTCACTGTCACAATGGTAGCTTGTGTCAGGTCAGCAGTAGTCACTGTCACAATGGTAGCTAGTGCCAGGTCAGCTGTAGTCACAATGGTAGCTAGTACCAGGTCAGCAGAAGTCACTGTCACAATGGTAGCTTGTGCCAGGTCAGCAGATGTCACTGTCACAATGGTAGCTTGTGCCAGGTCAGCAGTAGTCATTGTCACAATGGTAGATAGTTCCAGGTCAGCAGAAGTCATTGTCACAATGGTAGATAGTGCCAGGTCAGCAGAAGTCACTGTCACAATGGTAGCTAGTACCAGGTCCACAGAAGTCACTGTCACAATGGTATCTAGTGCCAGGTCAGCAGTAGTCACTGTCACAATGGTAGCTAGTTCCATGTCAGCTGTAGTCACAATGGTAGCTTGTGCCAGGTCCACAGAAGTCACTGTCACAATGGTAGCTAGTGCCAGGTCAGCAGTAGTCACTGTCACAATGGTAGTTAGTGCCAGGTCAGCAGTAGTCACTGTCACAATGGTAGCTAGTGCCAGGTCAGCAGTAGTCACTGTCACAATGGTAGTTAGTGCCAGGTCAGCAGTAGTCACTGTCACAATGGTAGTTAGTGCCAGGTCAGCAGTAGTCACTGTCACAGTGGTAGCTAGTGCCAGGTTAACACTAGTCACTGTCACAGTGGTAGCTAGTGCCAGGTTAACACTAGTCACTGTCACAATGGTAGCTAGCCTCTAATCAGAGCAAATTACCATTCCAAAGTAAGAGAGAGATAGTTGGATCAAAGGGAGCCTTATTCTCTGTGGGATCTATTATATAAACCTCCCTTTTTCCTATCAGGTGAAGAAATAGAGATCACATTCAGTTACTGGGATGGGTCTGGACATCGCAGAACAGTAAAGGTAAATATCTAACATGCTTCCTTATGTAGACTTTGCAGTTGAAGTCTTCTGATACGAATCTTGTATGTGGTACTCTCTGTACCTATTACATTTATATACATGGGTGTGAATTCTTCTCTTCTGGACCCTATAAATGTTTAAATTATAATTATAGTTCAGTTACCCATGAGAGAAAATGTCAATATAAATTATAATTTTCACTAATTTTTTTAAACTGTAAACTCCAAATTTTCTTCATAAACAGGGAGAGTCCACAGCTGCATTCATTACTTTGGGGAATTCAGAACCTGGCCACCAGGAGGAGGCAAAGACACCCCAGCCAAAGGCTTAAATACCTCCCCCACTTCCCTCATCCCCCAGTCATTCTTTGCCTTTCATCACAGGAGGTTGGCAGAGAAGTTTTGGAAGATTAGAGATAGTCTCTTATGGAGGGTAGTACTCTTCGAAATGGGACTGGAGTTTTAAGTAGTCCTGTCAGCCTCTCAGTGAGAGCATGGAGAGTCTCTCTGCAAAATCATCTTGACTCATATTAACAGCTCCTTAGCAATCAGCGTTGACAAGTTTCGCTGCTTGCTTTGTTCACTCAAGTCCATGTCAGAAGCGAAGCTACTATCTGTCACACTTGAAAGGCTGTGTTCCTGTTCCACGGTGTGGATTCCAGGTAAGACCGTTTCATTCTGCTACAGTGTGTGAAATGTAATGTAAACGAAGAAGCAGGGTCTCGGTGGGACTCCTTTATCTTATGGAATCGTGGGTTAATATTTCCTGAGGGGGGTTATTGAACAGGGGGGACTTTAATCATGTTTGTTCTGGACTGCACGGTGTACCTTGTGACTAGACGTGGTCACGTTTCTAGCCTCCATTTCCATATTCCTGACCGCGTGACGAAGGAGAGAGTCTGTTTTGCTAGTTGTCTGGGTCATAGTAGGTGGGTAGTGCCCCAGCTATTGGAGGTGTAAGGTGCCGTTCTTATTTTTTCTATCCATAATTTCTATCCCAGTTATGGAGGATTCTGATTTTTTTGGAGACGAATGTCTCTGATTCAGATTCTACTTCTTGCGAAGAGTATGAAATGGCCCGGGTAATCCATGCCCATCAGTTATGTTCCGCATGCCGCTTTCGAGTGCTCTTTCCTACCGAAACAGGGAACTTGGAGTCCGGCGAGCCATCCGCCCCTGGGGATCCCATATCCCGTGAGGCGAGTACCCCAGAACCTTCTTTGGCTACCCAAGCAGGTGTCCCTAATGCCGTTACCCCTTCTCCAGAAGGCGGCTTGTATCCTCCAGAGGTTACAGCACGGTTCTATGTGGCCATATCTATGGTATTGGTGCATTTACGTCTTCCAGGATGGGAGATGTTAATGAGATACTGTCTGTGTTCTGTTAACCAGGGCTCGTCAGGCGGGGGATCGTCTGGGTCAGATCAGCCCTCTGGGGAAGCGGTTTCCTGTGAGGCTTCAGGTGCCCAATCCTCGGGGTCGGGGTTGTCAGTTGCCCTGACGGAGATAAGTCTTGCTTTTCGTTATAGACTGGCGCGCCTTTGTGTCCTGCTGCAGCATGTTTTGGTGGTGCTGGAGGATCCCAGTCCTGATGGACTGAGGGGTCGTCCTCGGTCTTCTGTTCTGGATGGCAACCTGGGTTAGACGTGGGGGGATGAAGTTAATCTCCTTGTCGTCTCCAATTTACCTTTTCCTTTAGGGTATCCTATTCCAGTTCTGAGCTTCGGGAGAATTGGATCACTGACCGGCTGTTCCTGGGCATTAACCTGCGGGTGTTGCCCTCTTTTAATTTGATCCGGTTAGGATGTATTTTATTTAATTTTGAAAGCTCATGTCTGCTATAATTTTATTCCTTTGGAATCCATTTCTCCTCTGGAATTTGATACCATTGATTTTGTGGTCACATTGGAGCGTCTGCTGAAGTTATATGAAAAGTTAGGACATTGTTATGTCGGCCGTTTGTCTGTTTAGTTTGCCTATCCCTTCTAGGGTTGCGACTTTCTGTGGCCTTGGACAGTTCTTGGGTGCCCTATGTATCAGGCTGGTCCTGGTTGTGTACTTGTTCTCTGTCATTTGGGGTATATATCAGACATGTGGTGCCTGTTACCTCGCTGGTCCGATTGGGGTGCCGAGTGGCTCACTCTTGTTTGAGTTTTTTGTTTTCTTGTTTTTCGTTACAAGTTATAGGTTCGGGTGCTAGAGTTTTTCTCCTTCCCATAGTGGGTCGGAGGTTCAGGATTCCATGGAAATCCGTGTTTCCAGGTTCGGGTGGCATTTACTCACCTCCTCCTTTGAGGCTTCCTTAGGGATTGTCCTCTTGGACTTTGTTTCCTTGATGACGGTACCTCTTCCTTAGAGTCGAGGCTGATTGGGCCTTTTATGCCTTTTCCTTGGGGCTGGCCTTCTGGTCATCGGTGTCAGGAAGTTAGGGCCTTTTGGTCTTTGTTCTACTTCCTGGATCTCGTCTGCTCCGTTACTTTTGGAGCTTGACAGATGAGGTGGTCTCCCTTTTTTTCGGCTGTTTTCCCTTGCTTAGGCGTTTGGGTTTTCATCCGCCAGGGGTTAGAATACTCGTTTCATCGTAAATCCTTGAGCTGTAGGTGCTTCCGGGAAGTTGATCCTGAGAGAGAGGATCTTGGAAACTATTGTTATCTTCTCAATCCAGATTGTCTGGGTTGAGCTCTTTTCTCTTGCACGTTTTTTCCTTAGTCTTTGGACTTAGTGGGTGTTGTCCCTAGAGCCCTTAAGGGTCAACCAGAGTAGCTGTGTGGCTTTCATCATTGCCTAGCACCCTTTAGGTTGGGAGTATGCATCACGCTGTGGTCTTTAAAGCACTCTGTGTCTGGGATTCTTTCGTGAGAGTTCAGTGTCCAAGGTGCCTTGGATATTACTGTGATTGCATCGCTTGTGGTGCAAGGTCTGCTCCGTATGGGGTAACCCGGTGGTTCCCCAGGGTTTTTTAGTTTTTTTTTTAAAGCCGGGTTCCGGTGTCTGGGTTTTTTGTTCATTGTCCTTGACTAGACTTTTTCGGACTCTATGTCCAGATCCCTTAGGACTGGTTGAGGACATCCCAGTTTCCCGGTTCCAGGACATCTGTTCCTACGGGCGGATTTTTCTCTCTTATCGGAGAATTGGACGTTTCTGCTGGGCCGGCCATAGGGGCCAAATGGTTCCTCATTTGGTACTTGACCTTTTGAGTCCATCTACAGCTTTAAACTCCATACCTGTATGCAGGTGAGGTGTTTCTGTTTTTGTTCCCCTCCTTTTGGGGTGGATTTGTCATTACACAGTATCCGCCTGGTGCTCTGTGGTTCTTTTCTTCCTCTGTTCAGTGAGGTTGTTCCCCTTACCTTACGTGCAGGATGTCCGGTGAAGGGCTGGACTTCTTGTGACATGCCATTACTGTAGTTTCAGTAGAGGGTTTTCTTTGGGAGTGTCCTTAGTCTTCAGGAAGGGAGCTGCGTCTGGGTTCTGGAACCCGAGCTCCTTTGGGGGGGCTGGATCCCCTCCCTTTTCCTTCCTGAGGGTCTTGATGATTCGGGGAATTTAAAATTCCTTTGTATTTTCGGATATGCCAGTCGTTTTGGTGCTGGGTCCTTTGTCCGGAGTGAGGGTCAAGGATCTGTCTGTTCTGTTGAACTCTAACCGGGTTTCATAGATCTTGTGAGGCTTTGTGGTGGATCCCTCCTCAGCAGGTAGTTTCTCTGCTGGTTCTGGGCACTATCCTTTTCTTTTCCTGCTTTTATTGGGAAGGTGCTGTTCTGCAGTGGAGTTGGAGTTTTTCTTTTCTGAAGACGGTCCTGTGCAGTTTACTTTGCAGTTTACTAGCTTGATAGCTAGGGTTGGCAACTTGTGTTCGCTTAGTCCACCTTTGCAGCAGGAAGCCTATGACTTTCATTGGAACATATTCGGATATTGTGATGCTGTTTTTATTCGACTCCCGGGGACGGTTTGTCTTTCGGTTTCTTTATCCTGGGTGTGAGTTTGCACTCTGCGTAGGGGAGGGGTTCTACCTTTCTTCCTTTAGTTTTTTCAGGGCTTTACCTTAGTCCCTTGGAATCCATGCAGATGGGGGTCTGGGATTTTCCTCCCTTGCTCTGCTAGGGCGGTAGTTTTTTTTCCGTCAGTTTTGCCCTGTTTCATCCTTGGTTACTCTCTGGAGTTACCCTTGGGTTTTTCTTTGTCATAGACTGTCATGGTTCACCGCTGTGATTCTCTCTGTGTCTGTTCCTTTCAGAAATTGCTTTGACTTCTTCCATCCGCTATTTAAGCTCCTCCCACCTCACAATTGTTGCTAGTTTAATGTAGTAATATGCTAGTGTGTCTGCAGTTACTACTAGCCTGTTCCTGTTTCTCAAAATCCTTAACCAACCTGGTTCTAAAGTGCTGCTCAGGATTCTCTTGTTCGGTCATCACTTTCCGGATCGTGGATCAGATTGAACAAGTCCTTCTGGCTTTGCAACGATTGCTCATCCAGCATTCAGCGCAACTCCGCACAGCTGACACCAACAGAGCTGTGATACACGTCATCAGCTACGGCCGAATTCCTCGTCTGAGCGCAACCAGAATCAGCACACCTTGTAACCGCTCAGTGTCTACACTCCCAAAGCAACTCCTGACAGGTCGTATGTAGAGGCTCGTTTAGAGCCAAGACTTTTGTCCTACATTGTTGCCTACAATTGTCACTAAATATTATCAGACTGTCCTATCAATTGCTGGCTAAGCCGCTGTTTGCGTATTGTATGTGTGGCGTGCTTACCTGACTCATTTCGGTTCACTGCTATCTCTCTGCCAACAACTTATACTCTGACAATGCCTGTATGTTTGTAGTATTTCCACTGGCAATATAAAGTCACAGAATCAACACTTGGTGATATAATTACTGCTGTTGATTTAGTGACACATATATATTATATATATATATAGTGAACCTTGTTATATGTAAAGTCTTGCTGAACTCATAGTCCTGTGCAGTAACAATTTAGTTTGCCAAAACTAAAGGTAAATCTCTTCAAGTGAAGCAGTACAGAGAAACCTATATAGTTACATAGACCTTTGGTGTTTCTGGGGGTCCTTTCGGACTCCCTTCTCTGAGTCCTTTTTCTTCCCTTCTGGGAGAAAGTGGATGTTTCCCTTCCTTCGGGTCGGGGGTGAGTTTCTTTGTGGACTAAGAGCCTGCGGGACTTTGGTTCCCCGGAGGCTTTTTGGCTCGGCCGAGTCTAGCGGTCTGAGTGGTCTCTAGCAAGGGCCATGCTGGTTCTAACTGTTGGGCAGTTACTTGTGCCTTTTCATTCTTCTGGTAATGTTTTTTTTTTGTCGGGAGTTTGGGTGTTTTCACGCTATGGTGCCCTCAGAATGGGCCACCTTTGGTACCTGCCCGTTTTGCGTTCATAGTCCTCTATAGCTTGGGTATTGTTTTCCCAAAAGTAATGAATGCAGCTGTGGACTCTCCCCGTCTGAAGAGAAGAAAATGATCAGGTAAGCATAATTTAAGTTTTCCTTTCATGTTTCCAATTTTCTTCTGCTGTTAAATTTGCTTTATTCTTTTAAAAGAGTAAACTGAGGCTTTGGAGCAGCTGAATACATCTGGGGAGCCAAAGAGAAGGCATTTGTGCGCAGCCACCAATCAGCAGCGAGCTCCCAGTAGTGGATTGCTGCTCCTTAGCCTACCTAGGTATGCTTTTCAACAAAAGATAACAGAGCAAATTTCATAACTGAAGTAAATTTGAGAGTTGTGTAAACTCATGAGAGTTTAAAGGGGCATGAAACCCAACATTTTTCTTTCATGTTTTTTAGGTAGAACATACAATTTTAAACAACTTTCCAGTTTACTTCTATTATCAAATTTGCTTCATTCTCTTGGTATCATTTGTTGAATGAGCAGCAATGCACTACTGGTTTCTAACTGAACACATGGGTCAGCCAATGACAATCCATATATATATGCAGCAACCAATCAGCAGCTAAAACCTAGGTTCTTTGCTGCTCCTGAGCTTACCTAGATGAACCTTTCAGCAAAAGATCATAAGAGAATGAAGCAAATTAAACAATAGAAGTAAATTAGAAAGTTGTATAAAATCGCATGCTCTTTCTGAATCATGAAAGAAAAATGTGGGTTTCATGTCCCTTTAAACACCATAATAGAAGACGCAACATTAGGTTAACTTGTAATTTTTATTTTTTAATTTCCTTGCTCTCTGCTCTCCTGGTGTTAGATGAAGAAGGGGAACACGATGCAGCAGTTTCTGCAGAAAGCCCTGGAGATCCTACGTAAAGACTTCAGTGAACTCAGGTACGTGGAGAGCAAACACTGTCCGTGCTCCCATCTTGTGAGAGATCTGTTGGGTGTGAACAAAGACTGCTGCGTCCTTAAAGGGATATTAAACACTAAATACATTCCATGCACCTCTCTGTAATTATGGGTGTCGCCATTGTGGAACTTAGGTTTGGCTGTAACTATCTAAAAGAGATTTGCTTCACTTGTGGGAACCGCGTCAGCTCTGGGAATGCAGAGAAAACTTGATGTCAACATGGAGTTCTTCATGACTAGAGGGTGATGGGGAATAACCTCATAGTACTATCTTTATAACATGTTTATTGTTTACTATCCCTTTAACCCTTTCATGGCGGGCCTAATTAGTCTATTTTGGAACAACGTTCCAATGTAAACAAATTGAAATTGTGCATGCGATCACGAGATTTCAATGCTGGGATCGGGTAAGGGGGGCGTGCCTATGAGGCTAGGCATGCCCTCCAGGCCTCGATCCCATTCAGAAAGCACTGTTTGCTTCAGTACAACCAAACGGCCAGGATGTTCCATTCTGTCCTTATGGCGCTAAAGCCCACGCAGTTAGGACGGCATGGAACGTCGGGAAAGGGGTTCAATAACCTTCAAAGTCTTATGCTGTAAGAGAGTGTAAGACCCAGTATTTCACCTTACTCTAGACATGTTCATTTGGATCCTTTGTTACGATCCGAATGCGGAAGAAGATGGACGCTTGTGGATTCAGCCCTTTTCGGAGCTGTATATCTTTTTGCGATAGTGCAACACACTAATATCTGGATTAACCACACGCATCCACCGCCTACCGCATTCGAATCCTAACGAAGGATTTGAATTACACGTCAACCTTACTCTAATTAAACGCTACCAAACCTGCCATGTTCCCTCTCTCTGTGTTGTGTAACGTTGTTTTTTCTATATTGAGTGAATTTGTGCACATTCTGACAGTAAATCTCTGGTTTTCTCAGGTCTGCTGGTGTCGAGCAGCTCATGTACATAAAGGAAGATCTCATTATCCCACATGTAAGGACTTGAAGCAGGAATTTGTGTAATATAAATTTTCGTAACAATTCTATAAGGAAGTACATGGCTTGTGTGTGATAATGTTATGTGTGTATTTGTAGGATTTTATATGTATTTAAAGATCGTTTTGGTTTAAAAGACCATTATAGTGAAAAAATTACACGATCTGTTTTGTTTGCGCAAAAATTATTAAAGGGATAGTCTAGTCAAAATTAAAGTGTTATGATTCAGATAGAGCAGGCAATGTTAAGCAACTTTCTAACTTACTGCTATTATCTTTTTTTTTCTTTGTTTTCTTTTTATCTTTATTTGAAAATGCAAGAACGGAAGCTAAGGAACCGGCCCATTTTTGGTTCAGCACCTTAGGTAGTGCTTGCTGATTGGTGGTTACATTTAGACAACAATCAATAAAAATGGGCTGGCTCCTAAGCGTACATTCTTGCTTTTTCAAATAAAGATAGCAAGAGAAGGAGGAAAAATTGATAATAGGAGTAAATTAGAAAGTTGCTTAAAATTGCTGAATCGTGAGAGTTTACTTATGACTTGACTGTCCCTTTACATCTATGTCGATTGATCATGTTAAGTAAAATAAAATACTACATTTTTTTTTTTAAGTCAAAGTTTTTGTTTTTCTGAAAAATCCCTTTTTTTAAATCCATAAAATCACGCATCCAATAATTGACAAATGTTTTGCAGAAAATTATAATTGGGGAGCTCTACAGAGCACATGCCCAGTATCGTTCTTCCAATTTCCCCATGCACACTATGTAAATTAAAGTCAAACAAGCCAGCATTTACTTTGGGATAGCCCTATAATATAAATAATAAACATGTATAATGCACATTAATACTAGGGGAGATTAAGACTACACTTTCTTCACGGGAGTGAGCACAATGTTATCTATGAGGCACACATGAACTAGCACTGTCTGGCTGTAAAAAGCTAATAAAAAGCACTGAGAGAAGAAGCAGCCTGCAGGCGCTTAGAAACAGGCAATCTTAGAGGTTATAAATTATATTAGTATAACAATGTTATTTGTGCAAAGCTAGGGAATGGGTAGTAAAGGCAAAAATAAAGTATATCTGTATGCCCTTTTAGAAAATGATTTACAATTATTTAAGATCTTTACATGCACACGTCATGAATTGATATTATTGAATTAATCAGCTGCCGTGTTGGCTTCTGTAAACATTCAAGTATAGCCTCTTATATTTATGCAAAAATGTTAGTACTACTAAAAAAGGCAAATATCATTAAAGGGACAGTCTTGTTAAAAATAAACTTTCATGATTCAGATAGGGCATGTTGTTTTAAAAAACTTTTAAATTTACTTTTATCATCGTTTGCTTTGTTCTCTTGGTATTCTTATTTGAAAGGTAAACGTATGTAGGCTCATATGCTCATTTCTTAATGAGGCCGCCTCTTATCTGAATACATTTTAGAGTTTTTCACCACTATAGGGAGTTCATGTGTGCCATATAGCTAAAATTGTGCTCACACATATGAAGTTACCTAGGAGTCAACACTGATTGGCTAAATGCAAGTCAAAGAACTGAGATAAAGGAGCAGTCTGCAGAGGCTTAGATACAGGGTAATCACAGAGGTAAAAACTATATTAATATAACCATGCTGGCTGTGCAAAACTGGGGAATGGGTAATAAAGGGATTATCTTTTTAAACAATAGCAATTCTGGAGTAGACTGTCCCTTTAAGATGCCATACTAAGCTGTATTTCTAGTGGATTAGAATAGGGGTTTGTTGCAGATTATTTTTATACATATAAACGTTGCTTGCCTTGTTCTCACTCAGATCTTCTCTTTACTTTTAGCATCACAGTTTTTATGACTTCATTGTGACAAAGGCAAGAGGAAAAAGTGGTAAGTTATATACAAATGTTTAAAGAAAACCTTTACTCATATCATTTGCACTTGTACTGTGTAATGTATTGGTTCAAACCTAGTGTCTCGCTTATCTATTGTTCGCTCCACATATCCTTAATTATACAGTCCTTTTATAGCTATAGGGTTAAAGGTTATAATATCGAGGATTAACGAATTACTGAGTATTTTTTTTATTAAAAGTACAAAAAATTGCAAAAACAGAAGGCTTTAATATGTAGAGAATTTTATTATTGAACTGCTGCTAGCACATAAGTAGGTTTTTAATTCATACAATTGGATTAAACACACAGGCTCCACAAATCGGCTCCAAATCAGCAGTGCACTACTGGAAGCTAGCTCCAATAGTGCATTGCTGTTCCTGATAGTTTTACTCTGCTCCTACATTGTTTTACTCTGCTCCTACATTGTTTTACTCTGCTCCTACATTGTTTTACTCTGCTCCTACATTGTTTTACTCTGCTCCTACATTGTTTTACTCTGCTCCTACATCGTTTTACTCTTCAACAAAGGATACTAGGACAACAAAGCAAATTTGATTAATAGAAGTGAATTTAAGCTCTTGAAATTGCACTCTCTATCCAAATAATGAAAGTTTCATTTTGACTTTCATTTCTCTTTAAACAAATACTTATAAACTTTTTGTCAAACCATGTGACACTGTGTCCCACTGTCAGGGTTTTTTCCCTCCTTTGTTTGCCATGTGCTGCTGGCAGCCATTTTACTCACCTCTCTTGCTGACTCTGGTGCATACTGTGTGATGCTGCTCAATTCTTTCATGTAATTGGCAAGAGTCCATGAGCTAGTGACGTATGGGATATACATTCCTACCAGGAGGGGCAAAGTTTCCCAAACCTCAAAATGCCTATAAATACACCCCTCACCACACCCACAATTCAGTTTTACAAACTTTGCCTCCTGTGGAGGTGGTGAAGTAAGTTTGTGCTAGATTCTACGTTGATATGCGCTCCGCAGCAGGTTGGAGCCCGGTTTTCCTCTCAGCGTGCAGTGAATGTCAGAGGGATGTGAGGAGAGTATTGCCTATTTGAATTCAATGATCTCCTTCTACGGGGTCTATTTCATAGGTTCTCTGTTATCATTCGTAGAGATTCATCTCTTACCTCCCTTTTCAGATCGACGATATACTCTTATATATATATATATATATACCATTACCTCTACTGATTCTCGTTTCAGTACTGGTTTGGCTTTCTACTACATGTAGATGAGTGTCCTGGGGTAAGTCTTATTTTTGTGACACTCTAAGCTATGGTTGGGCACTTTTATATAAAGTTCTAAATATTTGTGTTTAAACATTTATTTGCCTTGATTCAGGATGTTCAATATTCCTTATTTCAGACAGTCAGTTTCATTATTTGGGATAATGCATTTGAATAATCATTTTTTTCTTACCTTAAAATTTGACTTTTTTCCCTGCGGGCTGTTAGGCTCGCGGGGGCTGAAAATGCTTCATTTTATTGCGTCATTCTTGGCGCAGACTTTTTTGGCGCAAAAATTTTTCTTTGTTATTTCCGGCGTCATACTTGTCGCCGGAAGTTGCGTCATTTTTGACGTTTTTGCGCCAAAAATGTTGGCGTTACCGGATGTGGCGTCATTTTTGGCGCTAAAAGCATTTAGGCGCCAAATAATGTGGGCGTCTTTTTTGGCGCCAAAAAATATGGGCGTCATTATTGTCTCCACATTATTTAAGTCTCATTGTTTATTTGCTTCTGGTTGCTAGAAGCTTGTTCACTGGCATTTTTTCCCATTCCTGAAACTGTCATTTAAGGAATTTGATCAATTTTGCTTTATATGTTGTTTTTTCTTTTACATATTGCAAGATGTCTCAGATTGATCTTGAATCAGAAGATACTTCTGGAAAATCGCTGCCTGATGGTGGATCTACCAAAGTTAAAGGGACACTGAACCCAAATTTTTTCTTTTGTAATTCAAAAAGAGCATGCAATTTTAAGCAACTTTCTAATTTACTCCTATTATCAATTTTTCTTCGTTCTCTTGCTATCATTATTTGAAAAAGAAGGCATCTAAGCTTTTTTTTGGTTTCAGTACTCTAGACAGCACTTTTTTATTGGTGGATGGATTTATCCACCAATCAGCAAGGACAACCCAGGTTGTTCACCAAAAATGGGCCGGCATCTAAACTTACATTCTTGCATTTCAAATAAAGATACCAAGAGAATGAAGAAAATTTGATAATAGAAGTAAATTAGAAAGTTGCTTAAAATGTCATGCTCTATCTGAATCACGAAACAAAAATTTTGGGTGCAGTGTCCCTTTAAGTGTATTTGCTGTAAACTTGTGGTATCTGTTCCTCCAGCTGTTGTTTGTAATGAATGTCATGACAAACTTGTTAATGCAGATAATATTTCCTTTAGTAATGTTACATTACCTGTTGCTGTTCCATCAACATCTAATACTCAGAGTGTTCCTGTTAACATAAGAGATTTTGTTTCTAAATCCATTAAGAAGGCTATGTCTGTTATTCCTCCTTCTAGTAAACGTAAAAGGTCTTTTAAAACTTCTCATTTTTCAGATGAATTTTTAAATGAACATCATCATTCTGATTCTGATAATGATTCCTCTGGTTCAGAGGATTCTGTTTCAGAGGTTGATGCTGATAAATCTTCATATTTATTCAAAATGGAATTTATTCGTTCTTTACTTAAAGAAGTCTTAATTGCATTAGAAATAGAGGATTCTGGTCCCCTTGATACTAAATCTAAACGTTTAAATAAGGTTTTTAAATCTCCTGTAGTTATTCCAGAAGTTTTTCCTGTCCCTGATGCTATTTCTGAAGTAATTTCCAGGGAATGGAATAATTTGGGTAATTCAATTACTCCTTCTAAACGTTTTAAGCAATTATATCCTGTGCCATCTGACAGATTAGAGTTTTGGGACAAAATCCCTAAGGTTGATGGGGCTATCTCTACTCTTGCTAAACGTACTACTATTCCTACGGCAGATAGTACTTCCTTTAAGGATCCTTTATATAGGAAAATTGAATTCTTTCTAAGAAAAGCTTACTTATGTTCAGGTAATCTTCTTAGACCTGCTATATCTTTAGCGGATGTTGCTGCAGCTTCAACTTTTTGGTTGGAAGCTTTAGCGCAGCAAGTAACAGATCATAATTCTCATAGCATTGTTAATCTTCTTCAACATGCTAATAATTTTATTTGTGATGCCATCTTTGATATCATTAGGGTTGATGTCAGGTATATGTCTCTAGCTATTTTAGCTAGAAGAGCTTTATGGCTTAAAACTTGGAATGCTGATATGTCTTCCAAGTCAACTTTGCTTTCCCTTTCATTCCAGGGTAATAAATTATTTGGTTCACAGTTGGATTCCATTATTTCAACTGTTACTGGGGGGAAAGGAACTTTTTTACCACAGGATAAAAAATCTAAAGGTAAATTTAGGTCTACTAATCGTTTTCGTTCCTTTCGTCACAATAAGGAACAAAAGCCTGATCCTTCCCCTACAGGAGCGGTATCAGTTTGGAAACCATCTCCAGTCTGGAATAAATCCAAGCCTTTTAGAAAGCCAAAGCCAGCTCCCAAGTCAACATGAAGGTGCGGCCCTCATTCCAGCCCAGCTGGTAGGGGGCAGATTACGATTTTTCAAAGAAATTTGGATCAATTCGATTCACAATCTTTGGATTCAGAACATTGTTTCACAAGGGTACAGAATAGGCTTCAAGATAAGGCCTCCTGCAAGAAGATTTTTTCTTTCCCGTGTCCCAGTAAATCCAGTGAAGGCTCAAGCATTTCTGAAATGTGTTTCAGATCTAGAGTTAGCTGGAGTAATTGTTCCAGTTCTGGAACAGGGGCTGGGGTTTTACTCAAATCTCTTCATTGTACCAAAGAAGGAGAATTCCTTCAGACCAGTTATGGATTTAAAAATATTGAATCATTATGTAAGGATACCAACATTCAAAATGGTAACTATAAGGACTATTCTGCCTTTTGTTCAGCAAGGGCATTATATGTCCACAATAGATTTACAGGATGCATATCTGCATTTTCCGATTCATCCAGATCACTATCAGTTTCTGAGATTCTCTTTCCTAGACAAGCATTACCAGTTTGTGGCTCTGCCGTTTGGCCTAGCAACAGCTCCAAGGATTTTTACAAAGGTTCTCGGTGCCCTTCTGTCTGTAATCAGAGAACAGGGTATTGTGGTATTTCCTTATTTGGACGATATCTTGGTACTTGCTCAGTCTTCACATTTAGCAGAATCTCATACGAATCGACTTGTATTGTTTCTTCAAGAACATGGTTGGAGGATCAATTTACCAAAAAGTTCATTGATTCCTCAGACAAGGGTAACCTTTTTAGATTTCCAGATAGATTCAGTGTCCATGACTCTGTCTCTGACAGACAAGAGACGTCTAAAATTGGTTTCAGCTTGTCGAAACCTTCGGTCTCAATCATTCCCTTCGGTAGCCTTATGCATGGAAATTCTAGGTCTTATGACTGCTGCATCGGACGCGATCCACTTTGCTCGTTTTCACATGCGACCTCTTCAGCTCTGTATGCTGAACCAGTGGTGCAGGTATTATACAAAGATATCTCAATTAATATCTTTAAAACCGATTGTACGACACTCTCTGACGTGGTGGACAGACCACCATCGTTTAGTTCAGGGGGCTTCTTTTGTTCTTCCGACCTGGACTGTGATTTCTACAGATGCAAGTCTGACAGGTTGGGGAGCTGTTTGGGGGTCTCTGACAGCACAAGGGGTTTGGGAATCTCAGGAGGTGAGATTACCAATCAACATTTTGGAACTCCGTGCAATTTTCAGAGCTCTTCAGTCATGGCCTCTTCTAAAGAGAGAGTCGTTCATTTGTTTTCAGACGGACAATGTCACAACCGTGGCATATGTCAATCATCAAGGAGGGACTCACAGTCCTCTGGCTATGAAAGAAGTATCTCGAATACTGGTATGGGCGGAATCCAGCTCCTGTCTAATTTCTGTGGTTCATATCCCAGGTATAGACAATTGGGAAGCGGATTATCTCAGTCGCCAAACGTTACATCCGGGCGAATGGTCTCTTCACCCAGAGGTATTTCTTCAGATTGTTCAAATGTGGGGACTTCCAGAAATAGATCTGATGGCTTCTCATCTAAACAAGAAACTTCCCAGGTATCTGTCCAGATCCAGGGATCCTCAGGCGGAGGCAGTGGATGCATTGTCACTTCCTTGGAAGTATCATCCTGCCTATATCTTTCCGCCTCTAGTTCTCCTTCCAAGAGTGATTTCCAAGATTCTAAAGGAGTGCTCATTTGTTCTGTTGGTGGCTCCAGCATGGCCTCACAGGTTTTGGTATGCGGATCTTGTCCGGATGGCCACTTGCCAACCGTGGACTCTTCCATTAAGACCAGACCTTCTATCGCAAGGTCCTTTTTTCCATCAGGATCTCAAATCCTTAAATTTGAAGGTATGGAGATTGAACGCTTGATTCTCAGTCATAGAGGTTTCTCTGACTCTGTGATTAATACTATGTTACAGGCTCGTAAATCTGTATCTAGGAAGATATATTATCGAGTCTGGAAGATTTACATTTCTTGGTGTTTTTCTCATCATTTTTCTTGGCATTCTTTTAGATTTCCTAGAATTTTACAGTTTCTTCAGGATGGTTTGGATAAAGGTTTCTCTGCAAGTTCCTTGAAAGGACAAATCTCTGCTCTTTCTGTTCTTTTCCACAGAAAGATTGCTAGTCTTCCTGATATTCATTGTTTTGTACAGGCTTTGGTTCGTATAAAACCTGTTATTAAGTCAATTTCTCCTCCTTGGAGTTTGAATTTGGTTCTGGGGGCTCTTCAAGCTCCTCCGTTGGAACCTATGCATTCGCTGGACATTAAATTACTTTCTTGGAAAGTTTTTTGTTTCTTTTGGCCATCTCTTCTGCTAGAAGAGTTTATGAATTATCTGCTCTTTCTTGTGAGTCTCCTTTTCTGATTTTTCATCAGGATAAGGCGGTGTTTCAAACTTCTTTTAAATTTTTACCTAAGGTTGTGAATTCTAACAACATTAGTAGAGAGATTGTGGTTCCTTCATTGTGTCCTAATCCTAAGAATTCTAAGGAAAGATCGTTGCATTCTTTGGATGTAGTTAGAGCTTTGAAATATTATGTTGAAGCTACTAAACATTTCCGAAAGACTTCTAGTCTATTTGTTATCTTTTCCGGTTCTAGGAAAGGTCAGAAGGCCTCTGCCATTTCTTTGGCGTCTTGGTTAAAGTCTTTGATTCATCATGCTTATGTCGAGTCGGGTAAAACTCCGCCTCAAAGGATTACAGCTCATTCTACTAGGTCAGTTTCTACTTCCTGGGCGTTTAGGAATGAAGCTTCGGTTGATCAGATTTGCAAAGCAGCAACTTGGTCTTCTTTGCATACTTTTACTAAATTCTACCATTTTGATGTGTTTTCTTCTTCTGAAGCAGTTTTTGGTAGAAAAGTACTTCAGGCAGCTGTTTCAGTTTGATTCTTCTGCTTATAATTTCAGTTTTTTTCATTATAAGATTTAAACTTTGTTTTGGGTGTGGATTATTTTCAGCGGAATTGGCTGTCTTTATTTTATCCCTCCCTCTCTAGTGACTCTTGCGTGGAAGATCTACATCTTGGGTATTCATTATCCCATACGTCACTAGCTCATGGACTCTTGCTAATTACATGAAAGAAAACATAATTTATGTAAGAACTTACCTGATAAATTCATTTCTTTCATATTAGCAAGAGTCCATGAGGCCCACCCTTTTTGTGGTGGTTATGATTTTTTTTGTATAATGCACAATTATTCCAATTCCTTATTTTTTTTATGCTTTCGCACTTTTTTCTTATCACTCCACTTCTTGGCTATGCGTTAAACTGATTTGTGGGTGTGGTGAGGGGTGTATTTATAGGCATTTTGAGGTTTGGGAATATTTGCCCCTCCTGGTAGGAATGTATATCCCATACGTCGCTAGCTCATGGACTCTTGCTAATATGAAAGATATGAATTTTATTATATGAATTTTCTTACATAAATTATGTTTTCCTGCACTTCCTTTTATTGCCAGACTGGTGTACATCATCTGTGTGAGACAGGATGCAGTCTCAGAATTGTGATGTCATCACTTATTATTTAAAGGGCCTCTGTTCAGTATGCTTTGCCCTTGCGTTGTCTCAGACCTGTTTGTGAGGGCTCCTGTGTATTACCTGGCTGTCTGACGTCCCTCCTGGTTCCTGATCCCTGGCTTGTTCCTGACTCTGCTGTTCTCCTTGTTCCTGATTCCGGCTCGTCTGACTACTCGCTTTGGCTACTGACTCGGTTCGTCTGACTACCAGCTCTGGTTTTGATTCCTGGCTTGTTATTTGACTTGTGGACTTTTTATTATTTTTTGCTATTAATAAAGGTGTGATTATTTTTGCACTAATCGTCTCAGTCTGATTCCTGGCATCCTGATATTACGCAAGGGCCATGAATCCTGATGGTGCTAATAATCCACCTTTACCTGCCATTTCCAGGATGGATGAAGAGGATCACCGCTTGGATCAATTTGCACTAGCCCTGCAAACCCTGCTGACTCGCACTGCACATTTGGACCAAAGTGTCCCGCAAGTTATGGCTGCTCCTGTTTCCGCTGCTACACCTAGTCCTACCAGGAGCATGTCCGGTTCTGCACCTTTACCTCAGCTATATGGAGGCGATCCTAATCAGTGCAGAGGGTTTTTGAACCAGGTGGGCATTTACTTTGAGATGTTACCTCAGGCGTTTCCCTCTGACAGAGCTAAGGTGGGATTTCTCATCTCGTTACTCTCTGACACAGCTCTTGCCTGGGCTAATCCCTTGTGGGAGACTAATAAACCTGTGATTTCAAATCACCCTGAATTTGTGGCCTCCTTTCGAAGGGTATTTGATGTTTCGGCTCGCTCCTCTGCTGCTAAACGACTCATGTCCATTCAGCAAGGTACAAGATCTGTTGCTCAGTATGCCATTGAGTTCCGTACGCTTGCCGCAGAGGTAGGTTGGAACAAAGAAGCCCTTGTTGCCGTCTTCTTTCATGGGCTCTCTGATGCGATTAAAGGCAAAGTTGCTGCCAGAGATTTACCAGAGGATCTCGAGGCATTGGTGTCTTTTTTTTATCCTAATTGACATCAGACTCAGAGAGAGGCCCTCTTTCAAGGAGCGCTTGCGGAAGCCTCCTTTTCTGTTGTCTCCTACGTGTTTGTTTCCACCCATGCCTCCCTCTCCTCCCATGCCTCCTGGTCCCGAGTCACCAGGTACTGCTGAGCCGATGCAGTTGGGATTCACGCGTCTCTCCGCGGCAGAGAGGGCCTTTAGGAGGAGGGAGGGGCTCTGCCTCTATTGTGGGTTACAGGGCCACCTTTTGAAGTCTTGTCCTACACGGCCGGGAAACGCTCACACCTAAGGTCCTGTCGGGGGCAGACCTTGGGTGGTTTATCCTCATCCCCGGAACCGCTAAAGGAGAAACCTTTGGTCACGGTTGTCCTTTCCTGGGTGGACTCCTCCATAGTCACCCAGGCTCTTGTTGACTCCGGTGCTGCGGGCTATTTCGTTGACAGTACTTTTGTATTAAAGCACTCTATTCCTGTTTTGCCTCGGTCCGTTCCGCTTGCTATTGAGGCCATTGATGGCATGCCCCTTCAGCCCGCACTCGTTACTCACGAAACTGCTCCGTTATCCATGGCTGTTGGGGCTCTCCATTTTCAAACCCTCCAGTTCCAGGTGATAAACTCTCCGCATTTTACGGTTGTTCTGGGTTATCCCAGGCTTCAAAAGCACAATCCCAGTCTCGACTGACGCAGGTCCGAAATTTTGTTGTGGTCTCCGCAATGTATTTCCACTTGTTTTCGGAAACCAGTTAAAGTCTTGTGTACTTCTTCGGTATCTCAATTGCCAGAGGAGTACCGAGAGTTCCTAGACGTTTTTGACGAGGTGCGTGCCGGTACGTTGCCTCCTCACCGGTCTTACGATTGTGCCATAGACCTGCAACCCGGAGCCATTCCTCCTCGGGGCCGGGTTTACCCTCTGTTTGTTGAGGAGAATTGTGCTATGGAGGAGTATGTTGCCGATGCTCTATCGCGGGGGATCATCCGCAAATCCTGCTCTCCTGCAGGGGCTGGCTTCTTTGTGAAGAAAAAGGGTGGCGAGTTAAGACCATGCATCGATTATAGGGGTCTTAATCGTCTTACCATTAAGAATGCTTACCCTATTCCGCTCATTACGGAACTCTTTGACCGCCTCAAGGGAGCTACGGTCTTTACTAAACTTGATTTGAGAGGAGCGTACAATCTCGTTAGGATCAAGGAGGGCCACAAATGGAAAACAGCATTTAACACCAGGAGCGGGCATTATGAGTATCTTGTAATGCCCTTTGGCCTATGTAATGCTCCTGCTGTTTTCCAGGAATTTATTTATTTAAAGGGCCTCTGTTCAGTATGCTTTGACCTTGCGTTGTCTCAGACCTGTTTGTGAGAGCTCCTGTGTATTACCTGGCTGTCTGACGTTCCTCCTGGTTCCTGATCCCTGGCTTGTTCCTGACTGTTCTCCTTGTTCCTGATTCCGGCTCATCTGACTACTCGCTTTGGCTCCTGACTCGGTTCGTCTGACTACCAGCTCTGGTTTTGATTCCTGGCTTGTTATTTGTCTTGTGGACTTTTTATTATTTTTATGCTATTAATAAAGGTTTGATTATTTTTGTGCTTCTCGTCTGTCTGATTCCTGGCATCCTGACACCCACACAACAAACTTATTCACAAAATGTATTGCCTTGGAGTAGATGCTAAGAATGTTGAGTGGATAGAATGCTGGCTTAGAGGATAGAAGGCGGTTTCAATAAAGGGAGTACATTCAATGAGGGGTCAGTTACCATTATAGACTCCCTATCAATGAAAATATTTCTGACGGAGGTCATGCTCCCTCAATTTAACAGGGATTATACAGAACTATCTCAGAGGATAGTTCTGTATCAATTAACAAGAGACTCTCTACCGTGGTGGCTGTCTCAAGAACATCTATCCCAGGGGACGTGTTTTCTGAGACCCTCTTGGCTAATTGTGACCATGGACTCCAGCCTGATGGGTTGGGGAGCAGTCTGGGACTCGTTGAAGGCGCAGGGACTTTGGTCTCAGGAGGAATCTGCTCTCCCCATAAACATTCTGGAGTTGAGAGCGATCTTCAATGCCTTGATGACTTGGCCTCAACTGGCTCTAGCCCAGTTTATCAGGTTCCAGTCGGACAACATAACCTCAGTGGCTTACATCAACCACCAGGGGGGAACTTGGAGTTCCTTAGCCATGAAGGAGGTGGCGCAAATCATTCAGTGGGTGGAGGCTCACAATTGCTATCTATCTGCCTTCCACATCCCAGGAGTGGACAGTTGGGAGGCGGATTTCTTGAGCAGACAGACTTTCCATCCCGGATTGTAGGAACTCCATCTGGAAGTGTTCTCCAGGTAAACAACCAAAGGGGGTTGCTGGAGGGATACTTAACAGCTCTGCTGATGTGCTCTTTGGCTCCTCCTGCTGGCCAGGAGTGATATCCCCAACAGTAATTGCTGATTCCTTGAACTCACCGTGTCAAGAAATAAATAAATTTATCAGGCAAGCATACATTTTGTTTTTTACACTGCACAGCTAATATGGGTAGACTTGATGGGCCTTTTGTTTCTTATCTACCGTCAAATTATGTGTTTCTTAAACACAGTTGAATTTGTACATCAGAGACTGGAAGATACTAACTTGGCCACTGCTGATATAGTGCTCTAATTTACCACAACATACTGATATATCTACATGTCAAGAAATAAATACAGAGGCAGATGTATTTATTTTAATATTTTTCATTATTACATTCAAATTTAAAAATGGAATAATAAAGGGAATATGACAATTAGGTATGTGCAGATCCGAATGGGGAAATATGCAGCCGCTTGTTTGCTTTAGATAATTTCATAACCAGATTGATTCCTGTTAAAGATCCCCACTCTAAGATCTGTGCAAATCCTGATCTTAGAGTGGGGATCTTTTAAAGGAATCAATTGGGCTACGAAAATATCCCAAGTGAATGGAAATATCCTAAGGGAACGAGCGGCTGCTTACGCGTTTCGGATCTTCACGAAAGATCCGAATGCAGAACCTAATGACAATAAAAGGAAATGTTAACCTAGCTTATAGCATAGAGTTTGTGATTTCTGACTCATTAAAGGGACAGTATACACCAATTTTCATGTAATGAAATATAATAGACACTATGATAAAGAATAAGATGCATAGATACTGATATAAAAATCCAGTATAAAACTGTTTAAAAACTTACTTAGAATCTCTCAGTTTAGCTCTGTTGAAAAGACAAGTGGGAAATAAGACACTCCCCCCCACCCCTTCTTTTGCATATGAAAAGACCCTTTACACAAACAGGAGCAAGCTGGAGTAGGTATCTGACGGTATTCTCATAAAATTTTGGGGCTTGGTTAGGAGTCTGAAAATCAGAGCAATGTTATTTAAAAATAAGAAAAACTATACATTAAAAAAAACAAAAAACTTTATGGGCTATATAAATAGATCATCTACAAAACATTTATGCAAAGAAAAAATTAGTGTATAATGTCCCTTTAAGGAACAAGGAAGTGCAATGTAACAGTCACCTAATTTGGATAAGGATTTTTTTTAATAATATAAAATATCTTCATAACAAATACAGTTGCTCTGGAGGGGGCTTGTCTGTGTCATCTAATTGATTTTATGCACCAAGGCCAATCATAAGGTTGTAGTTTAAGGTACCATATGAAGACAGATACCTTATATCTACACTACAGAAACATTGTGTAATTAATAAATAATAAAATAAATAAACATGTATAAACTGGGTACTGGCAGACACCTGAGGAAGAGGGAGAGCCCTGAAACGCGTAGCAGAAGTGGACCTGGCCTCGCGAGGCAGTGTTTTTGTCTCTCTTTTTAGAGCTTTAACTCACTCTGTGATTTATTGTTTTATATGTATGGTGGCATGAAATATACCAAAATGGGCCTAAATCAGTATCTTGGGTTGTCTACTAAATTCTTTGGTATTTTGGGTAAGAGTTTCTCTAAAACAGTACTTGAAGCAAAAAACAGAATTTATGCTTACCTGATAAATTACTTTCTCCAACGGTGTGTCCGGTCCACGGCGTCATCCATTACTTGTGGGATATTCTCCTCCCCTACAGGGAAAGGCAAGGAGAGCACACAGCAGAGCTGTCCATATAGCTCCCCCTCTAGCTCCGCCCCCCAGTCATTCGACCGACGGTTAGGAGAAAAAGGAAAAACTATAGGGTGCCGTGGTGACTGTAGTGTATAAAGACAAAAAATTTTTCAACCTGATTAGGAAAACCAGGGCGGGCCGTGGACCGGACACACCGTTGGAGAAAGTAATTTATCAGGTAAGCATAAATTCTGTTTTCTCCAACATTGGTGTGTCCGGTCCACGGCGTCATCCATTACTTGTGGGAACCAATACCAAAGCTTTAGGACACGGATGAAGGGAGGGAGCAAATCAGGTTACCTAAATGGAAGGCACCACGGCTTGCAAAACCTTTCTCCCAAAAATAGCCTCCGAAGAAGCATAAGTATCAAATTTGTAGAATTTGGCAAAAGTGTGCAGAGAATACCAAGTCGCTGCCTTACATATCTGATCAACAGAAGCCTCGTTCTTGTAGGCCCATGTGGAAGCCACAGCCCTAGTAGAGTGAGCTGTGATTCGGTCAGGAGGCTGTCGTCCGGCAGTCTCATAGGCCAATCGGATAATGCTTTTTAGCCAGAAAGAGAGAGAGGTAGCAGTAGCTTTTTGATCTCTCCTCTTACCAGAGTAAACGACAAACAAAGATGAGGTTTGTCTAAAATCTTTTGTTGCTTCTAAATAGAACTTTAAAGCACGAACAACATCTAAATTGTGTAATAAACGTTCCTTCTTTGAAACTGGTTTCGGACACAGAGAAGGAACAACTATTTCCTGGTTAATATTCTTGTTGGAAACAACTTTTGGAAGAAAACCAGGCTTAGTACGCAAAACAACCTTATCTGAATGGAAAATCAGATAGGGTGGATTACACTGCAAAGCAGATAATTCAGAAACTCTTCTAGCAGAAGAAATAGCACCCAAAAACAGTACTTTCCAAGATAATAACTTAATATTTATGGAATGTAAAGGTTCAAACGGAACCCCTTGAAGAACTGAAAGAACTAAATTTAGACTCCAAGGAGGAGTCATGGTTCTGTAAACATTCTAACCAAAGCCTGAACAAAAGCTTGTACATCTGGCACAGCTGCCAGTCGTTTGTGTAACAAGACAGATAAAGCAGAAATCTGTCCCTTTAGAGAACTAGCGGACAACCCTTTATCCAAACCTTCTTGGAGAAAGGAGAGAATCCTTGGAATTTTTATTTTACTCCAGGAGAATCCCTTGGATTCACACCAACAGATATATTTACGCCATATTTTATGGTAAATCTTTCTAGTCACAGATTTTCTGGCTTGGACCAGAGTATCTGTCACAGAATTCGAAAACCCACGTTTGGATAAAATCAAGCGTTCAATTTCCAAGCAGTCAGCTGCAGAGAAACTAGATTTGGATGTTCGAATGGACCTTGTACTAGAAGATCCTGTCTCAAAGGTAGCTTCCATGGTGGAGCCGATGACATATTCACCAGGTCTGCATACCAAGTCCTGCGTGGCCACGCAGGAGCTATCAGAATCACCGAGGCCTTTTCCTGTTTGATCCTGGCTATGAGCCTGGGAAGGAGAGGAAACGGTGGAAACACATACGCTAGGTTGAACGACCAAGGTGCCACTAATGCATCCACTAGAATCGCCTTGGGATCCCTGGATCTGGACCCGTAACAAGGAATCTTGAAGTTCTGACGGGACGCCATTAGATCCATGTCTGGAATGCCCCATAATTGGGTTAACTGAGCAAAGACCTCCGGGTGGAGTTCCCACTCCCCCGGATGGAAAGTCTGACGACTCAAATAGTCCGCCTCCCAGTTGTCTACTCCTGGGATGTGAATAGCAGATAGATGGCAGGAGTGATTCTCTGCCCATTGGATGATCTTGGTTACTTCCTTCATCGCTAGGGAACTCTTTGTTCCCCCCTGATGATTGATGTACGCAACAGTCGTTATGTTGTCCGACTGAAATCTTATGAACCTGGCTTTCGCTAGCTGAGGTCAAGCCAGGAGCGCATTGAATATTGCTCTTAGTTCCAAAATGTTTATCGGGAGAAGCGACTCTTCCCGAGACCATAGGCCCTGAGCTTTCAGGGAGTCCCAGACCGCGCCACCACCCCAAGAGGCTGGCGTCGGTCGTGACAATGACCCACTCCGGTCTGCGGAAACTCATTCCCTGAGACAGGTGATCCTGGGTCAACCACCAGAGAAGTGAGTCCCTGGTTACCTGGTCTACTTGAATTTGGGGAGACAAGTCTGTATAGTCCCCATTTCACTGATTGAGCATGCACAGCTGTAATGGTCTTAGATGAATTTGAGCAAAAGGAACCACGTCCATTGCTGCGACCATTAGTCCTATTACTTCCATGCACCGAGCTATGGAGGGTTAAGGAATAGAATGAAGAACTTGACAAGCGTTTAGAAGCTTTAACTTTCTGACTTCTGTCAGGAAGATCTTCATTTCCATAGAATCTATTATTGTTCCCAGAAACGGAACCCTTGTGGACGGTGACAGTGAACTCTTTTCTATGTTCACCTTCCACCCGTGAGATCTGAGAAAAGCCAACACAATGTCTGTGTGGGCCCTCACTTTGGAAAGAAATGACGCTTGGATTAGGATGTCGTCTAGATAAGGTGCTACAGCGATGCCCCTCGGCCTTAGGACCGCTAGAAGGGACCCTAGCACCTTTGAGAAAATTCTGGGAGCGGTGGCTAAACCGAATGGAAGAGCCACGTGAAGGATGGAACTCTGAGGAAATTGTTTAATATCTTTAAATCCAGGATTGGCCTGAAAGTTCCCTCTTTTTTGGGAACCACAAACAGGTTTGAGTAAAAACCTAGACCTTGTTCCCCGGAGGGGACTGGGTTTATCACTCCCATCTTTGATAGGTCTCTTACACAATGTAAGAATGCCTGTTTCTTTATCTGGTCTGAAGATAAGTGAGACAGGTGGAATCTTCCCTTTGGAGGAAGTCCCTTGAACTCTAGCAGGTATCCCTTGGAGACTATTTCTAGTACCCAGGGATCCGGAACATCTCTTGCCCAAGCCTGAGCGAAGAGAGATAGTCTGCCCCCTACCAGATCCGGTCCCGGATCGGGGGCTACCCCTTCATGCTGTCTTGGTAGCAGCAGCAGGTTTCTTGGTCTGTTTACCCTTGTTCCAGCCTTGCATGGGCTTCCAAGCGGGTTTGGGCTGGGCCGCGTTACCTTCTTGTCTAGCGGCAGTGGAGTTATTAGCCGGTCCGTTCCTGAAATTGTGAAAGGAACGAAAATTAGACTTGTTCTTAGCCTTAAAAGGCCTATCCTGTGGGAGGGCATGGCCCTTACCCCCAGTGATGTCTGAAATAATTTCCTTCAATTCCGGCCCAAAAAGGGTCTTACCCTTGAAAGGAATATTACGTAACTTAGTCTTGGACGACACATTTGCCGACCAGGATTTTAGCCAAAGCGCCCTCCGCGCTACTATAGCAAAACCTGAGTTTTTCGCCGCCAATTTCGTTATTTGAAAAGCGGCATCCAATATAAAGGAATTAGCTAACTTTAATGCGTGAATTCTGTCCATGACTTCTTCATAGGAAGTCTCTTTCTGGAGCGACCTTTCTAGTTCCTCGAACCAAAAGGACGCCGCTGAAGTGACAGTAATAACACACACGTAGCTGGTTGAAGGATGAACCCTTGTTGAACAAAAATCTTTTTTAAGCAATCCTTCCAATTTTTATCCATAGGATCTTTGAAAGCCCAGCTGTCCTCTATAGGAATAGTTGTGCGCTTCGCTAGTGTTGAAACAGCTCCCTCAACCTTCGTGACCGTCTGCCATGCGTCCCTTCTAGGGTCTACTATGGGAAACATTTTCTTAAATATAGGAGGTGGGGCAAAGGGTACACCTGGCTTCTCCCACTCCTTATCCACTATGCTCGCTACCCTCTTGGGTATTGGAAAGCGTCTTCGTGCACTGGGACCTCTAAAAATTTGTCCAATTTGCACAACTTCTCTGGTACTACTACAGAATCACAGTCATCCAGAGTAGCTAATACCTCCTTAAGCAAAGCGCGGAGATGTTCTAGCTTAAATTTAAATGCTACTATATCAGGTTCTGCCTGTTGAGAAATTTTTCCTGAGTCTGAAATTTCACCCTCAGACAGCCCTTCCCTCACAGCCAATTCCGATTGATGTGAGGGTAAAATAGATAAGGCATCGTCAGCGTCTGATTGTTCATCCTTTTTTTTATCTGTATTTAAAACTGAACAATCACGCTTTCTCTGAAATGCTGGCAGTTTGGATAAAAGATTTGCTATAGAATTATCCACTACTGCTGTTAATTGTTGCATAGAAATAAGCACTGGCGCGCTAGGTGTCGCCTGCGCGGGCAAAGCTGGTGTAGACACAGAAGGAGAGGATGTAGAATTATCCTCACTACCTTCATTAGATAAATTATCTTGGGCAACATTATGAAATGTAACAGAGCTGTCCTTATTTTGTTTGGACGCTATGGCACACTTATCACAAACACTCAAAGGGGGAACACATTTGTCTCTACACACACAGAACATAGGTTATCTGATGGCATAGACATGTTAAACAGATTTAGGCAGGCAAACAATGCAATAAAAACGATTTTAAACAAAAACGTTACTGTCTCTTTAAATAATAACATTACACACTTTATTTCTGAATGTTCAAAAAACTATGAAGGCAATATCCGATTTTTATGAAATTTGGACCCCAGTGTCTTAATGCTTAGAAAGTATTGCACAGCAAATATGGAGACTCTAGCTCTTAAAACAAGCAAACCAGAGCTAATTGTTGGATTTAACCGTTTTTATACACTACAATCCCTGCTACAGTATTGCTGCAGCATTTTACCTTCCTTAGGGGTCAATCATCCACAGAAATAAGCCTTCTGGAGTCACTTTCTGAGTCACAGGACCCTCTCACATGAAAACTGCATGCACTGCCTTGAAATCAACTGCACAGCTGAAGCACCAAAATGAGGCTTCCTCCCTCAGCACACTAGAGTGAAGGGGCCTTCCTGACTAGATTTAGGTGTCTAAAACATGCCAGATCAATAAAAAAAACGTTCCCAAGTGTATATGAGCTTATAAAACAGTTCAAATGCCATGATATTGTAATAAAAACCAATCGATTTTGCCCCTAACAGTGTCTACCAGCATAAAAATCAAAAAGGGGAAGCCTGTTATCTTTTTTGCTGAGGTGAAAGAAAAATGGCTTACCATTTTCCCTGAGGGGAAAAATGACTGTCATCTAGCATTAGCCTGTGTTGTTAGAAGGAGACTAGTCATACCTGAAGCAGATGAGTCTGCAAACTGTTACCCCCAACTGAAGTTCTCTTGTTTCAACAGTCCTGCGTGGTAACAGCAATGGATTCTAGTTACTTGTGCTAAAATCATATTCCTCTTAACAGAAATCTTCATCACTTTTCTGTTGTAGAGTAAATAGTACAAGCCAGCACTATTTTAAAATAACAAACTCTTGATAGAAGATATAAAAAACTACAACTAACACCACAAACTCCTCACCATCCCCGAGGAGATGCTACTTGTTCAGAGCGGCAAGGAGAATGACTGGGGGGCGGAGCTAGAGGGGGAGCTATATGGACAGCTCTGCTGTGTGCTCTCCTTGCCTTTCCCTGTAGGGGAGGAGAATATCCCACAAGTAATGGATGACGCCGTGGACCGGACACACCAATGTTGGAGAAAGTATGATATGTTTTAGTGTTCTTCTTAGTAGATTTTGCCAGTCGGGTGGCATTACAAAGTAGCCAGGTGGGGGCAGTGTAATACTTTCTAAAATGTTATGCAATCCAAAGCACAAAATAATTCCATAATTTAATATAATTTATTTCAAGGGACATTAAAACCCAACCTTTTTCTTTCATGATTCAGATAGAGCATACAATGTTAAACAACTTTCTTATTTACTTTTCTTATAACATTTTTTGTTCTCTTGGTATCTTTTGTTGAAAAGCAGGGAAGTAAGCTTAGAAACGTGCACATGTATAAAGCACTATAGGGCAGCAGTTTTACAAGAATGCTATCTATTTACAAGAGCACTAGATTGCAGCACTATACCCTGCCATGCAGTGATCCAGAGGCCTAAGATAGGGATCTCTTCAGCAAAGAATAACATGGGAACAAAGCAAATTCTATAATAGAAGTAAATTTGATTATTATTTTTTTTTAAATTGTTTGCTTTGTCTGAATCACAAAATTAATATTTTCAGTTTTTATGTCCCTTTAAAGATAATTTGTGCAATAAATAATGAGCAATAATAATATTAGCTAAAGTTTTAGTTGGGTGGTCATTAAAATTATCCGGGTGGTGCACCCGTTAAAAAGGTCCTGGGGAGAACACTGTGTTGCACATCTCATTTGCATATATTACCCAGAGTCCTCTGGTGCATTGGTAACAATTGCTCGTTTGTGCTCCTTGCATAGATTCTGCTTTAGTTTAATGCATTATCAATACATTTACAGTTTTATTTGAGCACTTTTGAACCTTTTTTTTTCTAATGCATACAGAACACTTCTAGGGAAAGCCAACGGGGATCCTTGCCTAGAGTTGCCAGCTGGCTATACAATCATTTGTGTGGCTGTAAACACGAATCAAAAATTAATCTGTAACAACATCAAAAATAAATCAGTTTAAAAGAATTTAACGCTGTTTTGATAGCAGAATTTGCATTGTTTTATAAATCAGGCGCATGCGTCTCAAGTGTCCCGTTCCTTATCTACTTTACTCTGGCCAGTTAGGTACAGATATAAATGTGCTCATTGAATAGCATTTAAAGGGACACTCAAGTCAAACTTAAACTTTAATGATTCATATAGAGCAGCAATTTGAAATAACTTTCCAATTTATATATATTAACAAAAAGTCTTTTTATATTTACACTTAATGAGTCAGCAGCTTCTACTGAGCATGTGCAAGAATTCACAGAATATAAGTATATGGCAGCATTTGTGATTGGCTGATGGCTGTCACATGATACAGGGGGAGTGGAAATATACATAACTTTGAAATTTGGCGGAAAAAAATCTACTACTTATTTGAGGTTCAGACTAAGTGCATTGTCTTGTTATCATGCATGTGTTTACTGTAGGGTTGCTCATCCCACACATTACTCTGTAGCCTTTTGAGGGAGGGAGTGAAAAAAGTAATTTTCAGATTTTTTTTCCCCACTGTTCATAATTTAAATCTTTTTATGATGTCATTTAAAGGGATACTAAACCCACATTTTTTTCTTTCATGATTCAGATAGAGCAGGCAAATTTAAACAATTTCTAATTTACTCCTATTATCAATTTTTTTTCATTCTCATGCTATCTTTATTTGAAAAAGATGGAATGTAAGCTCAAGAGCCAGACCATTTTTGGTTCAGCACCTAGGTAGAGCTTGCTGATTGGTGGCCAAATGTAGCAAACCAATCGGCAAGCTCTACCCAGGTGCTAAACCAAAAAATGGGCCTGCTACTGTGCTTACATTCTTGCATTTTCAAATAAAGATAGCAAGAGAATGAAGAAAAAATGATAATAGGGGTAAATGAGAAAGTTGCTTAAAATTGCTTGTTCTATCTGAATCATGAAAGAGAAAAATTTGGGTTTAGTATCCCTTTAATTATTCTTCCACTTTAATGTTGGTCTCTGCTTCTTTCATGTCTATTCATCTTTTACAATCGGATGGAGCTGTCTTAGATAGTCTGCCCTGTAGAAAACGACAGTCATGTCAATTGTAAATGTCAAGAGAAAACATGGAAGTTTCTATCTGGCAGATGTCTTCCTGGGTGGGTTGGATAAAGGACAGTCTACACGTTACGTTAACCTCTGGCTTTTGACCTTACATGTTCTTCTTGCAGGATAGATTGTGTATACATCCCTTCAAGCTGTTGTTTCCTAGCAGGATGCGTAACCTTAGTACCTTTTGACCCTGCAGGGCTTTCCCCTTTTGAACCATTATCAAATGGCTGTCATGAACCACTGGCCTGCTCGTGGCAGTCAGCTAGACAAAAAGGCTTTCAGTGGCGTGATTCTTTCATCCTCTCTCTAACCTTGAATGAACAATAACGACTTGTCAGATCCTTGAATGATCATGTATTGGGTATTGAGTCGTCATGCAAATGTATCCTTATTTATGTCTTAATTGCTAGCCTTATGGGAAAATTCATTTTACAACTCTTAGCACAATGAACTAGGTCAGGGGTAGTGAACCTTTTTCATAGAGTACACTCTCAAGTTCCCATAATCCTTTTTTATTTATTTAGCAGGATATTAAAGAAACAACTGTTATTTTTACCACACATTATATCTATGTTTTATATATACGTGTGTGTGTATGTGTGTGTGTATATGTGTATATATATATATATATATATATATATATATATATATATATATATATATATATATATATATACATACATACATACATACATACATACATACATACATACATACAGTATCTACCCCAGGACCTTGCACCGTCCAGCTGATTTTACTGACCACCCAGCTAAAATGAGCTAATATTAAAAATGTTCCATTTCTTTTTTATGACACGATGAGTCCACGGATAATCTTAATTACTAATGGGATATTCACCTCCTGGTCAGCAGGATGCGGCAAAGAGCACCACAGCAAAGCTGTTAAATAGCTCCTCCCTTCCCTCTCACTCCAGTCATTCTCTTTGCCTACGTTAGTGATAGGATGTGGTAAAGTGAGATGTTAGAAAAGATTCTTCAATCAAGAGTTTATTATTTTTAAGGTAGTGCAAGATTGTGCTGCTTTGTCCTAGGGTGTAGCCATAGTCCATATCAGTCTCTTCAGTAGAGCAGTGGTGGCTTTAGAGCAATGAGAACTGGGACATAATTCTCACTGTGCCTCTCATAGATTTCATGCTGCCCTGATTGTGAAGATCTGAGGGAAAATAATGAACTCAGTCCTTATTCCACAGGCCTATGTGAGGGTGAGGACCTCTCAAGCCGAGTGAGATGCCTTGCTGTCGGGCATTAATCAGGTAAGTGCTTACTTTAATTTTTTCTGGAGGTGACACAGTTTTCACATCAGAAAGAGTGGGCACTATATTTACTTGAAGGAGAAAAGGGTTGACAGACTCTTTATTCTCATATGGGACAGTTTATTTCTCCTTAGTATAAGAGATTTATTAGGCAGCATAGCTGGCACTGGGGCTGGGGATGCTGCGTGAATAAAACTTTTTGACGGTTCCACTAAACTCCCGGCGGTTTTTACACAGTATAATGCCGACCGGGAGGTTGTTTACGGAGACGTCCACGAGGGGCGGGGCTTAGTGTAGCTGGTTTGTTAGCACTGCGCGCCATTTCTCTGACACATACGGAGGTGACTCAGCTACAGGCCGACTAGAAACGCTTGGTTTTATAAGAACAAGCATTTCTAGGAGCGGGTCTCTTGCATCCTTTTCCTGCTACTCTACGGATCATCTCCTGTCATAGTGGGACGTATCTCCGGTGTTGTGGGAAGGTAGGCACCTCAGAAGACAGCTGAGGTGTAGAAGTGTACTATGTTTTTGGCCAAAAAAAAAAAAGTTTAATTCTTAAAGGGACAGTAACATTTTTTTGCAAAGTTTAATTTGTGGAACTACCAATCCCTTTTTGTCCCTCTTGTATTGAATGGACTATAAGTTACAGGGATAAAAAAAATTCCTGAGCCATCACTCTCTAAGGAGGATGTGGGTCAGGAATTTAATGACAATGTTCATTTTATGCCACAGTTTTCTCCCCAAGCGTCCCAAATTGTGCCGCCCTCACATGCAGTGCCCTGCATTTCCTCAGTAGCTCCAGTTGGGGTTACTTTAAAAGACATCACTTCAAGCATGTCTGCTACAATTTCAGATGCGTTGTCTGCCTTTCCAGTATTGCAGGGAAAGCGTAAGAGGAAAATCAGACATTCAGTAAGTGAGGTTTGTGACGCAATTGTTGGTATTTCAGATACCCCCTCCCAGAAGCCTGAGGAGGGGGATACCGTAGTAGCATCTGAAGTAGAAATTTCAGATTCGGACAGTGTAATTCCTCTTACTGATACTGAAGTTGTATCTTTCAGGTTTAGGCAAGAACATCTCTGTCTACTACTTAGGGAGGTTTTAGCTACCTTGGATGACAGCAACTACAGATGTTTCCCATAGCCGACTCTGTTAAGGAGGCTTGGCAAACAGTCCCCAAAGTGGAAGGAGCCATTTCCACTTTAGCCAAGAGAACTACTATTCCCATAGAGGATAGTTGTGCTTTCAAGGATCCTATGGAAGAAACTAGAAGGATTACTCAAGAAGATGTATGTACATAAGGGCTTACAATGGCAGCCATCTGTGTGTATTGCTACCGTCACTAACACGGCTGCATATTGGTTCGATGCATTATCTGACGCTATCAGAACAGAGACTTCTCTGGATGAAATCCAGAATAGGATAAAAGCTCTTAAATGGGCTAATTCCTTTATTACGGATGCTTCCCTTCAAGTTATTAAACTGGGAGCAAAGATTTCAGGTTTCTCTATTTTAGCTTGCAGAGCCTTATGGTTAAAACCTTGGTCTGCGGATGTGTCCTCTAAGTCTAAGCTTTTAGCAATTCATTACAAGGGAAAGACCTTGTTTGGACCTGGCTTGACTGAAATTATCTCTGATATCACGGGAGGTAAAGGTCATCTTCCTCAGGACAAGAGAAACAAACAAAAAGGACGACAAAGTAATTTTCGTTCCTTTCGAAACTTCAAGGGAAATTCCTCCTCCTCTGCCTCCAAACAGACCTTCATGGAGACCCAATCAGTCTTGGAATAAGGGAAAACAATCCAAGAAGCCTGCTACTGAGTCAAAGACAGCATGAAGGGTCTGCCCCCGATCCGGGACCGGTTCTTGTAGGGGGCAGACGTCCTTCTTAGTTCAGGCTTGGGTTCGAGATGTTCGGGATCCCTGGGCAGAAGAAATAGTGACCCAGGGATACAAACTAGAGTTCAAAAGTTTTCCTCCCAGAGGCAGGTTTCTGCTTTCAAGATTATCTGCAGACCAGACAAAAAGAGAGGTGTTCTTACATTGTGTAGGAGACCTCTCCAATCTGGGAGTGATTGTTCCTGTTCCGATACAGGAACAGGTTCTGGGATTTTATTCCAATCTGTTCGTGGTTCCCAAAAAGGAGGGAACCTTCAGACCAATTTTAGATCTCAAGAGTCTAAACAAATTTCTCAGAGTACCGTCCTTCAAGATGGAAACTATTTGTTCCATTCTCCCTTTGATCCAAGAGGATCAATTTATGACAACGGTGGATTTAAAGGATGCGTACCTGCATGTTCCCATTCACAGGGATCATCACAAGTTCCTAAGGTTTGCCTTTCTGGACAAGCACTTCCAGTTTGTGGGTCTTCCTTTCGGTCTTGCCACAGCCCCCAGAATTTTCAAAAAGGTTCTGGGTTTGCTGTTGGCGGTGCTTCGGTTAAGGGGCATTGAAGTGGCGCCCTATCTGGACGACATCCTAGTCCAGGTGCCATCCTTACAACAAGCAAGATCACACACGGACAGGGTGTTATCCTTCCTGCGATCTCACAGATGGAAGGTAAATTTGAAAGAAAAGAAAAAAAAAAGTTCCTTAGTCCCAAATACAAGGGTATCTTTCTTGGGAACCAGAATAGATTCCCTATTGATGAAGATTTTTCTGACAGATGTTAGGAAATCAAAGATTTTCGATACTTGTCTAGCCCTTCAGTCCATTCCTCGGCCATCAGTGGCTCAGTGCATGGAGGTAATAGGGCTGATGGTGGCGACAGTGGACATCATCCCATTTGCTCGGTTCCACCTCAGACCTTTGCAGTTAAACATGCTCAGGCTATGGAATGGAGATTATGCGGACTTGTCTCCTTGAATACTTCTGGAACAGGAGACAAGGGATTTTCTGCAATAGTGGTTGTCTCTGGATCATCTTTCCCAGGTAACATGCTTTCGCACACCATCTTGGGTAATAGTGACAACAGATGCCAGCCTTCTAGGATGGGGAGCAGTCTGGGGCTCTCTAAAGGCTTAGGGGGGGTGGACTCAGTCAGAGTCTGTTCTTCCTATAAACATTCTGGAACAGAGAGCGATCTTCAATGCAGTGCAATTCAGTGGCTTACATCAATCATCAAGGAGGAACAAGGAGTTCCTTAGCGATGACAGAGGTATCCAAGATAATTCAGTGGGCAGAGGCCCATTCTTGCTATCTGTCGGCGATCCACATCCCAGGGGTCGACAACTGGGAGGCGGACTTCCTGAGCAGGCAGACATTTCATCCGGGGGAGTGGGAACTCCATCCGGAAGTGTTCTCCGACCTTATTCTCAAGTGGGGTCAACCGGAATTGGATCTCATGGCATCTTGACAAAATGCCAAGCTCCCTAGATACGGGTCAAAGTCCAGAGACCCCCAGGCGGAACGATAGATGATCTGGCGGTCCCTTGGACCTTCAACCTAGCATAACTATTTCCTCTGTTTGCTCTGCTTCCTCGGGTAATTGCTCGAATCAAGCAGGAGAGGGCATCGGTGATCCTCATTGCACCAGCTTGGCCTTGCAGGATTTGGTACGCAGATCTGGTGGATATGTCATCTCTGCCACCTTGGAGACTTCCGTTGAGGAAGCACCTTCTAATTCAAGGACCCTTCCTTCACCCAAATCTAGTTTCTCTGAAGCTGACTGCTTGGAAATTGAACGCTTAATTTTATCCAAGCGGAGCTTTTCTGACTCGGTCTTAGAGACCATGATTCAGGCTCGTAAGCCTGTATCTAGGAGGATTGACCATAAAAGATGGCGTAAATACCTCTATTGGTGTGAATCCAAGGGCTACTAATGGAGTAGAGTTTTGTCCTTTCTCCAAGAGGGTTTGGAGAAAGGATTATCGACAAGTTCCCTAAAGAGTCAAATCTCGGCCTTATCTAATTTGTTACACAAACGTATGGCGCATGTCCCAGATGTACAATCATTTTGTCAGGCCTTGGTCAGGATCAGGCCTGTGTTCAAACCAGTTACTCCTCCATGAAGTATTAATTTAGTTCTCAAAGTTCTTCAAGGGGCTCCGTTTAAGCCTATGCATTCCTTAGATATTATGTTGTTATCTTGGAAAGTTTTATTTCTTGTTGCTATTTCTTCTGCTCGTAGAGTGTCAGAGCTCTCTGCATTGTAGTAAGAGTCTCCTTACCTTATTTTCCTTTCAGATAAGATAGTTTTACGTACTAAATTAGGATTTCTTTCTAAGGTTGTTTCTGATCAGAACATTAATCAGGAGATTGATGTTCCTTCTTTGTGTCCTAATCCTTCTTCTCAGAAAGAACGTCTTCTGCACAATTTGGACGTGGTCCGTGCTTTAAAGTTTTACCTGCAGGCGACTAAGGACTTTCGTCAGTCTTTTTCTTTGTTTGTGATTTTCTCAGGAAAACGTAAGGGACAGAAAGCTACGGCTACTTCTCTTTCTTTTTGGCTGAAGAGTATCATAAGTTTTGCATACGAGACTGCTGGACAGTAGCCTCCTGAGAGAGTTACGGCTCATTCCACGAGGGCTGTTGCTTCCTCATGGGCATTCAAAAATGAAGCTTCTGTGGAACAGATTTGCAAGGCTGCAACTTGGTCTTCTCTTCACACCTTTTCAAAGTTTTACAAATTTGACACTTTTTCCTCGGCTGAGGCCGCTTTTGGGAGAAAGGTTCTTCAAGCAGTGGTGCCTTCGGTTTAGGTTCCCTGTCTTGTCCCTCCCGTATCAGCTGTGTACTCTAGCTTGGGTATTGAATCCCATTAGTAATTAAGATGATCCGTGGACTCATTGTGTCATAAAAAAGAAAAGAAAATTTATGCTTACCTGATAAATTTATTTCTTTTTTGACACGATGAGTCCACGGCCCGCCCTGTTCTTGTAAGACAGGTTGTTGGTTATTATAAACTTCAGACACCTCTGCACCTTGGTTTTTCCTTTCTTTCCTTAACTTCGGTCAAATTACTGGAGTGGGAGGGAAGGGAGGAGCTATTTAGCAGTTCTGCTGTGGTGCTCTTTGCCGCCTCCTGCTGACCAGGAGGTGAATATCCCATTAGTAATTAAGATGATCTGTGGACTCATAGTGTCAAAAAAGAAATACATTTATCAGGTAAGCATAAATTTTCTTTCTTTTTTTTTTTTTGCACAAATTTATAATTAAATATATTTGTTAAATTATGTAATTAATTTGTGCTTTAGATAGCAGAAAATAATATAATATTAGAAAATATTATACTGCCTCCACCCGGCTACTTCATAATGCCACTGAAGAAGACTGATATATATATTATTATTATTATTATCATTTATTTGTATAGCGCCGCCAGATTCCGTAGCGCTGGGTACAGTGATAGGGGTATACAATGACAAGGATTTGTGATAAAATACAAAATATAGCAAAACTAAATAAATCTAGTACAGGAGAAAGAGGGACCTGCTCCGGAGAGCTCACAGTTTACAGGTTTAGGGTGCAGAGACATAAGGTTTGGGGTAGCTTGTTACATTGGTTGTAGTTGCAGCAGTGAGTCAGGCAGTTCATGTATTAGTTTGGTTTGGATGAGGGATGGAGGAGAGATGGTAAGCATCGCTAAATAGGTGGGTTTTCAAGGAGCGTCTGAAGCTATACAAGGTTGGAGACAGTCTTATGGAGCGGGGTAGAGAGTTCCAGAGGACAGGAGCAGCACGTGCGAAGTCTTGGAGACGGGAGTGGGATGTAAAGATAACCGGAGTGGAGAGACGTAGGTCAGAGGTTGATCGAAGAGGACGGGATGTGGAATATTTCACGATGAGAGAGGAAATATAGTTGGGAGTTAGACTGTTGAGTGCTTTGAAAGTTAGGGTTAATACTTTAAATTGTATTCTGAAGTGTATGGGGAGCCAGTGTAGAGACTGGAGCCAGTGTAGAGACTGGCAGGGCGGAGCAGCTGATGTAGATCGGCAACTTAGGTGGATGAGTCTAGCAGAAGCATTCATAATAGATTGGAGGGAGGAGAGGCGAGTTGAATTTAGATGTTTATGAAACTTCTGTTTCATTTTAGTTCTGAGCATGAGCAAATCTGATTCCCTGTTTATCTAGTCTATTCATTTTATACTAAACTCTGGAAGTTTTATGACGACATACTAGATAAGTTTCCTGTAGATACCACAGCCTCCTCGTAGGGCTGTAACAGGAAGTAATGGACACTGCACAAAGGAAGTCTTTAAATAAATAAATAAATAAATAAAAGGTAAAATCAATTTAAGTAGTTGAATAATACATATTGCAGTGATTTATATTAAGTATAAGCCACTGATTATTGCTTTTTTTATTACTACAATGAAACAGACTGTTTAATAACCCTTCAAAGAAACCTAAGATACAGAATGTCTTCCTTGTTGGCCTCTATAGGGTGCATTGGGCAAGCACAATTGTTTCTCAGAAACAAACTAAATAAATAATGTATATTGCAAAGTCTTTTTTTTTTAATTATGCATAATATCTGCATATGATATTGGTTTGTGATTGGTTAGCAAGGATTGTTTGGTTTTGGGGAACAGGGAAATCATTTATTTGACAAAATGATTCTCAGATATAAAGGTTCATAATCATGTAGTTTACAATCTGTGTTTAAAGGGACATTGTACACTAGATTTTTCTTTGCATACATGTTTTGTAAACGACCCATTTATACAACCCATCTGGGATTGTTTTTGTAACAATGTATAGTTGTGCTTAGTTTTTAATAACATTGTGATGATTTTCAGACTCTCTTTTTTTTTTTTTTTTTTTTTTTTTTAAATCTTTATTTAAGCTTAGCCATTCAAAACACAAAAGAAATTACCAAATTCTGAACATGGTTACTGTCACACAGGACAGCCAAGATTTCAACAAATGAAAAAATGTCTCAAATGAAATGTAAATAATTCACTTATAATACTAAGTAAAACAAAGTTTTCGGCCTATAATTTGGCCATATCCAGAACTCCACATCAACTAACATCATAATGGCTAATATTTTATAAGCATGTAAACAACAATTAAGACACCATGAAACAAAAATAACCCTATAACACAAAAAACAATAAGAGAGAAAGAAAAGAGAAAAAAAAAAAAAAAAAAAAAAAAAGAGGGGAGCCCCCCCCCCCACACACTAAATCAAATACACTAGGATATATTGGTATCTTATAAAGTATCTATAAACCCCACTTAATCTATATCACGAGCATTCTTAAGCCACGTCTCAGGAAATACCTGCAGTATAACCAGCTCTGCAAAACTCACCGAGGACAGAAATGGCAATAAGATCTGCTTCTGGAGACTAGGAGTGTAGGTTTTAATTACCGGCGCCCAGCCTACCAAAAATTCTCTAATTCTTTTTTCAGATACCTGCTGCAAATGAAAGGATTCGGAAATGATATGAGCTTGGATATCTCTCAACACTGAGGGGAGAGAGGGGGGAGACTTTGACATCCATTTTTTGAAGATATTATATCTCACCGTCATTACAATAGTGTTTACGACCCGCCGAGTAAGGCTAGTTCCCTCCTCTGTAAAAAGTAACACTACATCTTTAAAGGACAGGGAAATAGTACTTTCGAATACTCTGTTATACCAATATTGGACCTTCTGCCATAGTTGAAAAATTTTAGGACAGGTCCATAACATATGACAGATATCCTCCCGGACATACGAACAGTGTTCACATATAAATAGTTTACCAGGGTAATATTTAGCTAATGTTGCCGGAGAATAATACGAATTGTTTAATAATTTTAAGTGAGATTCTTTCCAACTCTCTACCACCGGGTATCTGGCCACTGTCGCCAGGCTTTTGGATATTAACTCAAAATCTAGAGCTGGGAAATAGAATCGCCAGGATTGACTCAATTTATCCTTCTCTCCTATACCTTGTTTGGAAAGCATAATATCATATAGTAGAGAGATTGATGCATCCCCTCCAATAAATTTTCTGATACAGATCTTGATCTCGGGCCACTCCCATCTTCTAGTCGCATACCAATTTTGGGCGCAAAGAAAATGGCGAATTTGAAAATAAGCAAATCGATTAGAACTGGGTAGAGAGAATTTCTCCCTAATGGTCTCCCATGGGAGTATCTGTAGATCATTATCGAGTAGTTGATACAAATATTCAAGCCATCCAAACCTGAAAACATTTATGATCTATTCCTGGTCGAAAAAGGGGATTCCCTCTAATAGGTAAATAGTCAGAAAAAGAAGGGTCTATTTTAGCCAGTTTACAAAATTTATGCCATATCACCACTATATACCTAACTGAACTAAGGGAGGATACCTTCGTCGGTAAAGCCTTCAGCGGGCAATGCAAAAGCGCAACTAAGGACCATGGTTTAACCATATGCGATTCCAACTCATATGTAGTAACCAAGTTGGACTGAGCAATCCAATCCAATGCTATTTTAATCAGGGCTGCCCAATTGTATAATTTAATACTGGGCAGAGCTACGCCTGCCTCTATATATTTCTGGGTTAGCCTATTAATCGATATTCGGGGTTTCTTCGATTTCCAAAGAAACTTCGAAAACCAAGAAGATAAATTCTTCAAATCCCTATTGAGTATCATAAGAGGTAAATTCTGCAGATAGTAAAGAATTTTAGGGAAAATTATAGATTTGATTAGGTTGGCCGAAGCTGATAGCGATAAAGGAAAAGCCGCCCAGAGCTTAAGATCCTCCTGAATTTTCTGAAAAAGTGTCCTAAAATTGGCCTGATACCACTGTTTCGGATTTCTATTAATTTCTAGCCAAAGATATTTAATAGCATTGACATTACGAAATAGTGTATTGGGGCGCTCCCTATGCTGACGCCCGAGCCACATCAAGTCACTCTTCCCCATATTAATCTTATAACCCGCAAATGTACTAAAAAGCTTTATCGTGTCAACAATTCTCGGGATGATAACTGATGTTTTATTCAAAAATAGCAAAATATCATCAGCATAGAGGAGAATTTTCAAGTTCTGCCCACCTAACGGGATCCCGGGCAGGACCTCTCGCAATCTAATCGCCAGTGGTTCTAGGACAATATTAAACAAGAGAGGCGAGAGAGGACATCCCTGCCTTGTACCTCTCTGCAAGCGAATCCCGGGGGAAGTCCTGCCATTCACTAGCAAATAAGACACCGGATTCTGGTATATTTTGGCAACAAAATTAAAAAAACTACCCCCAAAACCAAATCTCGATAAAGTCGCAAAAAGATGTCTCCAAGAGATGCAGTCAAACGCTTTGACCGCATCTAAAGTAAGGACCGCTATGTCCTTGAATTCCGGCTTCTCTTCCGGTTGCTCTATATTCCAGGTATAATCCACTAAGGTTGTTAGTTTTCTTATATTTTTAGAGGAACTACGGTTTGCCATAAAACCCACCTGATCCACATGGATCAGCCTATCCAAACATGACACTAATCTCTGGGCTATAATGGAAACTAAGATTTTATAGTCCGCATTGAGGACAGAGATAGGCCTATAGGAGGCTGGATCCTCCGGATTTTTCCCTTTTTTTAAGATCAGGGAGATGTTGGCCGCGGCGAAGAGAGAAGAAATAGTGTTATCTGATATATAATAATTATTAAACAATCTCTCTAAGATGGGTATAACCTGATCAGAAAGACTTTTATAAAACTCAGACGGAAATCCGTCTGGACCCGCCGCTTTGTTGAGTTTGGCACATGCAATAGCTTTACTTATTTCTTCCACCGTAACTGGTGCATTTAGCACTTCTAACTCCTCTTTTTGGATTTTGGGAACTGAAATAGAGGACCAAAATTCCAACTGATTGTCTAGACTAAATTCCCCTTCAGAATATAAATGCTGATAAAATCGGAAAAGGTTCCGGAAATTTCATCAATATCCGAGGTACAACCATCTTCTGTCTGTATTACTGGGATAAGATTCTTCTTGTTCCTAGCTTTAACCAATCTGGCTAAGTGTTTAGCAGAGCTACCATGAATACCCCTAAACCGCATATTAATTTTTGTCTCCTCTTGCTGGGGTTTTTGTAGCAGGAAGGCATCTCTTTCTCTTCTGCTATCTATATAAACGTCCCAATTAGCCTTAGAACGATCCCTGCAGTATTTCTCAAAGGCATTTCTAACTTGATTGGACAGCTGAATATCCCTACACCGAGCTTTCCTATTCCTCGTGACCATATACCCCTTAATATCACCCCTTAAAACAGCCTTGGCCGTCTCCCAAAAAACCTCGATTTTATACAGGTGCCCCGAATTGAACCCACAGAACTCCTTCCACTTAACTAATAACCAGGACAAAAATCTTGGATCGTTATAAAGATACCTCGGGTAGACAAATCTGGGAGATAAAATATCCCTCCTATCCTGGAAAAAAATACCTAAAGAAATGATAGCGTGGTCCGACACCAAGATCTCACCAATCTCAGCTTCCATTTTTACCGCTGGTAGGGACTCTGCAACTAAAAATAGATCTATGGGCTCTGGATTCGCATGTAAAGTTCTGAATATCTGGATTCAGCCTGCGCCATATGTCATGAACCTGTAACTTCTGGCAGAATCGTTGGAAAAGTTTTGCGCTTCTCCTATTCTCTAAAAAATTTCTACCTACCAGCCGATCCAATTCCGGGTGTAAAGTCATGTTGAAATCACCTCCAATGACCAAATTTTCTTTTACCAACGGAAACAATTTACCCTTAATCTTGTCCCAAAATTTCCTATCGAATTTATTAGGGCCATAAATATTACAGAGAACAAATTTTATGCTATTTATAAAAATGTGCAAAATAATGAATCTGGCTTCTGGGTCCACTTCTGTCTGAGTAATCCTATAGTCTAGGTTCTTATTTATGAGAAACACTACCCCGCATTTCCTAGCTCCAGCGTTAGTGGAGACCACCTCACCTACCCATTTAATCTTAAGTTTTTTAGCCTCCCGTTCTACTAGGTGGGTTTCCTGGAGGAAAGAAATGCCGGGTTTATGTTTAGCTAGGAGTTTTATAATTAATTTGCGTTTAGCGGGTGAAGAGATCCCCCCCCACATTCCACGACGTTAACTTCAATTCCATGTACTACAATACGATAAAAACCCTAGCAATCCTGAGGAGGGGAGGAAAGCAGGAGGGACAAAAAAAAAAAAAAAAAGAAAAGGGGTGGGGGAATAAAAAAACATGTATAAGAGTACCTGAAACAAAAGCGAAACAAATTTTAAAGTACCGAACCATACTTATGTAATCTGAGGTGAGAGGGAATGAACTAGATCTCATTTATCTTTGAGAAACTCTTTCACCTCCCCCACCTCCGTAAAGACTAGGCGAGCTCCCCTGTACTCAACTATTATTTTGGCCGGATAAACCATCCGCGCATTGATTCCTTTATCAATAATTTGGGTACAGAGGGGGGCCATTATCCTTCTCTTCGTCGAGGTTTCAACAGAAAAATCCTGAAACAGTAAAACTTTACTATTCCCAAACATTAGAGGTTCATGCAGCTTCTTGAACAGTTTCATCATTTCAATTTTATCCTGAAAATTCAACACCTTGCATATACACATCCTACTCCTACTGTGTCCTGTACCTACATTTTTTTTAACCCCAATTCTATGAGCTCTCTCAATTATAATCGGTAACATTGATTGTGGGACACCGAGTTTCTGCGGGAGCGTGACCGAAGCGAACTTCAGTAGATCTTCAAACTCCGCTTCTTCCGGGAGACCCACAATTCGAATGTTGTTACGTCTCGCCCGGTCCTCAAGGTTTTCGAGACGGCCCTGAAGATTGGTGATTTTAATATCCTGTTGGGATATTATATTTTCCTGCGTGCTAACTTGATCTTCCAGGTCAGAAATCCTGTTTTCTGCCTCTTGCATTCTATGTGCGAACTGTCTTACTTCAACTGACAGGGCAGTGATCTCAGATGAAATAGATCCTAACTCCTTTCTAATTAGATCAAATTGCGGTGAAAATAATTCAGACAGCTGCGAAAATAGTGAGTGAGAGTCCACCAAGTTGGTCACAGGTTCTACTGAAGTATCTAAGCCGAGCTCAGCGGCTTTAGCTTTTTTATCCTTGGCTTTGACCGGCATTTTGGGAGAAGATTTCCCTTGCAGAAACTTATCCATATAACTTTATGTGGAAAAGCGCTTGTCCAGAAAGAACACACGTGGGTGGAGAGAAAAAAAAAAAAAAAAAAAAAAAAGGGGGTGAAGGGGGAAAATACACACGTGGATATAAGGGTAAGGGTAAAAAACCTGGCCCTCCTGTGACAACAAAGATAAAGCCCTAGGAAACCCTAGGGGATTGTAGGTGCAAACAGTGAAAAAGTGAGGAGAGAGAAAAAAAAAAACAAGCCACACAGTGCAAGATCTGAGGGGGGGCCCATGCCCCTCCTTGGTTAAGTGGAAATAGGGCCCATACTTTTTAGGAGTATGCGTCCACGCATACAAAGTGTATAGAAAGGGGACCAGCAAAAAAAAAAAAAAAAGACCCCTTTACAAAAGAAACATTATATGAATGAGTTAATACAACTGCCACGAAAAATTCAACTCTGACCAGCCCGGCAGAGCCCTCTAATAATTTTAATTTCAGAAACTGCCTTTAATACTTAACAAGAAACCACCCTTGTATCAGAGGAACAATCTCTCTACCGACTTTACCCTTACACAAATACAGCCTAGCCTGATTTTAATAAATTTTTGTGCCCTGGAACTAATTAACCATGTGTCTCATACCATAATTAAACAGAGAGCAACCTTTAGAGGGAAAAACATGAATTGAACTAGGTTAAGGATAACCCTCCTATCGAGAGAGTGTGTCTGCCAATAAAGAACTATACACACTTCACTCTCCAAACAATAGTTTAAATAAAGAAGGCACTTTTTCAAGAAAAAGACAGTGCAACAGTCATTCATTACCCAGGTAACTTACTGTCACCAAGTCAAGCAGTAGCATTCAAAGATATAACAATTGCTTTACAATGACATCTACCAATAAAGAAAATTTTGAAGCAGAACAAAAACTATGCCATAATACTGATCAATGCAAGTAACATTAATGTTGTGGGTCCATAGACAGCCGGGTCAGTCTTTCTCTAGCTATCTTGGCAAAAGAAATTAGCTTAAGCGGTCTCCCACATAAAGAGTTATAATTCTTCCGCCAAAAAGCTTCCTTCCAAAGCCTCCTTCAATTTTACCAGGCAGTAGTCAAAGTAAACAAAGTACGATCATAAATTTCCCACACACACTAGTCCAGGACCATTTCTCACAGGAAAATGCAACTTATTTTAGCACGGCATTAATACTCTGGCTAGGATGGAGTGTCACTGCTACAAGCCAGGCTCTCTGAACACCACAGCCTTATAGGGCTAGATAGGGAGTATAGGCACTAAGAAACTTTTGCGGATAGCCAGATGCCCAAGTGACATCAACCAGGGCAAAAAGTACACATAAAGTAACCTGTTTTCCAACGGTGATTCTCTTGACAGCCTGAAATAAAGCCGGCCCGCCTTCTTGAAGAAACTCGGCTGCTGCAGATTTCTGTGTCACAGTCTCGGCTTTCACATAAACATAGCCGGCACACCGGGGATCAAAGGCATCTGCACAGAAGCTGCACTGCTCCACTACTCCTTTCCACGCTGTTAAACTCCCCACCAGGGGGGGATGACCGGTAATCCGGGACCAAGCCTTACAGTGAAGCAGCTCCGTGTGTGCTCCGTCGCTTATGCTGTGCTTGTGTGTACTTCCAGCCTCGCTCCGGCCATCTATCTATTTACCCGCACACGGGTCTTTTCAGCGACATAGAACTTCCAGGTTAACTCTATTTTAGGGACCAGCCTTTCAGGAACAATGCTATCCCCGAGCTCTCCTTCTGGGCACCCCAGCCCAGTGTAACGTAGCACCAAGGAGTTTGTTTCTAACCCCTGTAACGACAGGTTGCCGAGCCACAGGACTCACTTGAAAGTCGCCAGCGTATTCCTCCTACACCCCTTTCCAGGTGCAGCTTGCCAAAAGCAGCAATAAAAAATAACCAACTGCGGTACAGTTGGAGCCGTGACCGGCCACTGTAGACTTCCCTCTCTCGCACAGGTCTGACCCCTGCCGAGCGCCACACTCCAAACCTGGGCAAGCTTCCAGGTAAGTGGCTGGGAGCTGATGGTGTCGGCGTCCTCTCACCACACCGGCATGCAGGTAATCTGCACAACTCCTCCCACCGGAAGACCTCATTCTTCAGACTCCTAACCAAGCCCCAAAGTATCAGATGTAGACTCAGGTCTGCAAAGTCCTGCTGCTCTTGTTTGTGTAATCTGTCTTTACATATGGGGGGGGGGGGGGAGTGTCTGCTCTCTCTGATTTCCCTACCCCTTTCACTGGGTGTCCCAGCCTAACCTCATCAACGTGCGAAACTTGAAGCTTCCAAGTACGTTTTTAAAAGGTTTTAGACTGGATTTTTATATCAGCATAAGTGCGTAATCGTCTTTATAGTACTGTCTATTACATGCAGTTACAGAATAATGATGCCTGGATGCTTGCTAATACTTATCTATCTTTTGTTTTCTTTATCTTCTCTTAATTTGTCACAAAATAAACCTATAATCACTTAATTCCATAACATATACAATTTAAAGGGACAGTCTACACCAGAATTATTGTTTTAAAAGATAGATGATCCCTTTAATCCCATTCCCTAGTTTTGTATAACCAACACAGTTATATTAATACACGTTTTACCTTGTATCTGAGCATCTTCTGACAGCCCCTGATCACATTACTTTTTATTTATTATCTATTGACTTGCATTTTAGCCAATTAGTGCTGTGTTGTGCACAACCCATGGGCGTGAGCACAATGTTATCTATATAGCCCACATGAACTAAAAGTCTCCCGTTGTGAAAAGCGAATTATGAAAAACGTGATAAGAGGCTGTCTGTAGTGGCTTAGAAACAGGCAGAAATTTAGAGGTTTAAATGTTATAAAGTGTATTAAAGGGACACTGAACCCAATTTTTTTTCTTTGGTGATTCAGATAGAGCATGCAATTTTGAGCAACTTTCTAATTTACTCCTATTATTATTTTTTCTTCATTCTCTTGCTATCTTTATTTGAAAAAGAAGGCATCTAAGCTTTTTTATTAGTTCAGATCTGGACAGCACTTTTTTATTGGTGGATGAATTTATCCACCAATCAGCAAGAACAACCCAGGTTGTTCACCAAAAATGGTCCGGCATCTAAACTTGCATTCTTGCATTTCAAATAAAGATACCAAGAGAATGAAGAAAATTTGATAATAGGAGTAAATTAGAAAGTTGCTTAAAATTTCATGCTCTATCTGAATCACGAAAGAAAAAATTTGGGTTCAGTGTCCCTTTAATATATCAATGTTGGTTGTGCAAAGCTGGGGAATGGGTAGTAAAGTCATTATCTATCTTTTTAAACCATAGCAATTTTAGTGTTTAGTGTGTCCCTTTAACAATATCTCATCTTTTTTGTTGATTATACAGCATAACAAATTCTATTCAATGATTTGCAAGACAACAGGAAAATACAATCATGTTATATTACCTTATTTGTATATAAAAAAACAAAGGAACATAAAGGGGTGGGGGAGTAATGAAAAATATATAATTATAATGGTACCAGTAATTACAATTGTTGGTCTTAGTCTGCCCCTGCAATCAGCATTGACTATATATAAATCAATACCATTTACTTAACGTGCTATTCTTCCATAGCCATAATAGACTTCTTAAACAGCCTTAAGAATCTGTATTATTTATCTCTCGTTTGTATAGGTCCTCTCTTTAATTTTGATGTTCACGAGGATGTGCGGTTGCTGAGCGATGCGACAGTGGAAAAGGATGAGGTGAGATCTGAGAGGCCTTGTCTTTTGTTTGCTTAGTTCATGGTAACTGGACCACGTGGGTGAGAAAAATATCACTATCGCTTTCTAGTCCACAGAATATGATACTAATCAGGGAAGTTAAGTGGTAAGGGGCTAGGAAAGTCGAAAAAGAAGTTAGACAGAACTTTTGAAAAAGTCCTCAAAAGTCCTGTCTAATTTCTTTTTCGACTGTTGGAAGTGTGTGAGGGGTGTCCCCACCTGACGCCGAGGTATCCAACTATCGGCCGGGACCTTTTTGGTGGCATTTTCCTCTGGGATCTTCCCGCAGGTTTTTTCATCTTCAGCCCTGCTGTTTCTTCTTCATATCCTGAGATGGAATCCTCCTAATCAAGGCCTTTTTTGCCATCTGGGGAAGAGAAGTCACAGCTCTTGTATGTATGATTATATACTATATCCTATAGTATATACTACTTTTTTGATAATTGTATTTTTTCCTCACTTCAATTTAAATTGATTTTATTCTATTGCTAATAAAAGTTAATAGTTTTAGAAATGGTTGCACCCTATAGCTCCCTTTCCTAGCTCCTTACCCCTTAACTGTATCCGGACTGGGTAGCTCCAGGGGATCCACTCAAAGACCCTTGTTATTTCTACTGTTATAAGAATCCTGTTTTTGCCCCTCGATAGTGCCACTCTGTAGTACTCCTTTTTTCTACTAATCAGGGAAGACAATGACCAGTAAAACAACTTTGCAATATACTTTCATTATTTATTTTGTTTAACCCCTTGAGTGCTAACGACGGCTCTGAGCTGTCGCAGAGTTTCCCACTCAGGTGCTAACAACGGCTCAGAGCTGTCGCTAGAACTCTCCCACCTTGAGGGAGATCTGGGGGCTCCCACCCGCTCGCCGGGACTTCACGTTTTGCGCGGTGACGTCATGCACAATGACCTGATGACGTCACCGCACGACTTTATTGAAAAATGACAATGACAAGAATAGGGAAAGGGGGCATGCTGCTTAGAAGCCTGTATGAGTAGGCATCTAAGCAGCTACAGATCCCCAAGACCCGCCTAACCTTTTCAACGGTGTAAGTCTTGGAGATCTGGGGGGAAAAAACTGCTTTCATAATTCAGATAGAGCAGGCAATTTTAAACAACTTTCTAATTTACTCCTATTAATTTTTCTTTGTTTTCTTGCTATCTTCATTTGAAAAGCTGGAATGCAAAGCTTGGGTGCCGGCCCATTTTAATTTCAGCACCCTGGATAGCGCTTGGTTATTGGTGGCTACATTTAGCCACCAATGATCAAGAGCAACCCAGGTGCTGAACCAAAAATCGTCCGGCTCCTATGCTTACATTCTTGCTAGCAAGAGAACGAAGATAGCAAGAGAACGAAAAAAATTTGATAATAGGAGTAAATTAGAAAATTGCTTAAAATTACTGCTCTATCTGAATAATTAAATAAAAAATTGAGTTTACTATCCCTTTAAGTGTGTTAAAATGACATGCTTTATCTAAATCGTGAAAGTTTAATTTGGACTTTCGTGTCCCTTTAACAGTCCAAGAGTAGTAGAAATTGCTCACCCTGGATTTATGTGTGTGTAATATTTTTAATCCAAATGCTCCAGTAAAGTTTGTAAAGTGACCTTTGGAATTTTTCTTCTAATCCACGTTTAGTCTCATGCTGGCAAAGTTGTACTCCGTAGCTGGTACGAGAAAAACAAGCACATATTTCCAGCAAGCCGGTGGGAACCATATGACCCGGAGAAGAAGTGGGACAAATACACGGTAGGTGTAATATTCTGTCCTCTTGCCCATCTAGGTATAAGTCAAAATGCCCTGAGTAGTTTTTAAGGGATATCACAATCCAAAATGTAGTTCTCCAACGAACAATGATCCTGCAATATGGCACACAATGATCGCTTGATATGTGCAGGAACTCATATATGTCTGTCTAGTTGACCTCAGATAGGATATTCATGCTCAAGAGGCATGTCTCTAGATTGCAAGAGGAGGCAAAAGAATAATACATTTTTTATATATGTGTGTTTGTGTGTGTATATATATTTTATATATATATATAATCCTACTATATTAAACAAAACAACCTATTCATATTGGCAGTTATTCATGTGTTTAAGACATACCTGCTGTGAAACGGATTTGGGCTAGCACAAAAGAACTCAGCAAAAATAAACACATTTTGGTTCTTGTCATCTGTCCTATAACATCAATGTATTACTACTAAGACATTCTCAATCCATGAGTCTAGAATCGGCCCTTAGATAACCTACATTGCCTTTACTTATTAATGGAAACTCCAATATGCTTGACATTATTTATTCTGACATAGTGCTAAAGCTAGATGCTAGTATAATGATTGTCTGTCTATATTAAATCAGATGTATTCTACTAACTGATGCACATATCCCTACCACTTATTTATATTTATATATATATATATATATATATATATATATATATATATATATATATATATATATTTGTTATGTATATATTTTTTTAATATATATATATAACAACAAAAACCCAACCTGGAAGCAGCTGTCCCTTTAAGGAGAGTGGAAACAGAAAAAAGAAAGGGAGGGATCCCCTTCTCTCTAGCTGTAGGCACCTTCCAAGCAAATTATGGATAAACAAGAGGACATGTAAAGGGACTGGATAGCGCTGGTTGCTTAGAGTGAATATATATTACAAATGATACAATTGATAATTAAAAACATAAATGCATTCTCAAACAAATAGATAAATATAAAAATATTTCATGTGTTGGAAATAAAAAAGAAACAAATAATAATATACAAAAAATAAGGTATATACAAGAGTATAGGTGAAACTGAGATAGAACGCCCCACTGGTGATAATGGGTATGTAAGAAGTGTAAACTTACAAAAACAAACCTCAATCTTATGAGGTAAGTGATCCGCACAGCAAAGGATTCCTCTTATGGTAAACAGCTTTCCTCCTGAGGTGTGAAAGAAACTTCAGTAGATCGATAGTCGATATTCCCTCGGCCTCTTTAAGTATGGTTCCTCTGATAGTATGGTGGAGTTCTCCAGCTATATATATATATATATATATATATATATATATATATATATATATATATGAAAAAAGGCAGTCTTTTTCGGGCGAATATCCCGTCCTTGGGATATTCGCCCAAGGACGCTGACAGTAGCAGGCGGTGTGAGGCTGACAGTAGCAGGCGGCGGCCCATGCAAGGGAGGCCAAGGACAGGATATTCGCCCGAATAAGACTGTATATATGTATATATATATATATATATATATATATATATATATATATATATATATATATATATATACATACAGTCTTATTCGGGCGAATATCCTGTCCTTGGCCTCCCTTGCATGGGCCGCCGCCTGCTACTGTCAGCCTCACACCGCCTGCTACTGTCAGCGTCCTTGGGCGAATATCCCAAGGACGGGATATTCGCCCGAAAAAGACTGCCTTTTTTCATATATATATATATATATATATATATATATATATAGCTGGAGAACTCCACCATACTATCAGAGGAACCATACTTAAAGGGACACTGAACCCAAAATTTTTCTTTCGTGATTCATATAGAGCAAGCAATTTTAAGCAACTTTCTAATTTACTCCTATTATCAATTTTTCTACGTTCTCTTGCTTTCTTTATTTGAAAAAGAAGGCATCTAAGCTAAGGAGCCAGACAATTTGTGGTTCAGTACCATGGACAGCACTTGTTTATTGGTGCTGTCCAATCATCAAGGACAACCCAGGTTGTTCACCAAAAATGGGCCGGCATCTAAACTTAAATTCTTGCTTTTCAAATAAAGATACCAAGAGAATAAAGAAAATTTGACAATAGGAGTAAATTAGAAAGATGCTTAAAATTGCATGCTCTATCTGAATCATGAAAGAAAAAATTTGGGTACAGTGTCCCTTTAAAGAGGCCAAGGGAATATCGACTATCGATCTACTGAAGTTTCTTTCACACCTCAGGAGGAAAGCTGTTTACCATAAGAGGAATCCTTTGCTGTGCGGATCACTTACCTCATAAGATTGAGGTTTGTTTTTGTAAGTTTGCACTTCTTACATACCCATTATCACCAGTGGGGCGTTCTATCTCAGTTTCACCTATACTCTTGTATATACCTTTATTTTTTGTATATTATTATTTGTTTCTTTTTTATTTCCAACACATGAAATATTTTTATATTTATCTATTTGTTTGAGAATGCATTTATGTTTTTAATTATCAATTCTATCATTTGTAATATATATTCACTCTAAGCAACCAGCGCTATCCAGTCCCTTTACATGTCCTCTTGTTTATCCATATATATCAGTATTTTCTCTATCTACACACACACACACACACATATATATATAGAGAGTAAAGTTGAAGACTACTAGTCTACTCAATTTTAAAGATAGGAAAAGGTAAATATTTGTACTCGTCTGGGGCTAGTGGAAAGTTCAAGCCCTATAGTGATGGATAAATAAATAAGCTGACAATTTGCAGTTAGCCATAATATCTGAAGGGACTTATGTGGATTTATGTCTTTGCTGATCCATTAAATGTGATCAAAATATACCCAAACAGAACATATCCTAATATCCCATAATGCTTTTGTTTGCAATATACAGTATATGGCCATGAATTTTTATTGTTATTTGTGTGTGTGTTGTTTTTTCTTCCCAGATCCGGTGATACGTCCAGTGACCTGACCACTGGCACTAGCCCAAAATGCCCTTTTACAAGGAACTACAGTTATGAATAATAAAAGGAAGAAAATAGTCTATATTGTTTTTGACATTGTTTTCATTTTGTGATTTTACAGCCTTGAAACACCTTTGGTTAAATAAAAGCATCTATTTTTTTTTTATTTCATGTTCAATGATCTCCTGTAGAACATTTATCTATTGTCATGTATAGTGAAGAATATTATTTTACGCTGAATTTTTACAGTAATAAATACTTGGATGCCCTTGTCTTTGGCTTATCATTGTGAACAAAAAAATAATGTATAATCAGCAGAAGGTATAGAGGACGCTTGCACCCAGATTGGAACCTGATTGGATACACTGAAGTTTTAGGATTTTGAATACCCCAAAAAATTCCCTGGATCAAGTTGCAGAGTCAACATGGTCGTAGTTTTGGCTGATACGTGGTAAGTGCTAGATCCCCTAGTTTTAAATGGATGTAAAAGTCAAACTTGAATTATACAGGAGGGCACTTCAAATGTGCATAGAAAACGTTATCTAGGGCCGTGTTTCTCAACCGCAGTCCTCAAGTACCCTCAACAGGCCAGGTTTTCATTATAGCTGAACCAGTGCACAGGTGAAGTAATCAGCTGATCAGTAACCATGGTTACTAACCTTCAACGCCCATCAACTGATTATTTCACCTGTGCACTGGTTCAGCTATAAAGAAAGCCTGGCCTGTTGAGGGTATTTGCGGACTGTGGTTGAGAAACAATGATCTAGGGCAAGCTCCAAGGGCTGGCATGGACGGATATTCTGACGGTACCGTCGCACAGAGCATCTATAACAGGGAGTGCATATTTACAACACCAGCAATGCATGCTAGAGTAACGCATATATGCACGATTGTGGGATCATGTGGCATGCACTTCACATGTACATTTTCAACTAATGTTTTGCAAAAAAAATCAATGTTTTATGTTCCTTTATAGCAGTGGAAGTAAATATTTCATAGTTAGAGCTGGATAGGAATTAGAATTTTATTTGTACTATCATTTATATCATGTGAGGTGGCCCTAGACTGTTTTGGTATGTGATGTCATAATGAAACTAAACCTACTTCATAATTTAGTTATTGCTACTGGTTCTATCTTGCTAAACCTCAAGAGACTTTCATATTTCCTGCTGCTTAAAGTGAATGTAAACTAACGAATGTGTGCCCGGTTTTTAATAATCCTATTAAAAACAGAGGCACTTTCATTTATCAAAGTTTACATTTCAGCGTTTTTGTTAAAATACTATGTATATTACAAATATGTTTCTATTCAAAGATGTAATTCATCTATGTGCATTAAAATTTTGACCAGAATCGCCCTTCAATGTGTTTGTTATGCTAGCTGCAGAGTATAGAATGTATGCAAAATTGCTTCTTCTGGTTTCTTTTTGTATGTGAAATAGCTGGTTTGTTTTTTCAAACCACAACCCATTAAAATTAGTTTCTTTCATGTAATTAGCAAGAGTCCATGAGCTAGTGACGTATGGGATATACATTCCTACCAGGAGGGGCAAAGTTTCCCAAACCTTAAAATGCCTATAAATACACCCCTCACCACACCCACAATTCAGTTTTACAAACTTTGCCTCCGATGGAGGTGGTGAAGTAAGTTTGTGCTAGATTCTACGTTGATATGCGCTCCGCAGCAAGTTGGAGCCCGGTTTTCCTCTCAGCGTGCAGTGAATGTCAGAGGGATGTGAGGAGAGTATTGCCTATTTGAATGCAGTGATCTCCTTCTACGGGGTCTATTTCATAGGTTCTCTGTTATCGGTCGTAGAGATTCATCTCTTGCCTCCCTTTTCAGATCGACGATATACTCTTATATATACCATTACCTCTGCTGATTCTCGTTTCAGTACTGGTTTGGCTTTCTACAAACATGTAGATGAGTTTCCTGGGGTAAGTAAATCTTATTTTCTGTGACACTCTAAGCTATGGTTGGGCACTTTGTTTATAAAGTTCTAAATATATGTATTCAAACATTTATTTGCCTTGACTCAGAATGTTCAACTTTCCTTATTTTTCAGACAGTCAGTTTCATATTTGGGATAATGCATTTGAATTAATCATTTTTTTCTTACCTTCAAAAATTTGACTCTTTTTTTTCCCTGTGGGCTGTTAGGCTCGCGGGGGCTGAAAATGCTTCATTTTATTGCGTCATTCTTGGCGCGGACTTTTTTGGCGCAAAAATTCTTTTCCGTTTCCGGCGTCATACGTGTCGCCGGAAGTTGCGTCATTTTTTGACGTTATTTTGCGCCAAAAATGTCGGCGTTCCGGATGTGGCGTCATTTTTGGCGCCAAAAGCATTTTAGGCGCCAAATAATGTGGGCGTCTGATTTGGCGCTAAAAAATATGGGCGTCGCTTTTGTCTCCACATTATTTTAGTCTCATTTTTCATTGCTTCTGGTTGCTAGAAGCTTGTTCTTTGGCATTTTTTCCCATTCCTGAAACTGTCATTTAAGGAATTTGATCAATTTTGCTTTATATGTTGTTTTTTTGTCTTACATATTGCAAGATGTCTCACGTTGCATCTGAGTCAGAAGATACTACAGGAAAATCGCTGTCTAGTGCTGGAGCTACCAAGCTAAGTGTATCTGCTATAATTTTTGGTATCTGTTTCTCCAGCTGTTGTTTGTATTGCATGTCATGACAAACTTATTAATGCAGATAAAATTTCCTTTAGTACTGTTACATTACCTGTTGCTGTTCCGTCAACATCTAATTTTCAAAGTGTTCCTGATAAACATAAGAGATTTTATTTTTTAAATCCATTAAGAAGGCTATGTCTGTTATTTCTCCTTCTAGTTTACATAAAAGTCTTTTAAAACTTCTCTTTTTTCAGGTGAATTTTTAAAATGAACATCATCATTCTGATACTGATAAATCTTTGTATTTGTTCAAGATGGAATTTATTCGTTCTTTATTTAAAGAAGTATTAATTGCATTAGAAATAGAGGATTCTGGTCCTCTTGATACTAAATCTAAACGTTTAAATAAGGTTTTTAAATCTCCTGTAGTTATTCCAGAAGTGTTTAATCTCCCTGATGCTATTTCTGAAGTAATTTCCAGGGAATGGAATAATTTGGGTAATTCTTTTACTCCTTCTAAACGTTTAAGCAATTATATCATGTGCCATCTGACAGATTAGAGTTTTTTTGGGACAAAATCCCTAAGGTTATGGTGCTGTCTCTACTCCTGCTAAATGTACTACTGTTCCTACGGCAGATAGTACTTTATTTAAGGAAAAATTGAATCCTTTCTAAGAAAAGCTTACTTATGTTCAGGTAATCTTCTTAGACCTGCTATATTTTTAGCGAATGTTGCTGCAGCTTCAACTTTTTGGTTAGAAGCTTTAGCGCAACAAGTAACAGATCATAATTTTATAGCATTATTATTATTCTATAACATACTAATAATTTTATTGGTGATACCATCTTTTGATATCATTAGAGTTGATGTCAGGTATATGTCTCTAGCTATTTTAGCTAGAAAAGCTTTATGGATTAAACTTGGAATGCTGATATGTCTTCTAAGTCAACTTTGCTTTCCCTTTCTTTCCAGGGTATTAAATTATTATCTCAATTGTTTCTGGAAGGAAGGGAACTTTTTTACCAAAGGATAAAAAATCTAAGGTAAATTTAGGTCTAATAATCTTTTTCGTTCCTTTCCTCACAACAAGAAACAAAAGCCTGATCCTTCATCCTCAGGAGCGGTATCAGTTTGGAAACTATTTCCAGTTTGGAATATATCCAAGCCTTATAGAAATCTATAGCCAGCTCCTAAGTACCCATGAAGGTGCGGCCCTTATTCCAGCTCAGCTGGTATGGGGCAGATTACGTTTTCTTCAAAGAAATTTGGATCAATTCCGTTCTCAATCTCTGGTTTCAGAACATTGTTTCAGAAAGGTACAGAATTGGCTTCAAGTTAAGGCCTCCTGCTAAGAGATTTTTTTCTTTCCCGTGTCCCAGTTAACACAGCAAAGGCTCAGCATTTCTGAAATGTGTTTCAGATCTAGAGTTGGTTGGAGTAATTATGCCAGTTCCAGTTCTGGAACAGGGGCTGGGGTTTTATTTTATCTCTTCATTGTACCAAAGAAGGTCAATTCCTTCAGACCAGTTCCGGATCTATCAATATTGAATCGTTATGTAAGGATACCAACATTCAAGATGGTTTCTGTAGGACTATCCTGCTTTTTGTTTAGCAAGGGCATTATATGTCTACAATAGATTTACAGGATGTGTATCTGCATATTCCGATTCATCCAGATCACTTTTAGTGTCTGAGATTCTCTTTTTAGACAAGCATTACCAGTTTTTTGGCTCTACTGTTTGGCCTAGCCTCAGTTCCAAGAATTTTTTTCAAAGGTTCTCGGTGCCCTTCTTTCTGTAATCAGAGAACAGGGTTTTGGTATTTCCTTATTTGGACAATATCTTGGTATTTGCTCAGTCTTCTCATTTTCGAAGAATCTCATACGAATCGACTTGTGTTGTTTCTTCAAGTTCATGGTTGGAGGTTCAATTTACCAATCGGTTCATTGATTCCTCAGACAAGGGTAACCTTTTTAGGTTTCTAGATAGATTCGGTGTCTATGACTCTGTCCTTGTCAGACAAGAGAAGTTTAACATTGATATCAGCTTGTCAAAACCTTCAGTCACAATCATTCCCTTTGGTAGCCTTATGCATGGAAATTTTAGGTCTTAGGACTGCCGCATCAGATGCGATTTCCTTTGCTCGTTTTCACATGCGACCTCTTCAGCTCTGTATGCTGAACCAATGGTGCAGGGATTACTCAAAGATATCTCAATTAATATCTTTAAACCGATTATACGACACTCTCTGACATGGTGGACAGATCACCATCGTTTAGTTCAGGGGGCTTCTTGTTCTTCCAACCTGGACTATAATCTCAACAGATGCAAGTCTTACAGGTTGGGGAGCTGTGTGGGGGTATCTGACGGCACAAGGGGTTTGGGAATCTCAGGAGGTGAGATTTCCGATCAATATTTTGGAACTCCGTGCAATTTTCAGAGCTTTTCAGTCTTGGCCTCTTCTGAAGAGAGAGTTGTTCATTTGTTTTCAGATAGACAATGTCACAACTGTGGCATACATCAATCATCAAGGAGGGACTCACAGTCCTCTGGTTATGAAAGAAGTATCTCGAATTTTGGTTTGGGCGGAATCCAGCTCCTGTCTAATCTCTGCGGTTCATATCCCAGGTATGGACAATTGGAAAGCGGATTATCTCAGTCGCCAAACGTTGCACCTGGGCGAATGGTCTCTTCACCCAGAGGTATTTCCTCAGATTGTTCAAATGTGGGAACTCCCAGAAATAGATCTGATGGCTTCTCATCTAAACAAGAAACTTCCCTGGTATCTGTCCGGATCCCGGGATCCTCGGGCGGAGGCAGTGGATGCATTATTTCTTCCTTACAAGTGTCATCCTGCCTATATCTTTCCGCCTCTAGTTCTTCTTCCAAGGGTATTCTCCAATATTCTAAAGGAATGCTCGTTTGTCCTGCTGGTAGCTCCAGCATGGCCTCACAGGTCTTGGTATGCGGATCTTGTCCGGATGGCCTCTTGCCAGCTGTGGACTCTTCCGTTAAGACCAGTCTTTCTGTCTCAAAACCTTAATTTTAAGGTATGGAGTTTGAATGCTTGATTCTTGGTCAAAGAGGTTTCTCTGACTCTGTGATTGATACTATGTGACAGGCTCGTAAATTTGTATCTAGAGAGATATATTATAGAGTCTGGAAGACTTATATTTCTTAGTGTCTTTCTCATCTTTTTTCTTGGCATTCTTTTTGAATACCGAGAATTTTACAGTTTCTTCAGGATGGTTTAGATAAAGGTTTGTCCGCAAGTTCCTTGAAAGACAAATCTCTGCTCTTTCTGTTCTTTTTCACAGAAGGTTTGCTAATCTTCCTGATATTTATTGTTTTGTACAACCTTTGGTTCGTATAAAACCTGTCTTTAAGTCAATTTCTCCTCCTTGGAGTTTGAATTTGGTTCTGGGGGCTCTTCAAGCTCCTCCTTTTGAACCCATGCATTCTTTGGTCGTTATATTACTTTCTTGGAAAGTTTTGTTTCTTTTGGCCATCTCTTCTGCCAGAAGAGTCTCTGAATTATCTACTCTTTTGTGAGTCTCCTTTTCTGATTTTGCATCAGGATAAGGCGGTGCTGCAAACTTCTTTTGAATTTTTTACCTAAGGTTGTGAATTCTAACAACATTAGTAGAGAAATTGTGGTTCCTTCATTATGTCCTGATCCTATGAATTCTAAGGAGAAATCATTGCATTCTTTGGATGCTGTTAGAGCTTTGTAATATTATGTTGAAGCTACTAAGTCTTTCCGAAAGACTTCTAGTCTATTTGTCATCTTTTCCGGTTCTAGAAAAGGCCAGAAAGCTTCTGCCATTTCTTTGGCATCTTGGTTGAAATCTTTATTTCATCATGCCTATGTTGAGTCGGGTAACACTCCGCCTCAAAGGATTACAGCTCATTCTACTAGGTCAGTTTCTACTTCCTGGGCGTTTAGGAATGAAGCTTCGGTTGATCAGATTTGCAAAGCAGCAACTTGGTCCTCTCTGCATAATTTTACTAAATTCTACCATTTTGATGTGTTTCCTTCTTTTGAAGCAGTTTTTGGTAGAAACGTACTTCAGGCAGTGTTTTCAGTTTGAATCTTCTGCTTATGTTTTTTCATTAAAATTTTATTCTGGGTGTGGATTATTTTCAGCAGGAATTGGCTGTCTTTATTTTATCCCTCCCTCTCTAGTGACTCTTGCGTGGAAAGATCCACATCTTGGGTAATCATTATCCCATACGTCACTAGCTCATGGACTCTTGCTAATTACATGAAAGAAAACATAATTTATGTAAGAACTTACCTGATAAATTCATTTCTTTCATATTAGCAAGAGTCCATGAGGCCCGCCCTTTTTTGTGGTGGTTTTGATTTTTTTGTATAAAGCACAATTATTCCAATTCCTTATTTTATATGCTTTCGCACTTTTTTCTTATCACCCCACTTCTTGGCTATTCGTTAAACTGAATTGTGGGTGTGGTGAGGGGTGTATTTATAGGCATTTTAAGGTTTGGGAAACTTTGCCCCTCCTGGTAGGAATGTATATCCCATACGTCACTAGCTCATGGACTCTTGCTAATATGAAAGAAATGAATTTATCAGGTAAGTTCTTACATAAATTATGTTTTTCTTAATTTATCACTTTCTGTACACACATGCTCCTTTATATAATCTCTGCCTATATATTAAAGCCCAATACTTAGAACAATTGGAAATTAACACTTTACTTGTCTCTCCTACCTTCCACTGGGAGTGATCATTTCTTCTGCTGCCTATGTTTACACAAGTTCAAAAAGGAAGACAGACCACCAGTTTCCAGAAAGGAACACTACCACAAACAGGTGGACGTAGCACCAATGACTTACGCGTTTCGGCTGACCGCTGTAATCATAGCCTTAGGTGCTACACATGATACTGACTTAAAGGGCCATGATACTCACATTTTTTCTTTCATGATTTAGAAAGTGAATGCATTTTTAAACATCTTTCTAATTTACTTCTATTATCTAATTTGTTTTATTCTCTTGATATTCTTTACTGAAAAGCATATCTAGATATGCTCAGTAGCAGCTGATTGGTTGCTGCACATAGAAGTCTCATGTGATTGGCTCACCCATATGCATTGCTTTTTCTTCAAATAAGGATATCTCAAAATTAAGCAAAATAAATAATAGAAGTAAATTATAATGTTGTTTAAATTTGTATGTTCTATCTGAATCACGAAAGAAAAAAAATGGGTTTAGTGGCCCTTTAAAACAGGTAACCTAAAACTCTATTGGTTAACAGAAAACTTGTACACCCATCCTGTGATACAAATATCTCAGATTAACCCTTAACACCACGTATATACTCCATGAGGGTGTCAATGTCTAATTTGCAATAAGTGTCAGTATCTGATTTACCATAATGGAAAACATTTTAAATACACATAACAATATGTTCAAAAGGTGCAAAGGAGGGGGAAGGGAATAAATGCATTAATGAGGGAATCAATGATAATACATCCCTAATGTCAAAAGCCATAAAAGAGACATACAGAGCCACAGAAAAAAAGGAGTATGCAACTATAAATAAATCCAAGTAAAAACAGACTTGGAGTTGAAATCTACTCTAAATGTATTTACCCTATATATCACATGTATCACATATGTACAATGAAATATACTAAACATTAAAAATGCAAATTCACATAGTAATCTAGAATATAAAGTATAAAACATTAAAAGGTACACACAGGGTTCAACTAAATTAGTCCCTTGGTAACACGTATCCATTCTGTGCATAAACCAAAATAGGCAAAGTATATTTTGAGTAAAGCATATAAGGAATAGGCCAATACTTTTAGAGCCCTAATCCCAGTATTTTATCATATCTTGAGTTGAGACCTTGTGGTATATGAATAACCCAGTTTAAAAATCTACTATATTTCACACTTGGCCAGAACCTGTTCGATGTTATCTCCCGCTACCGTTTCTAATTGCAAAGTGCTAGACTAGTGGAGTGGAGGATTTCCCCATAGTTATAGTGGACAGATGTTCCCTTATTTCTGGATTTTATATCTCTGGTAGTGAGACCCACATATTGTACTATACATTGAGTGCATTCAATAAGGTACACTATATGTGTCATAGTACAATTTAAACATGAATGTATATCAAAGGTTTCCCCACTAACCTTTGACAAAAACTTTTTGGTCACGTTTACAAACTCACAGGGTTTGCATCTAGTATGTCCAAATCTGAAAATACCTACATGTTCGAGCCAGGAACTAGTAGGTGTAGTTCCTGGTTTAAGTTGAGTAGGTGAAAGAATGGACCTTAAGGTCCGGCATTTTTTGTATGAGCACCTGATGCCTTTTTCAACTAAATTAGTTAAACCATCGTCAGCCACCAAAAGCGGAAAATTATTTTCTTATGATACCACATACCTGTTTGTACTGGGGGCTATAGTCTGTCACAAAGTGTACCCCGAAGTCTGTATCATATTCCTTAGTAGGCTCCTGACGCAATAAATACTCCCTCTGTATGGACTGGACATGCCGTTTCGCTCGTAATGTATCTCTTTTGGGATATTGTCTAGCCAATATTCTATGTTCTAATTCATCGGCTTTCTTTGAAAAGTCTACCTGCTCACTGCAGTTGCGTCTAATTCTGATAAACTGTCCTTTAGCCACCACATATGTCACATGTCTAGAATGGCAACTAGAGGCATGTAACAAGGTGTTCCCTGATATGGGTTTTCAATACACCCTCGATATCACACTACCTCATTCCTCACCAAAGGCAAAAGCAACCATTCCAAATGCTGATATAAAGGTAAATGAGCTATTTGCAACCTAATATACTCCAGTAGGTAATATAGAGGTTATGGTTATTATGCAATGTCCTTTGCACTGTCTGAGCTGTCACATAAACTCAAATTTGCATTGATAACCCCAGAGCCAAGTCTGTTTTTTTAGAGCAAATAGCGTACTGTCCTTGGCATCATTTTAGTAGGACGGCCACTGCCACTCTGATTAGTGTTACTATGGGTCGTTCTATACCTCTTGATTACTGCTGCAACTGTTTCACAATCAGATTTTTCAATTCCTCTGTCAAATCTTTTCCATGTCGAGCCATGATGCAGACATCCAGATAGACAGAGGCCATAGGTCCAAAACTGAGAAAGTTCTGGTGTTCACAGTTCTTTTTATAACCACCTTAATGCAAATAGGTTAATTGGAAATCATTCAATTTAGTTTCATTGATCTAATGTGTTTGATCACAGGTGTATTCACTTTTGTTGAATTGAGTTTCTACTTTGGGGCCTGTATTTTCTATATAGTCTTTCTAAAATATTTGTTTTTTATTGTGCATAAGATGCCATCATCTACTTGTCAACTTATAAATAATGCAGTTATTGAGAGGTGATTACATTTTTGAATCACTTGATATTGTGATATTGCACAACTCAATTCTGTTGTGTACTGTGTGTATACTTTAGTGAAGGTGTACATTTACTAGTAATAATATACCTTCTCTGACCATCCACTTTCACTGTAATATATATTAGTACCAAGTGTAGCCAAAAGGTGGCAGTGCTAATTTCTGTAATACAGTAATCATGAAACTGTGAGAGTACCCACATTATTCTGATAATATGCATAAGTGCCAAGTACATAGTGGTACATTCAAAGATGATAGTATAATCATCTGTGCCTCAACTATATTAACATTTAATGGCTTTAAAAAAATTACTTTCATTTTGCTGGTGCATATTTACTTATTTAGGGCTACATATTTATTGTAAAGTATTGGGGTGTTGCAAGACTTTATATAACTGGATCTGGCATATGAATTTGAGAAATATGTCATGTTTGTATAAAGCAAAAAGCTGTAGACTTCTGAGGTGGCAGACTAAATAAAAAGGAGGAAACAGGGGGGCGGAGCTGATAGCTGTTGCGGTAGGACGCATTAGAGGAGAGCTTTTTAAGGATTTTTTCCAAGTTTAACAATTTATTTTGCTACTCCAAACTGAGTTGTCTTGTGAACCTTAAAAGGAGTCTAGGAATATCTTACAGAAGGCGGACCTACCTATGTTCCTCAGCTAACTTCATAAGGTTTAGCCACGAGGTCAAGCGGCCTCTCCCGTGAGTTTGCCTGAGTTGTTACAGCGGCCGTGCATATACCCCCCCCCCCCCCCGGGATCCTTGATTCTGGGTTACTAATCCAGATTGTTAATTCTGGACAGGTCCTTGTTCTAATCACTCAACATACTCGGCAAGTGCATCTGTGAAAAACCAGCCACTACCATAGCACACAGAAAGTGCGCAGCTAAAAAAAAATGGAAGCACTCGATAAATGGGAATCGACGATCCTACAACTACTTCAGTCTCATTTTTCTACCCTGGAACACCAACTGTCCCAGATCCTCTTCCTTGCAAGGGAGAGGTTTTCAGCTGGAAAGAGCGCAGACGACATGACTCAGCCTGAATACCCAGCGGTTCACTACTTACCTTCAGCGATAAGAGGACCCCAAGATCAGTGTGTCTTACAGCATACTCTAAGCCCCTTTCTTATAACCAAGAGCTGACAGAGCCCAGATGAGCTTGCTATCCTATATGATGACCATAACAGGCAGGACATACTTGAACAGCAGGCAGATCTAATAAATACCACGGCCTGCCTACTTACCACAGAACACACAGTGGAGACTGAGACCGCTAAAGGCACGGGTGTGCAGGCTGATGGGATTGACTAAGACAGCTCAAAAGACTGTAGTCTCACTGAGGTGTCTGGACAACAGTTGCAGCAGATGGGTGGTCCAGGGGAGGTCCCGATATACAATGGATTGGTCTTTGCTCGACCCCACACCTCGACATGGACTCTGGTAACACAGACCATATACTATCAGGTCTTGAGCCCTGGAGGCGGGTGGTGGAGTGCGGCCGGATCCCGGGCCCGGGGTTCGGGCTTGAGCCAATTTGAGTATAAAGCCGATTTGAATCCCCAAGGATTACCTTTACTGAGTGAGCCGGTGGGTCGAGAGGCGAGATGGCGCCCTCAGTGCAACACTCTCAGGTTGCTACTTACTAACTCGGGTAGTCCCACTAAGGCCGAGTCCATTGAACTGAGTCATATTCAAACTGGAGTTGGCTAAAGCTGGAGCTAGGATATCCTATATAGTCTAGCAGGGACCTTATCTATACACTGGATAAGATGTTCTTGCCTTCAGAACGTTTATTTGACATTAAGTATATATATCTTTGTTCCATTAATGCCTTGTTAGAGTTATCTGCTTTATTATGAGTATCTTCCCTGAGGTAAACATCATGTTGTCTATGTTAATTTCCTATAACTTCAGTAAGATATTTAACTCTTGTACATCAGCACTGTCCCCTAGTATTATTCGAGATAATGTATATGTTTCACTGACTACTGAGTTTATTGTTATGATATATGATGCTTGGGGTTTGATGTTTCTTGCTATACAGGAATATAAGCTCTTCCATTTGTAGCTAAGACTACATCCGTAAACCTTAAGTTCATCTCAATACTATATTTATATTTATTTGTGAGGCTAGTAATGTCCCAAGGTTGCCCACACCCCGTGATATAAAACTTTACCAAAGTGTAATACAGAGCAAGTGCTCATACCCCATATATTAAATCCCTTCTATATATTTTAAGTATTAGTTCTTCATTATCCATGTTATGTGGCATACATTGTTAAATGCTAGGGACCAGCCTAGAGTTATATTATACAAAGCTAGTGATCTAGAGATTTACATGCTCCATAGAACTTGCGTAAATAAGACTTAACTTTTTATACTAATGTTCAGTTGATATGTCCTGTATAAGTGATTTTTACGTATTACTGTTAATGATGCAAGGTATGGTACTTTTCCTGCCATTGCTATTATTTAGCTTGATAAAATGTGGAGTATGTTGCATTATCATCATGGCCCAAGAGTGGCCTCCAAGATTTATTAGCCCCCTTCTTCTTCTTTGTCTCACGATAATGTATAGGCCCAAGAGTGGCCTTTTGTCCAATAGGGGAACCCTAAAATGTAAAATTGAGGTTTAATTCAGGTTTGTCTTTTACACTTTACAGACTCTGCCCAGTGTCCTACATAGTGGACAATATTTTGCATTGAATGTTAATTTCATGTATGTCGTTATCATGTTTTTCCTATGATTGTTTGTAATATCTATCTTGAAACCTCAATAAAAACTTTAAAAAAAAAAAAGGAGTTTGCCTGCTTAAAGCTTAATTCCTCTGCCTCTTCACTTTTGCAACACACGATTCTTCTCTGCAGATGGCTTATTCCTGCCCTCTTTGTGTGACTACAGTGTATATGTAAGTTTGTGTTCCTTACTAAAGCCAAGCTTATTTAAATAACATTTCTTTACAAATACATATTTTTATTTGATTACTAGAATTTGTAAATTCTAATGAGGGACCTTGTGAAAAAAAGAAAATCCATTGTGTCCTCTACATTTAAAAAGTTGGACACGCCTAAGATTAAATGAACAGAGGAGCGTTGTAGAGGGGGAGAGGGGGGAATGAGAGGGCCAGCAAGATATGAAATAAAATAAAGAGGAACGGTAATTTGTGAAACGCTGGTTTAACAAACGGAGGTGGTACTTTGCATGACATTTCAGGTTGAATCATACCACCACATAACCTTGGTGCTGCTTCTCTGTTAGCCCTTTAAAATTTGGGCCCAGAGCCTACATATTGGATTAGATTTTTCAGTTGGGCTTAGGAACCGCATGGGATAGTAGCAGTGGCAGCCACTGTTTAAAGATCTTGCTTGTGCTTTTCATGTGTTTCTCAACTCCAGTCCTCTAGTATCCTTAACAGGCCAGCTTTTTATGATAACTTAATACTAGAGCCTCAGAAGCTAGATCCTCTGAACGCTTTCCTACTAATATTAAGTGTATTTTTTACCCCGCTTAGCTGTGCAAACCATGTGCAGATAATCTTATGCATTCTGATCAGTCTAATGCTGCTTTTGCTTCTAGGGGTATTTGTCCTCCCTCTGTTTGTTCTACTCAGGGGAGTTCTTCAGATTTTGCTTCAGGATTTAAAGAATTTGTACTCTTTACTATATCTGAGATGTTAGTGGCCATGCCCCCTCCAAGTGAGTGTAGGAAGGTGTTTCTTTTTATAATTCCTCTACTAGCTTATATGATTTAATTATGCCTAAATCGGTTAAGCTGAATGTTCCAGGCCCTGGTTTTTCTGTTTTATCCTCTGAGGGTGAAGTGTTTTCAGATGACCAATATTTAGTCCCTAATCCTTGAATACCTTAGGTTTTTTTTTTGTTTTGTTTTTTTAAAGAGAACTGTTAGGTTCTTTAGAAGCTCAGGATTTTAAATTCCTGAGAATAAGACTGTTTGACAGCTGGGTTTAAATTTTAAACCTTCTGTTAAGTCTCCTGAAGTATTTCTAGTTTCTGATGCTAACTTTGAGATAATTTCTAAGAATGGTCAAATCTTGGTATCCCTTTTTAATCTTGCTCAAAGATTAAAAAGAAGATTTCCTTTACCTGCTTCTAATTTAGAGCTTTGGAAACTATTCCTAAAGTGGATAAGGCTATTTCTACTTTGATAACCAATCTTGAGGATAGTACCTCCTTTAGAATCCATATGGATAGGAAATTTGAGTCTTTTCCCATAAAGGATTTTTAGCATTCAGGTTTTCTTTTTATGCCAGCAGTTAGAATTGCTTGCGTTGCTGCAACCTCTACCCTTTGGTGTGAGGGTTTATCTGAGCAGCACTCTGAGGAGTCTGCTGGTGAAGAGTTTTCTAATCAACTGAAACTCTTGAAGGCAGCTATTGCTTTCATTTGTGATGCTGTTGATATTATTAAGCTCAATGCTAAGAATATGGCACTAGCAGTTTTGACTAGGAGGGCCTTGTGGTTGAAATCATGGTCTGCTGACTTGGTTTCTAAATCTAGACTTCTGTATGTTCCTTTTAAAGGCAAGGTGTTGTTTGGGTCTGGTTTGGATGTCATTATTTCTATGTGACTGGGGGTAAAGGGTAAAGAAGCCTTTCTCCCTCAGGATAATACGTCTAAGGGTAATTCTATGGCTTCTAATCATTCCTTTTGTCAACCTAAGACCCAGAAGTCCTCTTCTTCATCAGTTTTTCCTAGAAGCCAATCCCTAATTGGAACAGGTCTAAACAGACAAGCAACCTGTTTCCACTAACAAGAATGCATGGTGGTGTGGTAATCATAAATTATATTTTTCATGATTTACTTAGAGCATTCCATTTTAAGCAAATTTCTAATTTACGTCTGTTATCTATTCTGCTTTGTTTTCTTGGTATCCTTTATTGAAGAGCATCCTTTATTGAAAATAGGCTATAGATTAGCAGTGCACTTCTGGGAGCTAGCTGCACATATAGGCCTCATATCATTGGCTTACCCCAGTGATTTAACCTTTTTTTTGCCGTGGCACACTTTTTTACATAAAAAAATCCTGTGGCACACCACCATCCCAAAATGTTTAAAAAAATCACACATTGTAGCCTAATACAGCATATATATATACACATACACACAAACACACACATACTGTATGTATTGTGCTGTTATGCCATGCCTCCTACAAACTACCCCTGCACTGGGAGTAAAAAACAAGCAAAGTTTAAAAAATATGTCACACTGTTGTCAGTCTGCCGTGGCACACCTGAGGATCTCTCACGGCACACTAGTGTGCCACGGCACACTGGTTGAAAAACACTGGCTTACCCAATATGTTCTATTAGCACCCAGTAGTGAATTGTTGCCTTCAGCAGAGAACAAAGCAAATTAGATACAGACCACTGTTATCTGTCTTAGCAGGTGTGGTGATTGAATGCTGGTGCACAGAGCACTCACAGCATATGTGCATATGCTGGTAAAAAAAACCCAGTAAAAACTGTTACTAGAAGCCTTTTTACAAAAGGAAGTATGTTGCACAAATGTATTTAAAATGTAAATGCAGCCGTGCACATTTTTAATATATAGATAAAAAAATTGCTATTTATGTCTATCTATTGAAGACCCAATCCTCTGGGCAGCAACTAAGGTCACTGCTTTAGATTCTGGTTAGATTTTGATAAACCTGTATAGGAGCTGCACCTCCAAACTATGTACAAATCTACTTTATTTTCAATAAAGCTAATTCAAATAAAAAAAAATAAAAAAATATTTTGATACACCTGACTCTAATTTCTCCTTTGAAGTAAATAACCATGGTTACTAATCAGCTGATTATTTCACCTGTGCTCCAGTTCAGATATCCTCAAAATGTGGCCTGTTAGGGAGACCTGAGAACAGGATTGCAAACCAGTGATGTAGGCCAAAAGTCAGGCTCTCTAGTGCTCTCTTGTCTCTGTCTTGCTGACTAACTACTGTCATAGGGTAGGGTGACCATATTGCCCCTTTAAAAAGGGACACATATGAAAAATACATATGTCAGGGTTCTTATATAAAACATTTCTTTAAACACCCCTGGCATATGTATTTCTCTTGTTAAGTGTATCCAGTCCACGGATCATCCATTACTTGTGGGATATCCAGTCATTCTCTTGCAACTCTCAACTAAGATGGAGGTCGTGAGAGGACTGTGGTGTTTTATACTTAGTTTATTTCTTCAATCAAAAGTTTGTTATTTTGAAATGGTACCGGAGTGTACTGTTTATCTCAGGCAGTATTTAGAAGAAGAATCTGCCTGTGATTTCTATGATCTTAGCAGAAGTAACTAAGATCCTTTGCTGTTCTCACATATTCTGAGGAGTGAGGTAACTTCAGAGGGGGAATAGCGGGCAGGGTATCCTGCAATAAGGTATGTGTAGTTAAAAAAAATTTCTAGGGATGGAATTTGCTAGAAAATGCTGCTGATACCGAAGTAATGTAAGTAAAGCCTTAAATGCAGTGATAGCGACTGGTATCAGGCTTATTAATAGAGATACATACTCTTATAAAAGTGTATTTTAAAACGTTTGCTGGCATGTTTAATCGTTTTTTTACATATGTTTGGTGATAAAACTTATTGGGGCCTTTATTTTTTCCACATGGCTGGCTTGAATTTTGCCTAGAAACAGTTCCCTGAGACTTCCCACTGTTGTAATATGAGTGGGAGGGGCCTATTTTGGCGTTTTTTTGCACAGCAAAAATTACAGACACAGACATCCAGCTTCTTCCTGCATGATCCATGACTTCTCTGAAGGGCTCAAAAGGCTTCAAAAGTCGTATTGAGGGAGGTAAAAAGCCACAGTAGAGCTGTGGCAGTTGTTGTGACTATTTAAAAAACGTTTTTGTCATTTGTTATTCCCTTTTTGGTATTAAGGGGTTAATCATCCATTTGCAAGTGGGTGCAATGCTCTGCTAACTTATTACATACACTAAAAATTTCGTTAGTGTAACTGCATTTTTTCACTGTTATTTCACAATTTGGGAAAATTTGTGTTTCTTAAAGGCACAGTAACGTTTTTTATATTGCTTGTAAACTTGTTTTAAAGTGTTTTCCAAGCTTGCTAGTCTGTTTAAACAGGTCTGACACAGAGGAACCTACTTGTTCATTATGTTTGAAAGCCATGGTGGAGCCCCATAGGAGAATGTGTACTAAATGTATTGATTTCACCTTAAACAGTAAAGATCAGTCTTTATCTATAAAAGAATTATCACCAGAGGGTTCTGTCGAGGGGGAAGTTATGCCGACTAACTCTCCCCACGTGTCAGACCCTTCGCCTCCCGCTCAGGGGACGCACGCTAATATGGCGCCAATTACATCAGGGACGCCCATAGCGATTACCTTGCAGGACATGGCTGCAATCATGAATAATACCCTGTCAGAGGTATTATCTAGATTGCCTGAATTAAGAGGCAAGCGCGATAGCTCTGGGGTTAGGAGAGATACAGAGCGCGCAAATGCTGTTAGAGCCATGTCTGATACTGCGTCACAGTATGCAGAACATGAGGACGGAGAGCTTCAGTCTGTGGGTGACATCTCTGACTCGGGGAAACCTGATTCATAGATTTCTAATTTTAAATTTAAGCTTGAGAACCTCCGTGTATTGCTTGGGGAGGTATTAGCTGCTCTGAATGACTGTAACACAGTTGCAATTCCAGAGAAATTGTGTAGGCTGGATCGATACTATGTGGTGCTGGTGTGTACTGACGTTTTTCCTATACCTAAAAGGCTTACAGAAATTATTAGCAAGGAGTGGGATAGACCCGGTGTGCCCTTTTCCCCACCTCCTATATTTAGAAAAATGTTTCCAATAGACGCCACTACACGGGACTTATGGCAGACGGTCCTTAAGGTGGAGGGAGCAGTTTCTACTTTAGCAAAGCGTACCACTATCCCGGTTGAGGACAGTTGTGCTTTTTCAGATCCAATGGATAAAAAATTGGAGGGTTACCTTAAGAAAATGTTTATTCAACAAGGTTTTATTTTACAGCCCCTTGCATGCATTGCGCCTGTCACTGCTGCGGCGGCATTCTGGTTTGAGGCCCTAGAAGAGGCCATCCAGACAGCTCCATTGAATGAAATTATTGACAAGCTTAGAACGCTTAAGCTAGCTAACTCATTTGTTTCTGATGCCATTGTTCATTTGACTAAACTAACGGCTAAGAATTCCGGATTCGCCATCCAGGCGCGTAGGGCGCTATGGCTTAAATCCTGGTCAGCTGACGTGACTTCAAAGTCTAAATTACTCAACATTCCTTTCAAGGGGCAGACCTTATTCGGGCCTGGCTTGAAGGAAATTATTGCTGACATTACTGGAGGCAAGGGTCATACCCTTCCTCAGGACAGGGCCAAATCAAAGGCCAAACAGTCTAATTTTCGTGCCTTTCGAAATTTCAAGGCAGGAGCAGCATCAACTTCCTCCGCTTCAAAACAAGAGGGAACTGTTGCTCATTCCAGACAGGCCTGGAAACCTAACCAGTCCTGGAACAAGGGCAAGCAGGCCAGAAAGCCTGCTGCTGCCCCCAAGACAGCATGAAGGAACGGCCCCCTATCCGGAAACGGATCTAGTGGGGGGCAGACTTTCTCTCTTCGCCTAGGCGTGGGCAAGAGATGTTCAGGATCCCTGGGCGTTGGAGATCATATCTCAGGGATATCTTCTGGACTTCAAAGCTTCTCCTCCACAAGGAAGATTTCATCTTTCAAGGTTATCAGCAAACCAGATAAAGAAAGAGGCATTCCTAAGCTGTGTGCAAGACCTCCTAGTAATGGGAGTGATCCATCCAGTTCCGTGGACGGAACAAGGACAGGGATTTTATTCAAATCTGTTTGTGGTTCCCAAGAAAGAGGGAACCTTCAGACCAATCTTGGATCTAAAGATCTTAAACAAATTCCTCAGAGTTCCATCATTCAAAATGGAAACTATTCGGACCATCCTACCCATGATCCAAGAGGGTCAGTACATGACCACAGTGGACTTAAAGGATGCCTACCTTCACATACCGATTCACAAAGATCATCATCGGTTCCTAAGGTTTGCCTTTGTAGACAGGCATTACCAATTTGTAGCTCTTCCCTTCGGGTTGGCCACTGCCCCGAGAATTTTTACAAAGGTTCTGGGCTCACTCCTGGCGGTTCTAAGACCGCGAGGCATAGCGGTGGCTCCGTATCTAGACGACATCCTGATACAGGCGTCAAGCTTTCAAATTGCCAAGTCTCATACAGAGATAGTTCTGGCATTTCTGAGGTCGCATTGGTGGAAAGTGAACGTGGAAAAGAGTTCTCTATCACCACTCACAAGAGTCTCCTTCCTAGGGACTCTTATAGATTCTGTAGAGATGAAAATTTACCTGACGGAGTCCAGGTTATCAAAACTTCTAAATGCTTGCCGTGTCCTTCATTCCATTCCACGCCCGTCAGTGGCTCAGTGCATGGAAGTAATCGGCTTAATGGTAGCGGCAATGGACATAGTGCCATTTGCGCGCCTGCATCTCAGACCGCTGCAATTATGCATGCTAAGTCAGTGGAATGGGGATTACTCAGATTTTTCCCCTCTACTAAATCTGGATTCTCTTCTCTGGTGGCTTTCTCAGGTCCATCTGTCCAAGGGTATGACCTTTCGCAGGCCAGATTGGACGATTGTAACAACAGATGCCAGCCTTCTAGGTTGGGGCGCAGTCTGGAACTCCCTGAAGGCTCAGGGATCGTCGGACAACATCACGACTGTGGCTTACATCAACCATCAAGGGGGAACCAGGAGTTCCCTAGCGATGTTAGAAGTCTCAAAGATAATTCGCTGGGCAGAGTCTCACTCTTGCCACCTGTCAGCAATCCACATCCCAGGCGTAGAGAACTGGGAGGCGGATTTTCTAAGTCGTCAGACTTTTCATCAGGGGGAGTGGGAACTCCATCCGGAGGTGTTTGCTCAACTGGTCCATAGTTGGGGCAAACCATAACTGGATCTCATGGCGTCTCGCCAGAACGCCAAGCTTCCTTGTTACGGATCCAGGTCCAGGGACCCGGGAGCAACGCTGATAGATGCTCTAGCAGCTCCTTGGTTCTTCAACCTGGCCTATGTGTTTCCACCGTTTCCTCTGCTCCCTCGACTGATTGCCAAAATCAAACAGGAGAGAGCATCGGTGATTCTGATAGCGCCTGCGTGGCCACGCAGGACCTGGTATGCAGACCTAGTGGACATGTCATCTCTTCCACCATGGACTCTGCCTCTGAGGCAGGACCTTCTAATACAAGGTCCTTTCAATCATCCAAATCTAATTTCTCTGAGACTGACTGCATGGAGATAGAACGCTTGATTCTATCAAGGCGTGGCTTCTCCGAGTCAGTCATTGATACCTTAATACAGGCTCGGAAGCCTGTCACCAGGAAAATCTACCATAAGATATGGCGTAAATATCTTTATTGGTGTGAATCCAAGAGTTACTCATGGAGTAAGGTTAGGATTCCTAGGATATTGTCCTTTCTCCAAGAGGGTTTGGACAAAGGCTTATCAGCTAGTTCTTTAAAAGGACAGATCTCTGCTCTGTCTTTTCTTTTGCACAAACGTCTGGCAGAAGTTCCAGACGTCCAGGCATTTTGTCAGGCTTTGGTTAGGATTAAGCCTGTGTTTAAAACTGTTGCTCCCCCGTGGAGCTTAAACTTGGTTGTTCCATCATTGTGTCCTAATCCTTCTTCAAAGAAGGAACGTCTTTTGCATAATCTGGACGTAGTCCGTGCCTTGAAGTTTTACTTACAGGCTACTAAAGATTTTCGTCAAACATCTGCCCTGTTTGTTGTTTACTCTGGACAGAGGAGAGGTCAAAAAGCTTCGACAACCTCTCTCTCCTTTTGGCTTCGGAGCATAATACGCTTAGCCTATGAGACTGCTGGACAGCAGCCCCCTGAAAGGATTACAGCTCGTTCTACTAGAGCTGTGGCTTCCACCTGGGCCTTTAAAAATGAGGCCTCTGTTGAACAGATTTGCAAGGCTGCGACTTGGTCTTCGCTTCACACCTTTTCAAAATTTTACAAATTTGACACTTTTGCTTCTTCGGAGGCTGTTTTTGGGAGAAAGGTTCTACAGGCAGTGGTTTCTTACGTTTAAGTTTCTGCCTTGTCCCTCCCATCATCCGTGTACTTTAGCTTTGGTATTGGTATCCCACAAGTAATGGATGATCCGTGGACTGGATACACTTAACAAGAGAAAACATAATTTTATGCTTACCTGATAAATTTATTTCTCTTGTAGTGTATCCAGTCCACGGCCCGCCCTGTCCTTTTAAGGCAGGTCTAAATTTTAATTAAACTACAGTCACTACTGCACCCTATGGTTTCTCCTTTCTCGTCTTGTTTCGGTCGAATGACTGGATATGGCAGTGAGGGGAGGAGCTATATAGCAGCTCTGCTGTGGGTGATCCTCTTGCAACTTCCTGTTGGGAAGGAGAATATCCCACAAGTAATGGATGATCCGTGGACTGGATACACTACAAGAGAAATAAATTTATCAGGTAAGCATAAATTATGTTTTTTCATGTGTCCCTTTTTAAAGCGGCAATATGGTCACCCTACATAGAGGTCTTCACTAATGCATCATGTTATTTCCACTATTATTCACCATTAAAGGGACAGTCTACACCAGAATATTTATTGTTTTAAAAGATAGATAATCCCTGTATTACCCATTCCCCAGTTTTGCATAACCAACCAAGTTATAATAATACACGTTTTACGTCTGTGATTACATTGTATCTAAGCATCTTCTAACTGCCCCCTTATTTCAGTTCTTTTGACAGACTTGCATTTTAGCCAATCAGTGCGGGCTCCTAGGTAACTCCAAGTGCATGAGCACAGTGTTATCTATATGAAACGCATGAACTAACACTCTAGTGGTGAAAAACTGTCAAAATGCCCTGAGCTAAGAGGCGGCCTTCAAGGGCTTAGAAATTAGCATATGAACCTCCTAGATTCAGCTTTCAACTAAGAATACCAAGAGAACAAAGCAAAATTGGTGAAAGAAGTAAATGGGAAAATTGTTTAAAATGACATTCTCTATCTGAATAATAAAAGTTTGTTTTGGACTAGACTGTCCCTTTAATCCTTAGCTGTGAGGCGACCTCAAAATCAACCTGCACTTACAGCACTTCTAGAGTTAAAAAAAAAAAAAATCATGTTCAGTTCAGTATAGGTAATAACATTTCAAGACATTTTTTATTTTTACTTTTGGTAACTGTCCACTAGGTGGCAGTATTTTATACAAAGTTGTATAAAATTGTACAAAATGTATTTAATTTTTTTTATATTAAATTTTAAATTTGATTGGAGCAGTATACTATTTTATTAGTCCTTTTTAGATATTTAAATGTGATATATGTAGTTAGACATACATTGTTGCAGTTTAGCTTATAGGGATACTAATCCCAATTTTTTTCTTTTAATGATTCATAACATGCAATTTTAAGCAACTTTCTTACTCCTATTATCAATTTGTCTTCATTCTCTTGCTATCTTTATTTGAAAGAGCAGGAATGTAAGCTTAAGAGCCAGCTCATTTTCGGTTCAGCACCTGGGTAACTCTTGCTGATTGGTGGCTAAAGTTAGCAAAGCAATCAGCAAGCTCTACCCAGGTGTTGAACCAAAAATGAGACGGCTCCTAAGCTGATGTTCCTGCTTTTTCAAATAAAGATAGCAAGAGAACGAAGAAAATTTGATAATAGGAGAAATTTAGAAAGTTGCTTAAAATTGCCTGCTCTTTCTGAATCATGAAAGAAAAAATGTGGGTTTAGTGTCCCTTTAAAACATCTGTAATATTGAATAGACACAAAATGTAGCCATTTTTTTCATTGATGCATAAAACCAAAAACATTTATTCAGAAGATTCAGAAAGTGAATGTAATTTAAACAACTTTCCAATTTACCTCATCAAATTTTCTTATCCTTTGTTGAAATGCAGGAAATTAAGTTCAGGAGTGTGCACGTGTCTGCCGCACTATATGGCATCAGTTTTGCAACAATAGTATACTTCCTGTCATGTAGTGCTCCCCAGACATGTGCACGCTACCTTGATATCTCTTCAACAAAGAATAGCAAGAGTATGAAGCAAATTTGATAATAGAAGTAAATTGGAAATGTATTCTCTGTCTGAATCATGAAAGAAAACGTTTGGGTTTCACGTCCCTTTAAGAATGCCAACCATTAAGGAACCAAAAATCTGCAAGTGCTATCCAGCTAACGGGAACCATGTGTGCGGGGTCCAAAACTTTATACAAATATAACACATTAATAACGGTAAGTTTTAAATGACCTAAACAAAAAATAAGCATCATATAGACCTGTAAACAAAACAATATTCCAAATAAATATTAAAGGGATAGTAAACTTAAATATATTCTTTCGTGATTCAGATAGAGCCGGCAAATTTAAGCAACTTTCTAATTTACTCCTATTATCAATTTTTATTCGTTCTCTTGGTATCTTTATTTGAAAAGGCAGGAATAAAAGCTTTGGAGGCGGCCTATTTTTGGCTTCTGTCATACACGCATTCTGTCCGAGAACCTTTAAAAGCACGTCGTGGGGGTGGGACCAATGGTTAGGTTCCCAGAGGTGGTTGCGGCGCCCAAGGCTCTGATTAGAGCAGAACTCTCTGGAGCGTATAATAATTGCTTAATCTGATTGGTCCGTGTCTCTGTGAGGTCATTGGATGCACAACCAATCGGATAACGGATTAAATTTTTTGCTAGCGCCTCCTTTTTATTTAATGCATTTTCAGGTTACAGAATTTGCTTTTTGGCCTCTCTAGGGAACATGGGACAAGCACAAAGCAAGAGGTTTGTAATGTCCTTTTAAAGGGGCACGTAACCCAAATTTTTTCTTTCATGATTCAGACAGAGCATGCAATTGTAGGCAACTTTCTAATTTACTCCTATTATCAAATTTTCTTCATTCTCTTGCTATCTTTATTTGAAAAAGAAGGCATCTAAGCTAAGGAGCCAGCATTTTTTTGGTTCAGAACCATGGACAGCACTTGTTTATTAGTGCTGTCCAATCAGCATCCCAACCCAGGTTGTTCACAAAAAATGGACCGGCATCTAAACTTACATTCTTGCTTTTCAAATAAAGATACCATGAGAAGACAATTTGATAATAGGAGTAAATTAGAAAGTTGCTTAAAATTGCATGCTCTATCTGAATAACGAAAGAAAAAATTTGGGTTCAGTGTCCCTTTAAGGGAGAGTAAGCACCTTGAGATTTTTTTTTTGTTTATATAAAATGTTTAGTTATATGTAATGCAACGTTGCAATATATTTTCGTTATTTGTTTTACCCCCTTTTCATGTTATTTATGTATGAAAATCGTAATTCTCAGAACTTAAAATGCACCCTGCTGACTTATCAAAACTAAATTTGCTACATATCAGTTTTTAATTGGCGTAACCAGAAAACAACTGCAAAACAGTCATAACTGTATGACAGTGATTAACCTTGTTGTCTGCTGACTAAAGCCCTGATTGGCTCCTAAAAATAAGGCAAGTAGTGGGTGTAGTTTGGCTATTGAAAAACATCTACAGTAAAAATTATGCAAAATGTTTATTCAGCCTTTTAAAGGGACAGTAAAGTTAAAATTAAACTTTGATTAATTGGATAGAGGGTATCAATTAACTTATCAATCTTGCTTAGTTCTCTTGTTATCCTTAATTAAAAAGTAAACCTAGGTGAGCTCAGGAGCATGCATTTGTCTTTGGCCACTTGGCAGCAGTGCTTGCAACAATGCTGCCATAGAATGCTTAAGACATGTGCACGCTCCTAAGCTTTGGCTATCAGACTACCTAGAATGACTTTTCAAAGAAGGATAACAAGAGAACAGAGCAAATTTTATAATAAAAGTAAATTGGAAAGTCATTTAAATTTCTGTCTGAATCATAAATGTTTAGTTTAGACTTCACTGTCCCTTTAGCCTTCTATGTTTTAAATACAGCATTTATTTTTAATCTCTTAACCATTTCTGTTTCATTTATATTTTTTAAAGTTGTATATCCAGTAGTCCCTCATATATAAAGTCTGTATAGAATGGAAATACATAGTCAATGTTTCCTGAATCCTTATATATATAAGCTGTAATACAGTCTGTTATAGCATGCATGTGTATAGCCAGTAATTCCTCATATATAGGCTGTAATACAGTCTGTTATAGAATCCACATGTATAGCCAGTAATTCCTTATATATAGGCTGTAATACAGTCTGTTATAGAATGCACGTGTATAGCCAGTAATTCCTCATTTATAGGCTGTAATACAATCAGTTATAGAATGCACGTGTATAGGCTGTAATACAGTCTGTTATAGAATCCACATGTATAGCCAGTAATTCCAAATATATAGGCTGTAATACAGTATGTTATAGAATGCAGATGTATAGCCAGTAATTAATCATATATAGGTTGTAATACAGTCTGTTATAATGTGCAAATACGTAGTTAATAGTTCCTCATATATAGGCTGTGATACGGTCTGTTATAGAATGCACATGTATAGCCAGTAATTCCTCATATATAGGCTGCAATACAGTCTGTTATAGAATGCAGATGTATAGCCAGTAATTCATCATATATAGGTTGTAATACAGTCTGTTATAGAATCCACATGTATAGCCAGTAATTCCTCATATATAGGCTGTAATACAGTCTGTTATAGAATCCACATGTATAGCCAGTAATTCCTCATATATAGGCTATAATACAGTATGTTATAGAATGCAGATGTATAGCCAGTAATTAATCATACATAGGTTGTAATACAGTCTGTTATAATGTGCAAATACGTAGTTAATAGTTCCTCATATATAGGCTGTGATACGGTCTGTTATAGAATGCACATGTATAGCCAGTAATTCCTCATATATAGGCTGTAATACATTCTGTTATAGAATGCAGATGTATAGCCAGTAATTCCTCATATATAGGCTGCAATACAGTCTGTTATAGAATGCAGATGTATAGCCAGTAATTCATCATATATAGGTTGTAATACAGTCTGTTATAGAATCCACATGTATAGCCAGTAATTCCTCATATATAGGCTGTAATACAGTCTGTTATAGAATCCACATGTATAGCCAGTAATTCCTCATATATAGGTTGTAATACAGTATGTTATAGAATGCAGATGTATAGCCAGTAATTCATCATATATAGGTTGTAATACAGTCTGTTATAATGTGCAAATACGTAGTTAATAGTTCCTCATATATAGGCTATGATATGGTCTGTTATAGAATGCACATGTATAGCCAGTAATTCCTCATATATAGGCTGTAATACAGTCTGTTATAGAATCCACATGTATAGCCAGTAATTCCTCATATATAGGCTGTAATACAGTCTGTTATAGAATGCACATGTATAGCCAGTAATTCCTCATATATAGGCTGTAATACAGTCTGTTATAGAATGCACATGTATAGCCAGTAATTCCTCATATATAGGCTGCAATACCGTCTGTTATAGAATGCACATGTATATCCAGTAATTCATTATATAATATGTTTTAATACAGTCTGTTATAGTGTGCAAATATGTAGTTAACAGTTCCTCATATATAGGCTGTGATACAGTCTGTTATAGAATGCACATGTATAGCCAGTAATTCCTTATATATAGGCTGTAATACAGTCTGTTATAGAATGCAGGTGTATAGCCAGTAATCCCTCATATATATAGGCTGTAATACAGTCTTGTTATGGAATTCAAATACATAGTAATTTATAATATATAGTCTATAATATAGTCTGTTACAGAATGCAGGTATATATCCAGTAATCCCTCATATGTAGGATGCAATATAATCTGTTATATAATGAAGGTATATAGCCAGTAGTCCCTCATATGTATGCTGTAATCTAGTTTTATACAGAATGAAGGTGTATAGCCACCAATCCCTCATATATTCATTGTAATATGGTCAGTTATATAATGCAGGTGCATAGCCAGTAACCACATACTCAGAATAAAGTGTATATAGCCAGCAATAACAAGTAGCAGGTATATAGCCAATACCACAGAGTATGGATATTTAGCCAGTAATTTCCATATACAGAATACAGTTACATTGTAAGTAATTCTAACAGTCAGCAATAATATAGCTAATTCAGCATAGTAAGGGCAGATATATGATCACTAAATTGTCCTGTCTTCTTTTTCCTCTCTATCTCACTGTATTTGTGCAGCTCTTTTTATCACCCCCAAGGCAGAACTTGTTGTGATGTGAGATGTCATTGCAGAAAATGCAGCATGTCTGCAGAAAGAATAGGACACAGGAAGGAAGTGTTAGTGGTTTTGCTTTGCAGCGCTTCTCCACATCAGGCTGTTCTCTTCATATAGTGCTGTGCTCTGGCTGCACTGTGTATGTTTTCCTTGACACAGTGCAGCCAGAGCAAAGCGCTGTTTGAAGAGAACAGACAAATACAGAGCAGCACATTGATTGTTTATTGGCTGTCAGGGATTTTTATAACCCTGCCCCCTAGCCCTTTAACTGCCTACAGAACTGTGACTCCTGAATGTTATTTGATGTTAGACCAAGAGCAAAGGAAACAAATTTATTCAAGAGACATTTTAAAAAAATTAAACATTTTATTTCCTCTGAATCTAATTTGCAATGCAATTTTCAATGCAGTACATTATAAAACTTTAAAAATTGTTTTATTCTCCAGTTAAAGGGACAGTCTAATCCAGAACTGTCATTGTTTAAAAAAAAATAGATAATCCTTTAATTACCCATTCCCCAGTTTTGCATAACCAACACTGTTATATTAGTACACTTTTTTCCTCTGTGATTACCTGGTATCTAATCCTCTGCAAACTGCCCCCTTATATCAGTTCTTTTGACAGACTTGCAATTTAGCCAATCAGTGCTGACTCATAAATAACTCCACAGGAGTGAGGACAATGTTATCTATATGGCACACCTGAACTAACGCTGTCTAGCTGTTAAAAACTGTCAAGCGCACTGAGATAAAAGGTGGCCTTTAAAGGCTTAGAAATTAGCATATGATCCTACCTAGGTTTAGCTTTCAACAAAGAATACCAAGGGAACAAAGCAAATTTGATGATAAAAGTAAATTGCATGCCCTATCTGAATCATGAAAGTTTAATTTTTACTAGACTATCCCTTTTAATCAACACATTGCAGTTGAGTTGGTGCTTTAGTGTGACTGCCTTATTTAAAATGTATTTATAAATTGCATTATACTTATTTATTTTGTCTCCTTTTCCTGTAATTCCATTCTGAAATTGTGAGCTTTTCAGTTCCTGTTAGAAATGGAAGTACAGAACAATGTTATATTCCACACGGCCATTGGCTGCACACTCTAGTGACTTATTTATAACTGTCCCTAATTGGCCACAGCAGAGAAGGTAACCTAAGTTACAACATGGCAGCTCCCATTGTTTTATAGACACTAAAACTTTACACTTATTTTGTCAATATTTAAACAGCTAATGAAACTTTAAAAAATACATCTATATGTTATTCTCAGACTAATCCTTTCTTTGAATACATCATTGTATCTAGCATTCATTTAGGGTGAGATTACAAGTCGCACTGCTAATCTGTTTTCGCCATTGCGAAAACACCACGAACGTTAAGGTTATTGCGCATTTGAGGTTGCGCGGGTATTACAAGTTGGAAAATAACTTATTTTACTTGTGTGTTAAGCCAAGTAGCCCAAAAAGCCAGATTGTGTGCACGTTCACGTATTCCCCCATAGACGTCAATAGAGAAGACAAATAGAAAATTCTGTCATGCAAAGCCTATGATGTATTCACCTTCCTGAAAAGTGCACATGAAAATGTGAATATTTTATATTGCAAGAATGTTTTGTTAACGGAATATGTTCTATTTATTTGATAAACAGTGATATTCTGTAACACATTAACAAAATAAGCAAATAAAAAACAAAAAATGTGTCAAGTACGTGCACAAAAAAATATTATATATGTTCCAGTGATCTTCTGACATAACAATAGTGACGCACTGTAAAAACATCCTACTTAGGACAATGAGGGAAATCTTACTCACACCGACAAGAGCTATCACTCAGCTCTTAGTTTAAAAGCCCATGAATAATCATTGACCAGGTAACAAAAGGACTTTGAAATATGAAAGCATATAATTTTTTATTTTTTTTATTGAAAAGAGACAATGATCAAGTAACAAATACAATCCAATAAACACAGTTATACAGTACACAGATCATTAGGAACTGAATCCGAAAGCATATATTTATTGTAAAAACAAAAGTCACTTGGATTACAAGGAAAAAAGGACAAAAAATTAGAGAAGCGCAATACCTGAATGTATGTGCGATTTAAAAGCAACTTAATAAAGCCCCTAAAAATAGGCAGCTACTCACAATAAGACAGATAAAAACAAGTGACTTGATATACACTACACAAAAGTGTCCACCGAAAGACAATTTCATACGTCCTGTAACCAGATGCGGTCTCGCCCCAAGGTATGTCTGGCTGGTTGGAGATATCCGAATCTTTTCCTGGATAGTTATAGCCTGGGAGTCCTAGTTCATCCGGTGTCCACAACATAAGTAGTAAATTGTTTGCTAAAAATGGAGAGAGAAGGAGCCCTCAGTTCTACCGCTCCTGTGAAAGTCATAAGGTACGGAAGCCTCACTGGGACCAAAAACCTCCAAACAACTCAACTCGACGTACGTTTCGTTCCATGTTTGACGGAACTTTATCAAGAGGGAAGATTGTCAGTCAATGACTCATCTTCTGTATACTGGAAGATACGCTGCCAAAAGCTTACAAAAAACCTACTAGTTTAAAATATGAAAATAGTGAAGCATATATTTTTTATGTCCCCTATATGCAAATTGAGTGCAACAAATAAAACACTTCCTAGTTGTTTGTGATCTCCTATACGCAATTTGGATATAAGAAACTTCCCAGTTTAAAATATAATAATAGTGAAACATAGTGAGAATTCCTATCTTCTTTTTTCTTCTTTCTTTTCTTCTTTTTATATGCCAAAACTACTATTAAGGTTCATTTTAGGATTATTGTGAACTATAAATATAGCCTAAAATTGTTTTTCATAAGTTGATAATGTTCATATACTTACATTGCTGGGATTGTTTTAGTAAGATTGTACGCTATTGCTCTAAGCAAATTATATACGGGTAGTACTAACCATCACAAAGATGAAATTTTACTTTTTAAGAAAAATATGTCATATTATGATTTATAATTTGGTGCTTGAAATCGCTATTAGATTACCTCTATATAAGGTGCTAATTTACAATGGCAAGTCAGAGCTTTGACAAAGGCTGCAAAAAGCCGAAACGCGTTGCTCGTTATTCTTGACCCCTCTAAGGATCCGTAGTTAAGGTCCGGACTCCAGAGGCCTAGTGAAACAGCTGAAACCGCTGATTGCGGTAATCCGTTGGAAACAGCTTTGAGCAGCACCTGAGTGAGAAACGCTCACTTCACGCCTCATCCAGATAGACGAAACAACTTTAAACACCTCCCGGTGTAAGTAAATTTGGACACCTTGTTTTTTAACTATTTTCTGCTGGTGACAAGTGTTTTCTTGTCTTTTTTCTTTCAGGAAAAATCTCTTGCCGTGCAAGATGTGTTGAGAGACTGTATTCTGTGATCTTGGACACATCATCTCCAGAGCCTAAGTGTTGACTACACTGTGCCTGAGTTTGATAACTCATAGTAGCTCATTCTCGATATATGTAATTTTACTAATGCATGTTATATTAGTTTTTTTTTATACATTGCTCTCAATTGTTTTTAGCTAGTTTTTTGCTGTGATTTAATTATTTGCTGTGTACACATCAATGAATTTTAATTGTGTGTTATAGAATAAAATTAGAGCTTATATAATAAAATTATATTATTTAATATTATAAGCTCTAATTTTATTCTATAGTTCTATCTATTATCCTTTATATAGCTATATAGTAGATGTTGTTAAGCTTTTGGTAGCACCACAGATATCTGATTGTATCTTCTTTTTAGAACAGCACAGCCTGATAAATCTCTTTGAACTATTTAGTTGTCGGCTTAGCGCTGTCTGTAAGTGTTGTTTGATTCAGCATTACTTGTTCCACATTGAAGTCGGTATAACCCAAGTGACTTTTGCTTTTACAATAAATATATGCTTTTATATTTCAAAGTCCTTTGGCTGTCTTTTGTTACCTGGTCAAGGTTTATTCATGGGCTTTCAAACTAAGTGATAGCTCTTGTCTGTGTGAGTAAGATTCCACTCATTGTCCTTAGTAGGATTTTATTACAGTGCTTCACTATTATTATTTATTTATTTTTTTTTTATTTTTTTTAAGGACACCTCTTCAGAAGATCGCTAGAACATATATCCTATTTTTTTTGTGCACATACTTGACACATTTTTTTTTATGTTCTATTTATTTGTAAATGAATATTTCTCTATATATGTGATGATTCTTGGACTGATTTATCTATTTTATTGTGATATGTATATGATTTTATATATATATATATATATATATATATATATAGTTCTATATGTGAATATCTCTTTGAAACTCCTTCTGAGATATTGTTTAATGTGCATAATATTGTAATGTAAAATATTTTCATTATCTCCATAATTAAACATACAGTATCTCTACTTAGGGATGGGCGAATGTGTAAAATTTCGAATGTAGAACGAATGTTATTACCGAAATTCGAATTCTAAATCCGAATGTCGATAAGAATGAATATATTCTTAAAAATTTGAAAATCGAATGTTATTTACTGTTTTTGAATGTCACTTTCGAATGTTTATAATTATATCGAATGTCCACATTTGAAATTTCGAATTTAACATTCTATTTAACAAATACTATTCAGAAGTTCAATAGTTCATGTGGTAGGGCGGGAATCTAGTAAATTGATACATAATAGATACAAATATATCATTTTGAATGTTTCCATATAGAATATTGCATAATTCGAATATTACATTTAAAGAAAGCATTCGAAATACTATTACAAACATATAAATTAGAATTTTTCGAATTAGAATATTGCATAATTTGAATATTACATTTAAAGAAAAATCATTAGAAATACTATTACAATCTAAATTCGAATTTTTCGAAAAGAATATTTTCGAATGTAATCGTAAAATTCAAAACCGAAATGTAAACATTCGAAATTCGATTCGAACAAACATGTTAAAAGTTTTGCAGTTTTTCGAATGTTGCGAAACATTCGCCCATCCCTAATCTCTATACATATAAAAACATATTTCTCTATGTATGTGTATGTCAATGTAAAATCCTTTTTTTCTAAAACCCGAGATCTCTTATCTTTGAGCCCTTATAACTTTTGTGTGCAATATTCTTTTTAAATGATTTTTATTAGACAGTGTTAATTTGAGTGTAACTGTACTTTGTAATGTATTTTTTGAAGGGTTTTATAAACTTTTTTGTTGCGGAAAACTGTTAACTACAGCTCTTCGGAAAGGATTGTTGCGGAAAAGGCTATGGGGCGCACGTAATGTCGATTTTTCAAAAGTTGTAACATTAGGGCAATGAAAATTGCTTGCGAAAAGACCATATAGCGCGCGGAAAAGACATACCACGTGACTTGTAAACTTGCCCTTAAATGTCCCTTTAAAGGGTATGCGTTGGAAAATATTTGGTTGGATGTGCTGTTTGTACCCCTCAATACTGCTTAGAAGTCCTAGTATTGCTACAACTTAACGACCGCTTAAAGGGACAGTCAAGTCCAAAACAAACTTTTATGATTCACATAGGGCATGTAATTTTAAACAACTTTCCAATTTACTTTTATCACCAATTTTGCTTTGTTCTTTGGTATTCTTAGTTGAAAGCTAAACCTAGGAGGTTCATATGCTAATTTCTTAGACCTTGAAGGCCGCCTCTAAACTGAATGAATTTTGGCCACTAGAGGGCGTTAGTTCATGTTTTTCATATAGATAACATTGGGCTCATGCACGTGAATTTACTGAGGAGTGAGCACTGATTGGCTAAAATGCAAGTCTGTCAAAAGAACCAAAATAAGGGGGCAGTCTGCAGAGGCTTAGATACAAGGTAATTACAGAGGTAAAAAGTGTATTAATATAACTGTGTTGATTATGCAAAACTGGAGAATGGGTAATAAAGGGATTAGCTATCTTTTAAAACAATAACAATTCTGGTGTTGTCTGTCCCTTTATCAATACATTTTATACTTTCTAATGTTTTTAAGGTGCTGTGTGGGACAAGGATACTGGGAACTTACTCCATGGAGCCAATGAGTGAATCCAGTGCAACTAAGGTGCTGAGTCATAGTGAAAAGGGGGCAGAGTAACTAATCCGTTACTGTCCTATAAAATGCCGGATTTTGGAAGTTTTTTTCTTATGCAGATCTCCTCTGATAACACATTTTCCTTAGAGGTTTATTTAGTTTCACAATTGCATACATGTAGACTTTCATATTAACCCTTTGAGTGCTAAGCACGTTCCCACCTGGGTGCTAAGGTTTTTAAAGTTTTTTTTTATTATTTTATATTTTTTTTTTAAAAAAATTTAACTTTTTTTTTATTTATTTCGGATCCCCAAGACTTACACTGTTGGAAAGGTTAGGCGATTACCTCTACAACGGTGGGTCTTGGGGGGTCTGTAGCTGCTAAGATACAGACTTCTAAGCAGCATGCCTCCTGCTCCTATATTTAACATTGTTCATGTTAAATAAAGTTGCGCGGTGACATCATCACGTCATTGCGTGTGACGTGAAACCCCGGCGATGCCTATCACTATGCAAGCCCGATCGCCGGGGTAGGAGCCGGTGGGAGCCCCCAGATCTCCCTCAAAGTGGGAGAGTGCTAGTGACGGCTCTGAGCCGTCATTAGCACCTGACTGAGACAATTTGTGACGGCTCAGAGCCGTCATTAGCACTCAAGGGGTTAAAGGGACATTCCAGTCAAAACTGAAAAGCACATAGATGAATTACATCTTTGGATATAAACATATTAGCAAAAATGCTTTAGTGTTGGCATTTGTGTCTACACGTGAAGCATAGCTCAGTCCACCAGCATTTTAAATACTGCAGCTGCTCAGAGAGTCAGTGGGGCTTGTATCATGCCAGGAATGTCTTTACCAAATGATAAAAGCACCTGAACCAATGCTGTGTTTAAAATGCTTGTTCACAGAGGATACTTAAAATGATGGTAAATCCTAGCGTTTGTGAAATGCTAGGATTTACCAGTGGAACAAATAAAAGGGGACTTTCAGTCATGAAGTATAAAATACTTCATGCTGAAAGTTACTTTATTTGTTTGAAGCGTTCGCCGCACTGAGCTCCTCAGACAGCCCACGGCAGAACGCTATTTTGCTGTGAGGTGATGTTTAATCTCTTTGCCAATAGCCAGCTGGGCCGCACAGCTATTGGCTAGGAGGTGGAAACGTCACCTCACAGCAAAATAGCGTTCTGCTGTGGGCGGCCTGAGGTGCGCAGTTTGACGAACGCTTCAAACAAATAAAGGAGCTTTCAGCATGTAGTAGTTTATACTTCATGACTAAAAGTCCCTTTTATTTGTTCCACTGGTAAATCCTAGCGTTTCACAAACAATAGAATTTACCATCACTTTAATTTTGTAACATCTATAGCTTTTACTAGAAGCATTTTTGCTAATACATGTACTGTATATTTCAAAAATGCTTCTATTCAAAACTGAAATTTCAATTGTGGCCGGAATGTCCCTTTAAACTGAAAAGTTAATCAAGTAAAATAAAACCAGGATTATATTTAAAGGGACACTGAACCCAAATTTTTTCTCTCGTGATTCAGATAGAGCATGACATTTTAAGCAACTTTCTAATTCCTATTATCAAATTTTCTTCCTTCTCTTGCTATCTTTATTTGAAAAGAGGCATCTAAGCTTTTTATTTTGGTTCAGCACTCTGGAGAACACTTTTTTATTGGTGGATGATTTTATCCACCAATCAGCAAGAACAACCCAGGTTGTTCACCAAAAATGGTCCGGCAGCTAAACTTACATTCTTGCATTTCAAATAAAGATACCAAGAGAATGAAGAACATTTGATCATAGGAGTATATTAGAAAGTTGCTTAAAATTTCATGCTCTGTCTAAATCACAAAAGAAAAAAATTGGGTTCATTGCCCCTTTAAAGGATTACTTTCTGTTATAATTTTTAAGCTAAACAACTAACATATTAAAGTTAATAAACATTAATTAAAACCTACTGACCTATATTTTCTCCAAAACGAAGTTTCATAACGTTCTAAAAGTTATATCTTTTATTCGCCGATGATGTCACGTTATCCTGCCCACTATTTTCAGCACTGAGTGTTCAAAATACTTAAACCAATAACTTTGTGTTTAAAGCGCCATTTTGAAACCTAGGTATTGTAAACGGATTGGTACAGAGCAAAGGATACCCACGGAGTGGGTTTGGAAAACAATTAAATTTGCAGACAAGATTTCTGATATACGGTAGAGATATGTTAATGAAATGCTATTGATACAAAGCGTATTTGGGGTAGTTAGTAACAGGCATAGAAAATATTTACTTACAGTGGCCCTTTAAGATAAGGATTTTTTCTTGACATCACAACATCACTTAGCAACTTATTAAAAAAATCCCAGAAAACATCTATTCCATGGTATATTATAAGGGACAGTAAAGACCATGTTTAGTTATACATTGTGAAACAACTTTGCAATAAATTATCCTTATTTATTTTTCCCCCTTTTCATGGCATTTAGCTCTGAAAATTAAAGATGTTCTAATTCTCAGAATTTGGAATGCACCCTTCTGACTTCTCGAGACTAACTCTGCTACACATCAGTCCCTGATTGTCTTTAACTGATAACTGTGAAACAATTAATTTAAAGGGACAGTCAACGCCACCAACACCCATTCCCTAGTTTTGCATATCCAACACTGTTACTTTTTACCTCTGTGATTACCTTGTATCTAAGCATCCTCTGACAGCCCCCGATCACATGACTTTTTATTTATTATCTATTGATTTGCATTTTAGGCAATTAGTGCAATGTCTATATGGCTCACATGAACTAGCTCTCCCCTGTTGTAAAAAGCAAATAAAAAAAGAATGTGACAAGAGGCGGCCTTCAAGGGCTTAGAAATTATTATATGAGCCTACCTAGGTTTAGCTTTCAACTAGGAATACTAAGAGAACAAAGCAAAGTTGGTGATAAAAGTAAATTGGAAAGTTGTTTAAAATTACATTCTCTATCTGAATCATGAATGTTAATTTTGGACTTGACTGTCCCTTTAATATTAACATTACAACCATGGTTAGCCTTGTTGTCTGCAGACTAAAGCCCAGATTGGCTCCTCCAAATAAGGCAAATTGGTAAGTGGGGTTTGACTATTGAAAAAAAATTGCAGTAAAAAGGATGTTAATTAAAAAAAAAAAGGGACAGTAAACACCTTGCGATTTGTATATACAATGTTTATTTATATTTAATGAAACGACTTTGCAATATATTTTTATTATTTATTTTGCCCCATTTTCATGTAATTTAGCTCTGAAAATTGAGCAATTTCTAATACTCAAAACTTAAAATGCCCCCCCCCCCCTCTGACTTGTCTGGGCTAACTCTGCTACATATCAGTCCCTAATTGGCTTTAACTGATAACAAGTGCTAATAATGCACTTTATACTAACTTTATGACCGTGTTTAGCCTTGTTGTCTGCAGACTAAAGCCCTGATTGGCTCCTACACATAAGGCAAATAATTGGTGGAGTTATTCTATAGCAACACAACATGAATGTCTTGTAGGTGCAAGGTGTTCACTGTCTCTTCTAAAGGACTATTAAAAAACCAGTACAGTAGATTTGCATAATAAACAAATGCAGGATAAAAAGACAATGCAATAGCACATAGGGGAAAATTGTTCAATGTCTGTCCGACATGAATACGCTGTAGTGGTAGTGCAGGGGCGAAACTACAGGGGGTGCAGAGGTCGCAATTCTTAGATTCTTACACCTGGGCCCTGTGGTTTCTAGTTACGCCTCTGCTGTAGCGTATCATGTCCGACAGACATCGCTGAATGCCGACAGCATATGCTGTCGGCATTTAACATTGCACAAGCAGTTCACCAGAACTGCTTGTGCAATGCCGCCCCCTGCAGATTTGCGGCAAATCGGCCGCTAGCAGGGGATTTTAATCAGCCCGATCATAAAGGGCCGGGCAGATTGCAGACCACAGCCTCAGAGGCAGCGGACCAGTTATGGAGCTTGATAATTCGTCCCCTTAGTCTGAACTTCAAATGAGTAGTAGTTTTTTCTGAAAAAATGTCAGTTTAAGGTCTATTTCCACTCTCCTGTATCATGTGACAGTCATCAGCCAATCACAAATACATATACATATATATTCTATGAATTCTTGCACATACTCAGAAGGAGCTGGTGACTCAAAAAGTATAAATATAAAAAGAATGTGCACATTTTGTTAATGGAAGTTAATTAGAAAGTTGTTTAAAATTGCTTCTCTTTCTGAATCATGAAAGTTTAATTTTCACTAGACTTTCCCTTTAAAATGGCACGCTCTAACAACATTATAGCATGTGAGTACGGCAATGATGCACGTGCATAGAATTCTATAACGATCTGTACAGCTCACAGGTACAGATTTTTTAAATCACATGACACCCACCTCAGCATTCTCTTTTTTATTCCTAAAAAGGAACGTCTCATTACTGTCCCAGCTTATGCCAAAAGTGCAGGAACAAAAACAGGGGTATGTCATTCCCTAAGAATCAAGGAAAAAAATACCTAGTTTATGCCCAAGAGGATCCACATAACGCTGTAGAAATGTCAGCAGCTGGGCTGCCATCAGGTGAGGTTACCCTGGGGCAGCTTTTCACGCACAAACAGGGGATTTCTTTGTGCAGACAGGGTGGGGGAGGTGCTTTGCAATCTATTCCAAACTTAGCCCACATAATAAAGGTCTCCGCTTTCTCCTTCCCAAAATCCGTCAGGCCAAGAAGGCAGGAAGTTTGCCAGTAAAAATATGAGTCGTTCAAGATTTATCCCAATATGGTCATGGCAGGTTAAACCTCTGCACTTATTGTAATAATAATAATCTGCAATGTAAAAAAGAAAAGAGAAAAAAAAAAAGGAATTGTAGAATTAATTTAATGGTAATATGTGAGTGTTATTTATATATAAAATATTCAAAAGTCAGCGCACTCTCACAAAAAAGGTTGCTCCCAGGACCAGAGTGCATAGCAATAGCAATATCCAACAGAAAACTTAAGCACTATCTGGATTTAAATCACTCAAAGAGGGATATTTATCAAAGCCTTAACTGTGCTGCATTCGCCGGCAGCAATACACTCGCCTAACATCGCGGCCGCGAACTTGAATACAATCTCCATATTTATAAAAAAAAGCTGCGCACCAGGGGCACGATCCGATATAGATCGCAGTTTGCGGCGCAAGCGAGGGAACCGGCGTCGCCCGCAGTTTCAGCTCGCAACTCGAGCTATCCTATATAAGTCGCCGTCAGATGCTAACGTGCCGTAAGTCTGACAAACCAGCGATGTCCAGAAATCTGCGCAAGTACAAATTTCTGGCGTCGCCAGTGACTTGCGGCACGTTAGAAACTGCCGGCGCCTATAAAACCTGACTAAAGTCTAAAACACCCGCACTGTCTAACACGCCTCCCTAACATAGCCCGACACGTCTAACACGCCTCCCTAACATAGCCCGACACGTCTAACCCTCTATCCGCTATCCCCCCTCACTAGCCTAACAATAAAATATGTATTAACCCCTAAACCGCCGCTCCCAGAGCCCGCCGCTACCTAATAAAGTTATTAACCCCTAAACCGCCGCCAGCTATATTAAATCTATAACCCCCTAAAGTGAGCCCCTAACACCGCCGCCATCTACCTTACCTACCTCCTAAAGTGAGCCCCTACCCCGCCGCTATTTTAAAATTATTAACCCCTAATCTAATCCCCCTACCCCGCCGCCATCTATATTAAATTATTTAACCCCTAAAATACTAAACTATCCCTACCACTAAACCTAAGTCTAACCCTACAAATAGCCCTGAAAAGGGCTTTTTGCGTGGCATTGCCCCAAAGTAACAGCTCTTTTGCCAGCCCTTAAAAGGGCTTTTGGTGGGGCTTTGTCACAAAGTAAACTGCTCTTTTGCCTACAATCTACATCCCCCTACACCGCGGCCACCTATAATAAATGTATTAACCCCTAATCTAATCCCCCTACACCGCCGCCAGCTATATTAACTATATTAACCCTAATTATATTAGGGTTAATATAGTTATATTATATATATTAACTATATTAACCCTAATTATATTAGGGTTCATATAGTTAATATCGTTATTATAATTATATATATATTAAGTATAATAACCCTATCTAACTCTAACATCCTAACTAAACTCTTATTAAAATAAATCTAATATTATTATTATTAATTTAAATATTCCTATTTAAATCTAAATACTTACCTATAAAATAAACCCTAAGATAGCTACAATATAATTAATAATTACATTATAGCTATGTTAGGGTTTATATTTATTTTACAGGTAAATTGTTAATTATTTTAACTAGGTATAATAGCTATTAAATAGTTATGAACTATTTAATATCTACCTAGTTAAAATAATTGCCCAATTACCTGTAAAATAAATCCTAACCTAAGTTATAAATACACCTACACTATCAATAAATTAAATAAACTACAAATATCTATCTAAAAATACAATTAAATAAACTAAACTAAATTACAAAAAAAAACAAAACACTAAATTACAAAAAATAAAAAAAAGATTACAAGATTTTTAAGCTAATTACACCTATTCTAAGCCCCCTAATAAAATAATAAAGCCCCCCAAAATAAAAAAAATTCCCTGCCCTATTCTAAATTTAAAAAAGTTCAAAGCTCTTTACCTTACCAGCCCTTAAAAGGGCCTTTTGTGGGGGCATGCCCCAAAGAATTCAGCTCTTTTGCATTTAAAAACATATACAATACCCCCCCCCATTACAACCCACCACCCACATACCCCTATTCTAAACCCACCCAAACCCCCCTTAAAAAAGCCTAACACTACCCCCCGAAGATCTCACTACCTTGTCTTCACCACACCGGGCCGAACTCCTAATCCGATCCGGGCGATGTCTTGCTCCAAGCGGCAAAGAAGAATTCTTCCTCCGGCGATGTCTTCCTCCAAGCGGCAAAGAAGAATTCTTCCTCCCGGCGACGTCTTCCTCCAAGCGGCAGCAAAGTCTTCTTCCTTCCGGCAACATCTTCCATGAAGCGGCATCTTCAATCTTCTTTCTTCGCTCCGCCACCGCGGAGCATCCATCCCGGCCGACGACTGAACGACGAATGAGGTACCTTTAAATGACGTCATCCAAGATGGCGTCCGCCGAATTCCGATTGGCTGATAGGATTCTATCAGCCAATCGGAATTAAGTTAGAAAAATCTGATTGGCTGATTGAATCAGCCAATCAGATTCAAGTTCAATCCGATTGGCTGAACCAATGAGCCAATCGGATTGAACTTGAATCTGATTGGCTGATTCAATCAGCCAATCAGATTTTTCTAACTTAATTCCGATTGGCTGATAGAATCCTATCAGCCAATCGGAATTCGGCGGACGCCATCTTGGATGACGTCATTTAAAGGTACCTCATTCGTCGTTCAGTCGTCGGCCGGGATGGATGCTCCGCGGTGGCGGAGCGAAGAAAGAAGATTGAAGATGCCGCTTCATGGAAGATGTTGCCGGAAGGAAGAAGACTTTGCTGCCGCTTGGAGGAAGACGTCGCCGGGAGGAAGAATTCTTCTTTGCCGCTTGGAGGAAGACATCGCCGGAGGAAGAATTCTTCTTTGCCGCTTGGAGCAAGACATCGCCCGGATCGGATTAGGAGTTCGGCCCGGTGTGGTGAAGACAAGGTAGGGAGATCTTCAGGGGGGTAGTGTTAGGCTTTTTTAAGGGGGGTTTGGGTGGGTTTAGAATAGGGGTATGTGGGTGGTGGGTTGTAATGGGGGGGGTATTGTATATGTTTTTAAATGCAAAAGAGCTGAATTCTTTGGGGCATGCCCCCACAAAAGGCCCTTTTAAGGGCTGGTAAGGTAAAGAGCTTTGAACTTTTTTTTAATTTAGAATAGGGCAGGGAATTTTTTTTATTTTGGGGGGCTTTATTATTGTATTAGGGGGCTTAGAATAGGTGTAATTAGCTTAAAAATCTTGTAATCTTTTTTTTATTTTTTGTAATTTAGTGTTTGTTTTTTTTTGTAATTTAGTTTAGTTTATTTAATTGTATTTTTAGATAGATATTTGTAGTTTATTTAATTTATTGATAGTGTAGGTGTATTTGTAACTTAGGTTAGGATTTATTTTACAGGTAATTGGGTAATTATTTTAACTAGGTAGATATTAAATAGTTCATAATTATTTAATAGCTATTATACCTAGTTAAAATAATTAACAATTTACCTGTAAAATAAATATTAACCCTAACATAGCTACAATGTAATTATTAATTATATTGTAGCTATCTTAGGGTTTATTTTATAGGTAAGTATTTAGATTTAAATAGGAATATTTTAGTTTATAATATGAATTAGATTAATTTAGTATCAATTTAGTTAGGGGTGTTAGGGTTAGATAGAGTTAATATAGTTAATATAAATACTATAGTAACTATATTAACTATATTAACCCTAATATAATTAGGGTTAATATAGTTAATATATATAATGTAATACCTATATTAACTATAATATACTTAGGGTTAATATAGATAATATAGCTGGCGGCGGGGTAGGTAGATTAAATTAGGGGTTAATAATTTTAATAGAGATGGCGGCGGTGTAAGGGGCTTACATTAGGGGTTAATAATATTAATATAGCTGGCGGCGGTATAGGGGGATTAGATTAGGGGTTAATAATTTTTATATAGGTGGCGGCGGTGTAAGGGGTCAGATTAGGGGATAGATAAGGTAGATGGCGGCGGTTTTAGGGGTTCACATTAGGCGATAGATAAGGTAGATTGCGGCGGTTTTAAGGGTTCACAGTAGGGGGTTAGTTTATGTAGATGGCGGCGGGGTCCGGGAGCGGCGGTTTAGGGGTTAATAACTTTATTAGGGATTTCGGGGGGGGGGATCGCGGTTGACAGGTAGCTAGACATTGCGCATGCGTTAGGTGTTAGGTTTTATTTAGCAGATCGCGGTTGACAGGTAGAAAGACATTGCGCATGCGTTAGGTGTTAGGTTTCTTTTCTAGTTAGTTTAGGTAGTTACGGGGCTCCAATAGTCAGCGTAAGGCTTCTTACGGCTGCTTTTTGTGGCGAGGTGAAAATGGAGTACGATTTCTCCATTTATGCCACGTAAGTCCTTACGCTGCATATTGGATGCCAAACTGCGCTGGTTTGGTATACCTGCCTATGGCCCAAAAAACTACGGGCGACGGCAGAAATATACGCGCGTAACTTCTAGGTTACGCCGTATATGTGATACCAAACCAGCGTAAATATTGGCGTCGCCGGCTTTTGCGGGCGACGATTTTTATCGGATCGACCCCCAAGTATGGGGCGATGAGCATCGGACTGTTGTTAACTAACAGTCATCGATCTTGCTGCTATTCGGCTTTTTACCAACTTTATTTATACCCTCTCACTAAACGCTGCCACTATACTAAAATGTTTAACCCCTATCCCGCCGCTCCCAGACCCCGCTGCAACTTTAATAAAGTTATTAACCCCTATCCCTCCGCTCCCTGACACCGCCGCAACCAAAATAAAATTTATTAACCCCTATCCCGCCGCTCCCGGACCCCGCCGCCACTAAATAAATGTATTAACCCCTAAACCTAACTTTACCCGTAACACACACACATATCATATATATATATATATATTTCTCTTGTTAAGTGTATCCAGTCCACGGATCATCCATTACTTGTGGGATATTCTCCTTCCCAACAGGAAGTTGCAAGAGGATCACCCACAGCAGAGCTGCTATATAGCTCCTCCCCTCACTGCCATATCCAGTCATTCTCTTGCAACTCTCAACTAAGATGGAGGTCGTAAGAGGACTGTGGTGTTTTATACTTAGTTTATTTCTTCAATCAAAAGTTTGTTATTTTTAAATGGTACCGGAGTGTACTGTTTATCTCAGGCAGTATTTAGAAGAAGAATCTGCCTGCATTTTCTATGATCTTAGCAGAAGTAACTAAGATCCTTTGCTGTTCTCACATATTCTGAGGAGTGAGGTAACTTCAGAGGGGGAATAGCGTGCAGGTTTTCCTGTAATAAGGTATGTGCAGTTAAAATATTTTTCTAGAGATGGAATTTGCTAGAAAATTCTGCTGATACCGAAGTAATGTAAGTAAAGCCTTAAATGCAGTGATAGCGACTGGTATCAGGCTTATTAATAGAGATACATACTCTTATAAAAGTGTATTTTAAAACGTTTGTTGGCATGTTTAATCGTTTTTTACATATGTTTGGTGATAAAACTTATTGGGGCCTAGTTTTTTCCACATGGCTGGCTTGAATTTTGCCTAGAAACAGTTCCCTGAGGCTTCCCACTGTTGTAATATGAGTGGGAGGGGCCTATTTTAGCGTTTTTTTGCACAGCAAAAATTACAGACACAGACATCCAGCTTCTTCCTGCATGATCCAGGACTTCTCTGAAGGGCTCAAAAGGCTTCAAAAGTCGTATTGAGGGAGGTAAAAAGCCACAGTAGAGCTGTGGCAGTTGTTGTGACTGTTTAAAAAACGTTTTTGTCATTTGTTATTCCGTTTTTGGTATTAAGGGGTTAATCATCCATTTGCAAGTGGGTGCAATGCTCTGCTAACTTATTACATACACTGTAAAAATTTCGTTAGTGTAACTGCATTTTTTCACTGTTATTTCAAAATTTGGGAAAATTTGTGTTTCTTAAAGGCGCAGTAACGTTTTTTATTTTGCTTGTAAACTTGTTTTAAAGTGTTTTCCAAGCTTGCTAGTCTCATTGCTAGTCTGTTTAAACATGTCTGACACAGAGGAACCTACTTGTTCATTATGTTTGAAAGCCATGGTGGAGCCCCATAGGAGAATGTGTACTAAATGTATTGATTTCACCTTAAAGAGTAAAGATCAGTCTTTATCTATAAAAGAATTATCACCAGAGGGTTCTGTCGAGGGGGAAGTTATGCCGACTAACTCTCCCCACGTGTCAGACCCTTCGCCTCCCGCTCAGGGGACGCACGCTAATATGGCACCAATTACATCAGGGACGCCCATAGCGATTACCTTGCAGGACATGGCTGCAATCATGAATAATACCCTGTCAGAGGTATTATCTAGATTGCCTGAATTAAGAGGCAAGCGTGATAGCTCTGGGGTTAGGAGAGATACAGAGCGCGCAAATGCTGTTAGAGCCATGTCTGATACTGCGTCACAGTATGCAGAACAGGAGGACGGAGAGCTTCAGTCTGTGGGTGACATCTCTGACTCTGGGAAACCTGATTCAGAGATTTCTAATTTTAAATTTAAGCTTGAGAACCTCTGTGTATTGCTTGGGGAGGTATTAGCTGCTCTGAATGACTGTAACACAGTTGCAATTCCAGAGAAATTGTGTAGGTTGGATAGATACTATGCGGTGCCGGTGTGTACTGACGTTTTTCCTATACCTAAAAGGCTTACAGAAATTATTAGCAAGGAGTGGGATAGACCCGGTGTGCCCTTTTCCCCACCTCCTATATTTAGAAAAATGTTTCCAATATACGCCACTACACGGGACTTATGGCAGACGGTCCCTAAGGTGGAGGGAGCAGTTTCTACTTTAGCAAAGCGTACCACTATCCCGGTTGAGGACAGTTGTGCTTTTTCAGATCCAATGGATAAAAAATTGGACGGTTACCTTAAGAAAATGTTTATTCAACACGGTTTTATTTTACAGCCCCTTGCATGCATTGCGCCTGTCACTGCTGCGGCGGCATTCTGGTTTGAGGCCCTGGAAGAGGCCATCCAGACAGCTCCATTGAATGAAATTATTGACAAGCTTAGAACGCTTAAGCTAGCTAACTCATTTGTTTCTGATGCCATTGTTCATTTGACTAAACTAACGGCTAAGAATTCCGGATTCGCCATCCAGGCGCGTAGGGCGCTATGGCTTAAATCCCGGTCAGCTGACATGACTTCAAAGTCTAAATTACTCAACATTCCTTTCAAGGGGCAGACCTTATTCGGGCCTGGCTTGAAGGAAATTATTGCTGACATTACTGGAGGCAAGGGTCATACCCTTCCTCAGGACAGGGCCAAATCAAAGGCCAAACAGTCTAATTTTCTTGCCTTTTGAAATTTCAAGGCAGGAGCAGCATCAACTTCCTCCGCTTCAAAACAAGAGGGAACTGTTGCTCATTCCAGACAGGCCTGGAAACCTAACAAGTCCTGGAACAAGGGCAAGCAGGCCAGAAAGCCTGCTGCTGCCCCCAAGACAGCATGAAGGAACGGCCCCCTATCCGGAAACGGATCTAGTGGGGGGCAGACTTTCTCTCTTCGCCCAGGCGTGGGCAAGAGATGTTCAGGAGCCCTGGGCGTTGGAGATCATATCTCAGGGATATCTTCTGGACTTCAAAGCTTCTCCTCCACAAGGGAGATTTCATCTTTCAAGGTTATCAGCAAACCAGATAAAGAAAGAGGTATTCCTAAGCTGTGTGCAAGACCTCTTAGTAATGGGAGTGATCCATCCAGTTCCGCGGATGGAACAAGGACAGGGATTTTATTCAAATCTGTTTGTGGTTCCCAAGAAAGAGGGAACCATCAGACCAATCTTGGATCTAAAGATCTTAAACAAATTCCTCAGAGTTCCATCATTCAAAATGGAAACTATTCGGACCATCCTACCCATGATCCAAGAGGGTCAGTACATGACCACAGTGGACTTAAAGGATGCCTACCTTCACATACCGATTCACAAAGATCATCATCGGTTCCTAAGGTTTGCCTTTCTAGACAGGCATTACCAATTTGTAGCTCTTCCCTTCGGGTTGGCCACTGCCCCGAGAATTTTTACAAAGGTTCTGGGCTCACTTCTGGCGGTTCTAAGACCGCGAGGCATAGCGGTGGCTCCGTATCTAGACGACATCCTGATACAGGCGTCAAGCTTTCAAATTGCCAAGTCTCATACAGAGATAGTTCTGGCATTTCTGAGGTCGCATGGGTGGAAAGTGAACGTGGAAAAGAGTTCTCTATCACCACTCACAAGAGTCTCCTTCCTAGGGACTATTATAGATTCTGTAGAGATGAAAATTTACCTGACAGAGTCCACGTTATCAAAACTACTAAATGCTTGCCGTGTCCTTCATTCCATTCCACGCCCGTCAGTGGCTCAGTGCATGGAAGTAATCGGCTTAATGGTAGCGGCAATGGACATAGTGCCATTTGCGCGCCTGCATCTCAGACCGCTGCAATTATGCATGCTAAGTCAGTGGAATGGGGATTACTCAGATTTGTCCCCTCTACTAAATCTGGATCAAGAGACCAGAGATTCTCTTCTCTGGTGGCTTTCTCGGGTCCATCTGTCCAAGGGTATGACCTTTCGCAGGCCAGATTGGACAATTGTAACAACAGATGCCAGCCTTCTAGGTTGGGGCGCAGTCTGGAACTCCCTGAAAGCTCAGGGATCGTGGACTCAGGAGGAGAAACTCCTCCCAATAAATATTCTGGAGTTAAGAGCAATATTCAATGCTCTTCTAGCTTGGCCTCAGTTAGCAACACTGAGGTTCATCAGATTTCAGTCGGACAACATCACGACTGTGGCTTACATCAACCATCAAGGGGGAACCAGGAGTTCCCTAGCGATGTTAGAAGTCTCAAAGATAATTCGCTGGGCAGAGTCTCACTCTTGCCACCTGTCAGCGATCCACATCCCAGGCGTAGAGAACTGGGAGGCGGATTTTCTAAGTCGTCAGACTTTTCATCCGGGGGAGTGGGAAATCCATCCGGAGATGTTTGCTCAACTGGTCCATCGTTGGGGCAAACCAGAACTGGATCTCATGGCGTCTCGCCAGAACGCCAAGCTTCCTTGTTACGGATCCAGGTCCAGGGACCCGGGAGCAACGCTGATAGATGCTCTAGCAGCTCCTTGGTTCTTCAACCTGGCCTATGTGTTTCCACCGTTTCCTCTGCTCCCTCGACTGATTGCCAAAATCAAACAGGAGAGAGCGTCAGTGATTCTGATAGCGCCTGCGTGGCCACGCAGGACCTGGTATGCAGACCTAGTGGACATGTCATCTCTTCCACCATGGACTCTGCCTCTGAGGCAGGACCTTCTAATACAAGGTCCTTTCAATCATCCAAATCTAATTTCTCTGAGACTGACTGCATGGAGATTGAACGCTTGATTCTATCAAGGCATGGCTTCTCCAAGTCAGTCATTGATACCTTAATACAGGCTCGGAAGCCTGTCACCAGGAAAATCTACCATAAGATATGACGTAAATATCTTTATTGGTGTGAATCCAAGAGTTACTCATGGAGTAAGGTTAGGATTCCTAGGATATTGTCCTTTCTCCAAGAGGGTTTGGACAAAGGCTTATCAGCTAGTTCTTTAAAAGGACAGATCTCTGCTCTGTCTATTCTTTTGCACAAGCGTCTGGCAGAAGTTCCAGACGTCCAGGCATTTTGTCAGGCTTTGGTTAGGATTAAGCCTGTGTTTAAAACTGTTGCTCTCCCGTGGAGCTTAAACTTGGTTCTTAAAGTTCTTCAGGGAGTTCCGTTTGAACCCCTTCATTCCATTGATATTAAACTTTTATCTTGGAAAGTTCTGTTTTTGATGGCTATTTCCTCGGCTCGAAGAGTCTCTGAGTTATCTGCCTTAGATTGTGATTCTCCTTATCTTATTTTTCATTCAGACAAGGTAGTTCTGCGTACCAAACCTGGGTTTTTGCCTAAGGTGGTTTCTAACAGGAATATCAATCAAGAGATTGTTGTTCCATCATTGTGTCCTAATCCTTCTTCAAAGAAGGAACGTCTTTTGCATAATCTGGACTTTGTCCGTGCCTTGAAGTTTTACTTACAGGCTACTAAAGATTTTCGTCAAACATCTGCCCTGTTTGTCATTTACTCTGGACAGAGGAGAGGTCAAAAAGCTACGGCAACCTCTCTCTCCTTTTGGCTTCGGAGCATAATACGCTTAGCCTATGAGACTGCTGGACAGCAGCCCCCTGAAAGGATTACAGCTCATTCTACTAGAGCTGTGGCTTCTACCTGGGCCTTTAAAAATGAGGCCTCTGTTGAACAGATTTGCAAGGCTGCGACTTGGTCTTCGCTTCACACCTTTTCAAGATTTTACAAATTTGACACTTTTTGCTTCTTCAGAGGCTGTTTTTGGGAGAAAGGTTCTACAGGCAGTGGTTGCTTCCGTTTAAGTTCCTGCCTTGTCCCTCCCATCATCCGTGTACTTTAGCTTTGGTATTGGTATCCCACAAGTAATGGATGATCCGTGGACTGGATACACTTAACAATTTATGCTTACCTGATAAATTTATTTCTCTTGTAGTGTATCCAGTCCACGGCCCGCCCTGTCCTTTTAAGGCAGGTCTAAATTTTAATTAAACTACAGTCACCACTGCACCCTATGGTTTCTCCTTTCTCGTCTTGTTTCGGTCGAATGACTGGATATGGCAGTGAGGGGAGGAGCTATATAGCAGCTCTGCTGTGGGTGATCCTTTTGCAACTTCCTGTTGGGAAGGAGAATATCCCACAAGTAATGGATGATCCGTGGACTGGATACACTACAAGAGAAATAAATTTATCAGGTAAGCATAAATTATGTTATATATAATATATATATATATATATATATATATATATATATATATATATATCATATAGATCATTAGCATGTGCAGATACCTATATACACTAGATCACAGATGCCTACATACACTAGTTCACTAGCCTATACAGATGCCTACATACACTAGATCAATAGACTGTGCAGATGCCTACATACACTAGATCACTAGCATGTGCAGATACCTATATACACTAGATCACTAGTCTATACAGATGCCTACATACACAAGATCAGTAGCCTGTGCAGATGCCTACATACACTAGATCACTAGCATGTGCAGATGCCTACATACACTAGATCACTAGCATGTGCAGATGCCTACATACACTAGATCACTAGCATGTGCAGATGCCTACATACACTAGATCACTAGCATGTGCAGATGCCTACATACACTAGATCACTAGCATGTGCAGATGCCTTCATACACTAGAGCACTAGCATGTGCAGATGCCTACATAAACTAGATCACTAGCACGTGCAGATACCTATATACACTAGATCACTAGTCTATACAGATGCCTACATACACTAGATCACTATCCTATACAAATGCCTACATACACTAGATCACTAGCCCGTGCAGATGCCTACATACACCAGATCACTAGCCCGTGCAGATGCCTACATACACAAGATCACTAGCCTGTGCAGATGCCTACATACACAAGATCACTAGCCTGTGCAGATGCCTACATACACAAGATCACTAGCCCGTGCAGATGCCTACATACACAAGATCACTAGCCTGTGCAGATACCTATATACACTAGATCACTAGTCTATACAGATGCCTACATACACTAGTTCACTAGCCTATACAGATGCCTACATACATTAGATCAGTAGACTGTGCAGCTGCCTACATACACTAGATCACTAGCATGTGCAGATACCTATATACACTAGATCACTAGTCTATACAGATAACTACATACACAAGATCATTAGCCTGTGCAGATGCCTACATACACTAGATCACTAGCATGTGCAGATGCCTACATACACTAGATCACTAGCATGTGCAGATGCCTACATACACAAGATCACTAGCCTGTGCAGATGCCTACATACACAAGATCACTAGCCCGTGCAGATGCCTACATACACAAGATCACTAGCCTGTGCAGATGCCTACATACACAAGATCACTAGCCTGTGCAGATGCCTACATACACTAGATCACTATCCTATACAAATGCCTACATACACTAGATCACTAGCCCGTGCAGATGCCTACATACACTAGATCACTAGCCCGTGCAGATGCCTACATACACAAGATCACTAGCCTGTGCAGATGCCTACATACACAAGATCACTAGCCCGTGCAGATGCCTACATACACAAGATCACTAGCCTGTGCAGATGCCTACATACACAAGATCACTAGCCTGTGCAGATGCCTACATATACTAGATCACTAGCCCGTGCAGATGCCTACATACACTAGATCAGTAGCATGTGCAGATACCTACATACACTAGATCACTAGCCCATGCAGATGCCTACATACGCTAGATCACTAGCATGTGCAGATGCCTACATACTCTAGATCACTAGCATGTGCAGATGCCTACATACACTAGATCACTAGCATGTGCAGATGCCTACATACACTAGATCACTAGCACGTGCAGATACCTATATACACTAGATCACTAGCCCATGCAGATGCCTACATACCCTAGATCACTAGCCCGTGCAGATGCCTACATACACAAGATCACTAGCCCGTGCAGATGCCTACATACACAAGATCACTAGCCCGTGCAGATGCCTACATACACAAGATCACTAGCCCATGCAGATGCCTATATACACAAGATCACTAGCCTGTGAAGATGCCTACATACACAAGATCACTAGCCTGTGCAGATGCCTACATACACTAGATCAGTAGCATGTGCAGATACCTACATACACTAGATCACTAGCCCATGCAGATGCCTACATACACTAGATCACTAGTCTATACAGATGCCTACATACACTAGATCACTAGTCTATACAGATGCCTACATACACAAGATCACTAGCCCATGCAGATGCCTACATACACAAGATCACTAGCCTGTGCAGATGCCTACATATACTAGTTTATTAGCCTATACATATACTATTACCTACATACAGTAGATCCTTATCCTATATAGGTACCTAAATATCCAATATCAGGATGCTTTGTTGGTCGGGTCAGGGATGCAGTTTGGCTGGACTGTGAGCTTGGTGTAAGGTTAAAGGGACACTGAACCCAATTTTTTTCTTTCATGATTCAGACAGAGCATGCAGTTTTAAGCAACTTTCTAATTTACTTCTATTATCAAATTTTCTTCGTTCTCTTGCTATCTTTATCTGAAAAAAAAGGAATCTAAGCTAAGGAGCCAGCAATTTTTTGGTTCAGACCATGGACAGCACTTGTTTATTGGTGCTGTCCAATCAACAAGGACAACCCTGGCTGTTCACCAAAAATGGGCCGGCATCTAAACTTACATTCTTGCTTTTCAAATAAACATACCAAGAGAATGAAGAAAATTTGATAATAGGAGGAAATTAGAAAGTTGCTTCAAATTGCCTGCTCTATCTGAATCACGAAAGAAAAAATTTGGGTTCAGTGTCCCTTTAAGAGTAGAGTCAGGTCAAGTCAGGCATTGGTGGGAAGGTCAAGGGTTTCCCTGGTTTCAGTTTTTACATTTATATAATACTGGTGTCATCTACACACAAGCAAATACTAGTTGTGCCTATAAACTACCAGCTAGGTGGTAAACCTAGTTATATACCGACCTAGACAGACATCAGCAGAATTTACCCCTCTAAAATTTGTGCTTATTTCTGACCTAACACTTTCTTTTCTACCTGAACATATTTTCTACTTGAATAGGAATGTCGTGGCAAGTTATGCACCTGTTTTAAACATTTACAGTATTCAGGTTAGAGAAATGGGGGCTATATATAATGCACTGGATAACCCCCCTTTAAATGTCCCATCTTGGGAAACAAATTGGAAGCAGACTACTTCCAATTAGCTGACGGAATGACACGCATGCTTGTAGACATTTTGTTAACCACATACTAAAATAAAGTCTAAGATAAACCCCCTCTGCAAACAACTCTTCTTTCAGCCAATCAGACCTGCAGCCCCTCTGTTAGCTACATTCCCATATCACACCAGGCCCCTGCTGATCCCTCAAGCATCACATGTAGCATCTGTGTATGATGGGCGATTTAGGAGAAAAGAACCCTTTAGGCCTAGCTGCCTCAATACATAGCAGCCAGGCAGAAATATGAAAATCTACATGCAAATGCACACATCTAATAGTGACATTGACAATACGAGCAAATCTTAAACTATCTGGTTTATTAGTGAACACCTGACACCCCTATTGGTTAAAGACATTTCCTTCTAACATCTTTTTGATGTGTAATATGAAATTACATAGGCCAATGGCAAATGTAACTTGTTTTTAAACTGTTTATTTATTCTGCAAACATAAAGGGCCAGATTACCAGTGGATAGCTAATTTATTGTACGCCCATAAATGGGCAAATTTGCCCGTTTATGAGTACACGATAAATAACCAGCCATTACAAGTGGCTGGTTCATGCCACCCTGAGCTCACGGTAGCAATTAGCGCTCCGAAAATTAACCAGAGATCAGATCTCTGGTTAATTTTAAAAATGTCCCCCAATTGCCCCCAAAATAAACTGAAGTTTTAAGGGGTTAAAGTTAGAGGATGTGGGGTATTGGCACCCTTTTTAGGCATGTGCACGCCGCTCTAACTGTTGCTAGGGACTCAGCGATTGCTGCTCGTTGCCTAGGGGGGAGTCGGCTCCTTTCTGCATACGGCGGTGCCGGTTTGGATTCCTGCTGTGGCGCGAACCCTGCAGCCATGTAAGTACTTCACTTACATTCACCTGTGCCCAAGTATAGGTGTTACTTTCTGTTCTCCTGGGTGTTATAGTTGCTATATTGGTGGATTGATATACTGCTGCTGAACTCTGCTTGTCTGACCACTCGGCCTGTTAACCCCTTAATTGCTGGATTGATATACTGCTGCTGATTTCTGCTTGTCTGACCACTCTTAATTAACCCCTATTGTTCTGGATTGCCTCTCTGTTGCCAAATCCTGCCTGACCATTCTAGTGGTTTACCCTTGGACTGCTTTACTGTTGCAAAACCCTGCCTGCCTGACCATTCTAGTGGCTTACCCTTCTATCAAGCTCCGAAAGGAGCTTGAGGCCCCGTGTTTCTGGCGAGTCTTCAGACTCGCCAGAAACAGCAGTTATGAAGCAGCGGTCTAAAGACCGCTGCTCCATAACCCTGTCCGTCTGCTCTGAGCAGGCGGACAGGAATCGCCACAATTCAACCCGATTGGCCGCGAGTCAGCAGGGGGCGGCGTTGTGAGCTGCTGGTGCAATGCTGAATACAGAGAGCGTATTGCTGTCCGCATTCAGCGAGGTCTTGCGGACCTGATCCGCACTGTCGGATCAGGTCCGCAAGACCTTTCATAAATAGAGGCCATAACCTGCCCGCCTGCTCTGAGCAGGCGCACAGACATCGCCAGAAATCAACCCGATCGAGTACGATCGGGTTGATTGACACCTCCCTGCTGGCGGCCAATTGGCTGCGAGTCTGCAGGGGGTGGCGTTGCACCAGCAGCTCTTGTGAGCTGCTGGTGCAATGCTGAATACGGAGAGCGTATTGCTTTCTGCATTCAGCGAGGTCTGGCGGACCTGATCCGACTTTGTTAAATAGAGGCCTTGGACTGCTCTGATTCCCTGCCTGTTGCCGTCGAAGACTACCCTGCCTGTGGTGAGTGCCACTTACCTCATCTTTCGAACTTTCTCTGCTCTGGGATATTCGAAGACTACTGGCCGAGTTCGGTCTGATAGTGGAATATCCCACAAGCATTACAGAAACAAATGGCAAAGATGGTCGCTGCTAGCACCATTTGGCTGTTTTGGGCGCCAAATTTCTTCTTGCAACATACTAAGATCTGAATTTGCACAGATCATAGTGTGTGGCAATTTCACAAGAAGAAATCCAGCTACGAAAAGAGCCAAATGCTGATGGTGGTTGACATCTTAGCCATTCGTCAGCTGCTGAATGACCTGAATGCACATGCCTAGATAAGTGTATCTAATAGTTAAATTCTCGTTCCCAAGCAGTAGCCCAGAAATATGCTAGAAACGGTTTTATTTCCAAAACATCTAAGGCTCAAGTATAAACCATATAGTACACTGATAGCTTTAAAGTGCCTGAATAAAATCTCCCAGAGTGCTGTGCTTTTTTACACCCAGTGTCCTCTGTAACGCAAGCCGCTCTCATTTTCTTTACAGTGTTTCTGTAATCCGCTCAGCGCCTGATGCATATTGATAAATGACAGTGATCTTGTGCAGGATGCGCAGGGCTGTAAATAATGTCGTATCTTCCTCTAATTATTCTGACATCACTGGGGATGGAATAATCTCTTCAATTTATGTGACAAATTCCAGGCTGCAAGAAGAGACCAGAATGCATTGCCTGATTTAACCCTTACTGGAAGGGCTACACCCAGGTGAGGGTTTCTCTGTGCCTGAGCAGCAAAGTATTTACCTTATGTCCCAACTGATATTTGCTGTTTATTTTGGCTTACAGGTCTACTAAATAACACAGCAAAGCTAGAATCATTTGTGATGTTCAGATCTGGGTCAGAGTCATGTTAAATTATTCATCACAATTCATGAGACTCCATTAATAATAAGAAGCAATAATATTGAAATGAGAAATAATTATGAGGAAATGGTTTATTGTGAAAATGATTCATAATAATGCAGGATTCAGGGTGACTTCTGCATGATGTCATTTTGTGTGGACATAAAGATTTCAGAAATGACTTCTCAGAGATGTACCTGATAACTGGGTTAATGTGCAACAGTTACTAAACAGATATGGATGGAAATATTGCTGATTATTATATTTGGATGAGTTTGTTAACCCTTTTCATGTTTCTAAAGTGAAAAGTGTAAACTCATCTACTGCCTGCAAAAATGCAAAAAAATTTTTTAAAAAAAATATTAAATTGGCTCATGCCCCTAGAACAGTACTCACCAGAGATTAATTTGGCCAGGACCAGACTTTTCCTTTGTCACTCCCTTTAACTGAGACCATATTCTAAGTTTTAGAATTAAAATATGCTTCTTAGACTGCTCTGTGCCATGTATTTAGTCAATCTGTCTGTGCTTTGGGTGTTATTATTATTTTGGCTGTGTTTAACCCCCTGCTGCCTTTTGAATTGCCTTTGAATCAGTACTCTACCTATGTATGAATAGCCATGTAGGACTGTGCTTGCTCCAGTCTGTTTATCAATTACTGATTTACTCTTACTCGCTGCCTGAATTCTTTTGTATAATTCTGCTTGTATACCTGGACTGTGCTATGGGTTATTAAAACCTGCAACAGTTTAACCTCTCACTGCCTGAATTACTTTCTGTGACACTACTTATATACTTAGGGTCCGATTTATCAATGTCTGTTCAACATGATACGCTGTAGCGTATCATGTCCAACAGACATATCTGAATGCCGACAGCGTATGCTGTCGGCATTTATCATTGCACAAGCAGTTCACCAGAACTGCTTGTGCAATGCCGTCCCATGTTGATTCACGGCCAATCAGCCGCTAGCAGGGAGTGTCAATCAGCCCGATCGTATAGGATCAGGTGGATTGCAGACCGCAGCCTCAGAGGCAGTGGACCAGTTATGGAACAGTGGTCTTTAGACCGCTGCCTCATAGCTGCTGTTTCCAGCGAGCCTGAAGGCTCACGCGGAAACAGGGGCATCAAACTCCATTCGGAGCTTGATCATTCGGCCCCATAGTCTCTTCTTTCTGGACACTGCTATAGTTAACCTCTTCCTGCTTGAATACTTGTGTATCATTATACTTGTCTTTCTCTACTGTGTTCTTTGCAATCTGCAACAGTCTGGTCCACCCATGCAGTATCTATTTTTCCAGCTACCTTGTTTGATATTTACTGATCTCAGATTATACAGCAAGATTGCCCCAGCCTTGCAGTAAGTCTTGTTGCAGCTATCTTGTTTGCCATTTATTGGATACAGTAATGAATGCAGTAAGTCCACGGCACTCCAAAAATTCTTTATAGAAATTTTATTAGTGAAAGACAGTGACGTTTCGGGGTCACAGCCCCTTATTCATGCTAAGGGGCTGTGTAAGGGGCTGTGACCCCGAAACATCGCTGTCTTTCACTAATAAAATTGCTGAAAATAATTTTTTGAGTGCCGTGGACTTACTGCATTTTTACAATTACTTTGGGGACTTGGCAGTGTTCCCGGTTTACACGAACACCCTTTACTTGTGGTTGTGCTGTACCCACACTTGTCTTTTGCATTTATTGGATACAGTTTATGTGACTATTTTTCTACATCTTTGCAGTAATCTTATTTTCAGCATCCATGTTTGTCATTTACTGGAGTAATCATATTTAATCAGATTGCTTCTGCCTTGCAGTACCTCTTCTTCCAATTGCCCTGCTTGCCTTTAACTGGACTGAGCAGATAGTTTTGATTGCTGCTTCAAATGCATCATTATACTTTGTATATCAAGATATATAAATATCAAGAAAATACAAGTGCAGCTGGAAATTACCCACAACTGTGACCGCAAGAACTGCAGCAGCTGAGCAGTCTCTGAATGTGTCTAACTAGAACCCCAGTACTGAGCTGGATTATTCCTAGAAGTATATCATATGTGCAATGTGACTTAGATATGTGTGTGTGTGTGTGTGTGTATGTGCGGGTGTTTTTGTGTGTATGTGTTTGTGTGTGTGTGTGTGTGTGTTTGTGTGTGTATGTGCGTGTCTGTGTGTGTATTTGTGTGTATGTGTTTGTGTCTGTGTGTGTGTGTATGTGCGTGTGTATTTGTGAGTATGTGTTTGTGTCTATGTGTGTGTTTGTATGTGTGTGTATATATGCTTGTGTGTGTGTGTGTGTGTATGTGTTTGTGTCTATGTGTGCGTGTATATATGCTTGTGTATGTGTGTGTATATATGCGTGTGTGTGTGTGTGTGTGTATATATGCTTGTGTATGTGTGTGTGTGTATATGCTTGTGCATGTGTGTGTGTGTGTGTGTGTATTTGTGTGTATGTGTTTGTGTCTATGTGTGTGTGTGTGTATATATGCTTGTGTATGTGTGTGTATATATGCTTGTGTATGTGTGTGTGTATGTATGTGTGTGTGTGTGTGTGTCTGTATATCTGCATGTGTGTGTGTTTGTGTATGTGTGTGTGTTTGTGTATGTATGTGTGTGTGTGTGTGTGTATGTATGTGTGTGTGTGTGTGTCTGTATATGTGTGTATGTATGTGTGTTTGTGTATGTGTGTATATATGTGTGTGTTTGTGTGTGTGTGTCTGTATATGTGTGTATGTATGTATGTTTGTGTATGTGTATATATATGTGTGGGTTTGTTTGTGTGTGTGTGTCTGTATATGTGTGTGTCTAGCTTGGAATCTCTAGGGAACCCTGGAGCTGAATTCAAACTTGATTCTTAAGATTGTTAGCTCAGTTGTCAGTTGCTGAAAAGTACTGGACTTTATCTCTACTGGACTCATCTTTTGAGGCTTGTTAAAATTTACCAGCTTCCAAATAAAAAGCGAAAAACATGGAAGCGGTAAGCGCTTTTGTTAAAACCTCACTTTCTTTCATGTAATTAGCAAGAGTCCATGAGCTAGTGACGTATGGGATATACATTCCTACCAGGAGGGGCAAAGTTTCCCAAACCTCAAAATGCCTATAAATACACCCCTCACCACACCCACAATTCAGTTTTACAAACTTTGCCTCCGATGGAGGTGGTGAAGTAAGTTTGTGCTAGATTCTACGTTGATATGCGCTCCGCAGCAAGTTGGAGCCCGGTTTTCCTCTCAGCGTGCAGTGAATGTCAGAGGGATGTGAAGAGAGTATTGCCTATTTGAATGCAGTGATCTCCTTCTACGGGGTCTATTTCATAGGTTCTCTGTTATCGGTCGTAGAGATTCATCTCTTACCTCCCTTTTCAGATCGACGATATACTCTTATATATACCATTACCTCTGCTGATTCTCGTTTCAGTACTGGTTTGGCTTTCTACAAACATGTAGATGAGTGTCCTGGGGTAAGTAAATCTTATTTTCTGTGACACTCTAAGCTATGGTTGGGCACTTTGTTTATAAAGTTCTAAATATATGTATTCAAACATTTATTTGCCTTGACTCAGAATGTTCAACTTTCCTTATTTTCAGACAGTCAGTTTCATATTTGGGATAATGCATTTGATTTAATCATTTTTTCTTACCTTCAAAAATTTGACTTTTTTCCCTGTGGGCTGTTAGGCTCGCGGGGGCTGAAAATGCTTCATTTTATTGCGTCATTCTTGGCGCTGACTTTTTTGGTGCAAAAATTATTTTCCGTTTCCGGCGTCATACGTGTCGCCGGAAGTTGCGTCATTTTTTTGACGTTATTTTGCGCCAAAAATGTCGGCGTTCCGGATGTGGCGTCATTTTGGCGCCAAAAAGCATTTAGGCGCCAAATAATGTGGGCGTCTTATTGGCGCTAAAAAATATGGGCGTCTCCACATTATTTAAGTCTCATTTTTCATTGCTTCTGGTTGCTAGAAGCTTGTTTTTTGGCATTTTTTCCCATTCCTGAAACTGTCATTTAAGGAATTTGATCAATTTTGCTTTATATGTTGTTGTTTTTTCTCTTACATATTGCAAGATGTCTCACGTTGCATCTGAGTCAGAAGATACTACAGGAAAATCGCTGTCTAGTGCTGGATCTACCAAAGCTAAGTGTATCTGCTGTAAACTTTTGGTAGCTATTCCTCCAGCTGTTGTTTGTATTGATTGTCATGACAAACTTGTTAAAGCAGATAATATTTCCTTTAGTAAAGTACCATTGCCTGTTGCAGTTCCTTCAACATCTAAGGTGCAGAATGTTCCTGATAACATAAGAGATTTTGTTTCTGAATCCATAAAGAAGGCTATGTCTGTTATTTCTCCTTCTAGTAAACGTAAAAAATCTTTTAAAACTTCTCTCCCTACAGATGAATTTTTAAATGAACATCATCATTCTGATTCTGATAACTCTTCTGGTTCAGAGGATTCTGTCTCAGAGGTTGATGCTGATAAATCTTCATATTTATTTAAAATGGAATTTATTCGTTCTTTACTTAAAGAAGTTCTAATTGCTTTAGAAATAGAGGATTCTGGTCCTCTTGATACTAATTCTAAACGTTTGGATAAGGTATTTAAATCTCCTGTGGTTATTCCAGAAGTTTTTCCTGTTCCTAATGCTATTTCTGCAGTAATTTCCAAAGAATGGGATAAATTGGGTAATTCATTTACTCCCTCTAAAAGTTTTAAGCAATTATATCCTGTGCCGTCTGACAGATTAGAATTTTGGGACAAAATCCCTAAAGTTGATGGGGCTATTTCTACCCTTGCTAAACGTACTACTATTCCTACGTCAGATGGTACTTCGTTTAAGGATCCTTTAGATAGGAAAATTGAGTCCTTTCTAAGAAAAGCTTATCTGTGTTCAGGTAATCTTCTTAGACCTGCTATATCTTTGGCTGATGTTGCTGCAGCTTCAACTTTTTGGTTGGAAACCTTAGCGCAACAAGTAACACATCATGATTCTCATGATATTATTATTCTTCTTCAGCATGCTAATAATTTTATCTGTGATGCCATCTTTGATATTATCAGAGTTGATGTCAGGTTTATGTCTCTAGCTATTTTAGCTAGAAGAGCTTTATGGCTTAAGACTTGGAATGCTGATATGGCTTCTAAATCAACTCTACTTTCCATTTCTTTCCAGGGTAACAAATTATTTGGTTCTCAGTTGGATTCTATTATTTCAACTGTTACTGGTGGGAAAGGAACTTTTTTACCACAGGATAAAAAATCTAAGGGTAAAAACAGAGCTAATAATCGTTTTCGTTCCTTTTGTTTCGACAAAGAACAAAAACCTGATCCTTCATCCTCAGGAGCAGTTTCAGTTTGGAAACCATCTCCAATCTGGAATAAATCCAAGCCAGCCAGAAAGGCAAAGCCTGCTTCTAAGTCCACATGAAGGTGCGGCCCTCATTCCAGCTCAGCTGGTAGGGGGCAGGTTACGTTTTTTCAAAGAAATTTGGATCAATTCTGTTCACAATCTTTGGATTCAGAACATTGTTTCAGAAGGGTACAGAATTGGTTTCAAGATGAGACCTCCTGCAAAGAGATTTTTTCTTTCCCGTGTCCCAGTAAATCCAGTAAAAGCTCAAGCATTTCTGAATTGTGTTTCAGATCTAGAGTTGACTGGAGTAATTATGCCAGTTCCAGTTCAGGAACAGGGGATGGGGTTTTATTCAAATCTCTTCATTGTACCAAAGAAGGAGAATTCCTTCAGACCAGTTCTGGATCTAAAAATATTGAATCGTTATGTAAGGATACCAACGTTCAAGATGGTAACTGTAAGGACTATTTTGCCTTTTGTTCAGCAAGGGAATTATATGTCCACAATAAATTTACAGGATGCATATCTGCATATTCCGATTCATCCGGATCATTATCGCTTCCTAAGATTCTCTTTTCTGGACAAGCATTACCAGTTTGTGGCTCTGCCGTTTGGCCTTGCTACAGCTCCAAGAATTTTTACAAAGGTTCTCGGTGCCCTTCTGTCTGTAATCAGAGAACAGGGTATTGTGGTATTTCCTTATTTGGACGATATCTTGGTACTTGCTCAGTCTTTACATTTAGCAGAATTTCATACGAATCGACTTGTGTTGTTTCTTCAAGATCATGGTTGGAGGATCAATTTACCAAAAAGTTAATTGATTCCTCAGACAAGGGTAACCTTTCTGGGTTTCCAAATAGATTCAGTGTCCATGACTCTGTCTTTAACAGACAAGAGGCGTCTAAAACTGATGGCAGCTTGTCGAAACCTTCAGTCACAATCATTCCCTTCGGTAGCCTTATGCATGGAAATTCTAGGTCTTATGACTGCTGCATCGGACGCGATCCCCTTTGCTCGTTTTCACATGCGACCTCTTCAGCTTTGTATGCTGAATCAATGGTGCAAGGATTACACAAAGATATCTCAATTAATATCTTTAAAACCGATTGTTCGACACTCTCTAACGTGGTGGACAGATCACCATCGTTTAATTCAGGGGGCTTCTTTTGTGCTTCCGACCTGGACTGTAATTTCAACAGATGCAAGTCTCACAGGTTGGGGAGCTGTGTGGGGATCTCTGACGGCACAAGGAGTTTGGGAATCTCAGGAGGTGAGATTACCGATCAATATTTTGGAACTCCGTGCAATTTTCAGAGCTCTTCAGTTTTGGCCTCTTCTGAAGAGAGAATCGTTCATTTGTTTTCAGACAGACAATGTCACAACTGTGGCATACATCAATCATCAAGGAGGAACTCACAGTCCTCTGGCTATGAAAGAAGTATCTCGAATTTTGGTTTGGGCGGAATCCAGCTCCTGTCTAATCTCTGCGGTTCATATCCCAGGTGTAGACAATTGGGAAGCGGATTATCTCAGTCGCCAAACGTTGCATCCGGGCGAATGGTCTCTTCACCCAGAGGTATTTCTTCAGATCGTTCAAATGTGGGAACTTCCAGAAATAGATTTGATGGCGTCCCATCTAAACAAGAAACTTCCCAGGTATCTGTCCAGATCCCGGGATCCTCAGGCGGAGGCAGTGGATGCATTATCACTTCCTTGGAAGTATCATCCTGCCTATATCTTTCCGCCCCTAGTTCTTCTTCCAAGAGTAATCTCCAAGATTCTGAAGGAATGCTCGTTTGTTCTGCTGGTAGCTCCGGCATGGCCTCACAGGTTTTGGTATGCGGATCTTGTCCGGGTGGCCTTTTGCCAACCGTGGACTCTTCCGTTAAGACCAGACCTTCTGTCACAAGGTCCTTTTTTCCATCAGGATCTGAAATCCTTAAATTTAAAGGTATGGAGATTGAACGCTTGATTCTTCGTCAAAGAGGTTTCTCTGACGCTGTGATTAATACTATGTTACAGGCTCGTAAATCTGTATCTAGAGAGATATATTATAGAGTCTGGAAGACTTATATTTCTTGGTGTATTTCTCATCATTTTTCTTGGCATTCTTTCAGAATTCCGAGAATTTTACAGTTTCTTCAGGATGGTTTAGATAAAGGTTTGTCCGCAAGTTCCTTGAAAGGACAAATCTCTGCTCTTTCTGTTCTTTTTCACAGAAAGATTGCTATTCTTCCTGATATTCATTGTTTTGTACAAGCTTTGGTTCGTATAAAACCTGTCATTAAGTCAATTTCTCCTCCTTGGAGTTTGAATTTGGTTCTGGGGGCTCTTCAAGCTCCTCCGTTTGAACCTATGCATTCATTGGTCATTAAATTACTTTCTTGGAAAGTTTTGTTCCTTTTGGCCATCTCTTCTGCCAGAAGAGTTTCTGAATTATCTGCTCTTTCTTGTGAGTCTCCTTTTCTGATTTTTCATCAGGATAAGGCGGTGTTGCGAACTTCTTTTGAATTTTTACCTAAAGTTGTGAATTCCAACAACATTAGTAGAGAAATTGTGGTTCCTTCATTATGTCCTAATCCTAAGAATTCTAAGGAGAAATCGTTGCATTCTTTGGATGTTGTTAGAGCTTTGAAATATTATGTTGAAGCTACTAAATCTTTCAGAAAGACTTCTAGTCTATTTGTTATCTTTTCCGGTTCTAGAAAAGGCCAGAAAGCTTCTGCCATTTCTTTGGCATCTTGGTTGAAATCTTTAATTCATCTTGCCTATGTTGAGTCGGGTAAAACTCCGCCTCAGAGAATTACAGCTCATTCTACTAGGTCAGTTTCTACTTCCTGGGCGTTTAGGAATGAAGCTTCGGTTGATCAGATTTGCAAAGCAGCAACTTGGTCCTCTTTGCATACTTTTACTAAATTCTACCATTTTGATGTATTTTCTTCTTCTGAAGCAGTTTTTGGTAGAAAAGTACTTCAGGCAGCGGTTTCAGTTTGAATCTTCTGCTTATGTTTTTCGTTAAACTTTATTTTGGGTGTGGATTATTTTCAGCAGGAATTGGCTGTCTTTATTTTATCCCTCCCTCTCTAGTGACTCTTGTGTGGAAAGATCCACATCTTGGGTAATCATTATCCCATACGTCACTAGCTCATGGACTCTTGCTAATTACATGAAAGAAAACATAATTTATGTAAGAACTTACCTGATAAATTCATTTCTTTCATATTAGCAAGAGTCCATGAGGCCCGCCCTTTTTTTGTGGTGGTTATGATTTTGTATAAAGCACAATTATTCCAATTCCTTATTTTATATGCTTTCGCACTTTTTTATCACCCCACTTCTTGGCTATTCGTTAAACTGAATTGTGGGTGTGGTGAGGGGTGTATTTATAGGCATTTTGAGGTTTGGGAAACTTTGCCCCTCCTGGTAGGAATGTATATCCCATACGTCACTAGCTCATGGACTCTTGCTAATATGAAAGAAATTAATTTATCAGGTAAGTTCTTACATAAATTATGTTTTTATTGAAAATAACGTCTAAAGCACACAGACAGTAGAGTAAGACAGAATCTGACAGAAGTACCAGTACTTTATCTGCACTGTGACTGTTTCACACCCTGCTACGTATCTGTGTTTCCATTGTCTGCTATTTCATTTCAATAAATTAACCTTTAAGGGGTTAAATTTTTTAGTTTCATTCAGTCAACCTGACACCAACCCTCCCAAAAACCATCTTATCTATATAATAACGACACAACACCCAGAGTTGGGAGAAAAAACCACCTCCCCAACAGGGGGAGGGGTTGCTTTATTAAATAAATAAATAACCCTAACCTGATTAACCACCAAGCTGGCAAGAAGATCTTGTCCTAATTAACCCTCTAAGGGGTGTGGCCGCCCTGGAAATGAGGACGCCCTCATTCCGCCTACTTCTCCGCCCAAGGAAGATCGACCAGCGAGCCAACCTATCCCTAGCCCCTCGGCGACTAGGGTCCTACACGCCCACTGTACCTTCCTTCTATGATGTTACCGGCCAATTATCTTGTTATGCCACACCCCTTTCCGCCGCCCTTGGGAAAGCATGCCGCCATGCAAACCCCCCACCTATCAGTTTCAGGGTTAACGGAGTCTCCAATACTGGATAGTCAACGGTCCCCCAGCCAAAAGACTGTTAGTCCCGAAGGGAGACCCCATACTATGAATTAAAGCCTTTGGACTTACAAAGGTCCACATGACTATGTAGCCCCCTGCCAAAGGAAACTAAGCCAGCTGTCACGAACTGAAAATCCTCCATCTGCTACTGGACCTGTAAAAAATCAGACAACGAACAACCGCCAAACAGGGAGGGCTGGGAGGGAAGACAAAAAACAGGTTAGTGGTTTACTTTCAGTTCTGCAGCTCTAATTATTAGCTCTGAATCTCCACCCTCTCAAGTTCCCCCCTCCCTGCTCTGCAGGGAACACTCCCCTCTTTTAACCCTATACCTGCTTTCCTTCCTTCCAAAAAATTACCCCTTAAGCTGTTACATACCTAATTAGGTATTCCACTTTCCTAAGGGGTTACATTTTTTAGTTTCATTCAGTCAACCTGACACCAACCCTCCCAAAAACCATCTTATCTATATAATAACGACACAACACTTAGAGTTGGGAGAAAAAACCACCTCCCCAACAGGGGGAGGGGTTGCTTTATTAAATAAATAAATAACCCTAACCTGATTAACCACCAAGCTGGCAAGAAGATCTTGTCCTAATTAACCCTCTAAGGGGTGTGGCCGCCCTGGAAATGAGGACGCCCTCATTCCGCCTACTTCTCCGCCCAAGGAAGATCGACCAGCGAGCCGACCTATCCCTAGCCCCTCGGCGACTAGGGTCCTACACGCCCACTGTACCTTCCTTCTATGATGTTACCGGCCAATTATCTTGTTATGCCACACCCCTTTCCGCCACCCCAAAGAGGACAAGGTACTCTTGCCCCACTAAACATAACTGGAAGCCAGGACCTGCCGAATATTTTCCAGGAACAAATCATTACCTGCATCAGATAAATGCACCTGATCCTTCCTAAACAAACCTGTATAATCAATACGAATATTGTCATGTAACACTACCTTCCCACCTGAAGCCAAAACCTCTTTGCAAACATCCCTATTTAGTTTTCTCTTTACACGAAAACCGGCCTTCCTAGTAGCCATATGCCTCCATATGTTCCTGGATATAATGTTTGACCATATAATGGTCACACCCTTAAACTGTGTTCTCAGCCATCTAACATCAGAAACCATAATATCCGCAAGATCTCCCATCGGCATAGTTCCTACATCATTTCCACCTAAATGAAGTAGAATCACATGAGGTCTCCCCCATCTCCTTCTGGCTTCGCCAATCTGCTCGGGCAATTGGGACCACAGCATGCCCCTCCTACCCAGCCACCTAATCGACACCTTGTTAGTCGGCAGTCCCAACTGCTGACCTCCCGCCCGGGATGCTGCCCGTATGGCCGCCCAATGAACATAAGAATGTCCAACTATCCAAATCCTCCGGCATCCCATGTCCTGACCTGAAAAAACATCAACCAACAATAAGGTCCTGGCTTCCTCAAAGAAACACCAAAAAACACATCACTAACCATAGAACTACAAACCTACTGCACTTTAACCTACTACTGCTTCAGGGGCCTAATGTATTTCTTATACTGCCCGGAAGACCAACGGCCCAGGACCTTGATCTCCCTCTCAGAACAACCCCCCATGGCTGCATCAGTGGCAGACCCAATGCGAAAAGAATGAGGAGCTACCACCGCTGGATCCCATCCCAAACTACAAACTACCTTCCGTAACACTGCTCTAAACTGAAACTGGGATAAAAAAGACCCGTCCTCATGTACCAAAAACAGCCCCCCTACACTCGGCCTAATTTGCCTAAATTTCTTACAAAGCAAAACTGGGCATATTGATGGCTCCACCTGCGATAGCAAATTGAGCCATCTACCCCTTCCTACTTGATCCGTTTTTGATCTAGCCACAAAGACTAGGACCGCCTGGTCCACTAACCTAACATGTACATCCAATAAACCCAAACCCGTATTAGTTTTGGATCGCGCCACTAATTCACTAATCCTGAGAGCAGCAAAGTACGCAAGCGAAAATGCTAATTAAAACAATAGTACCTCAAAACTAGAATCACATACCACCTCAAGCTGTTGTATCAGCTGCGCTAGCCTCGCCCTGGTGATAGGCTCCCTCTCATCTCTTCTCTTAGCCCCTAACCTGCGTACCCCTTTCAACGCAGCCCTAGCCAAAAATTCTCTAGAAACATCCTCCACCCCATACAATTTAGAGAAAAATGCGACAGCCGCTGCTTTTCCACCTATAGCGCCAGGAGATAAACCTGCCCGATCTAAGGAGCCCAACCACATAATAAAGAACTGTACCGAAGGTGTCCTCCATGTGGTACCAACAGACTGTAAAAATTTACCCCACTCACGCCAAGCCACGCCATACGCCTGCCACGTCCTGGGAGCCAGCGAGCCCTTCAGAAGCCTTAACGCAGCACCCCAAAACACGCCACCTGTCAGAAATATGTGGAACACCCGTTACCCTAAACCACCACGGTTGCTGCCCGTACCCAAACTTAGCCCACCTTAAAAAACGCCCTTAAGCAATAGCTATCTCAATCCAAACCCCTTAGCTATCACCCCAACAAAAACCGTAAACGCGCCTAACAACGACCCCAAACCAAAAAAACGACTAGCAAAAACATTCCCCCCCAGCAGAGAATTAACGTAGCGCCCGATAAGCACCCGGCGAACACCTCACCAATACCTTGACTGATCCCCAACCCTGCAACTTTGCCAAATGGCAACTCAAAGAATTGATAGCCACTGGCGTATCAACCTCATCAACTACAACTTCCCTACCAACTCTATTGAACTCGACGAACCAGACCAAGTCCAAACGTTACTGATTCCCACTTGGGCACCAACAACAACTGCCCACAGAACTTCCCAACTATAACTCAAGCTCGCTTGTAAAACTCCTACTGCTACTTTTTTCACAACCACCAAAGTGCCCAAAGGCATACCCCGAGGTTCCTCTGACCGAGCATTCTTCCCAGCGGACCCCTGACCAAATTGTTGTTTTCCCGTATAACTATCTCTCTTCCTACTGCAATCATTGCCTGGATGGGTACCACTGCAATAAATACACACATGCCTAAAAAGACATTGAGTACCCCTGTCGCATAGTTTCTCTTGGAAACGCCAGCATTCCCTGCCCCCTCTCTTTCGAAAGGGACGGTTTTGCTGACCAGGGCTAAATGATTTCACCGGCCCAGACCCCGTATTATCTAAGAGATCCAGATTGGACCATAGGTCCATCTCCTTCATCCCAAAAGTTAAAACCGAGTTTGCCTCCAACATTCTTCTAAATTGCGCATCGTACTGTCGCCACGCGGTACCTTTTCCCCTTTCATGGATGTCATCAATGACCTCCATATACTTAAGGATGTTAACAGCCTGATCTGGATTGGCTTCTATGTAACAAGAAGCCAATACCCTAAAACACCTCATCCATTCCTGGTATGTTTCTGGCCTATGTATCTTCTTATCCCCCGTACCATCTTCCGCCATCTCCCTAACCTGATACGCAGCCCTAGACAGCTCAAAGATTTTTACGTAGCGCCCTTCCCTGATTTTATTCGCAATCCTAGGCTTTAAATGCGAATGCAGCGAACGAACTATGCAAGGATAAGTGTCAGCTGTACTCGCTACGCCGCCTTTCTTCCCTTTTTTACCTCCCCCAGGGGCTGCAACCGCCCCAGTATCAGCTATCTCCTTATCGCCAGTTGCTGCGCCGCGCACCCCCACATTTTTAGTTTTCCTGTCAACCAACCTCCTTATTTTTTTAAACAATTTGCGATGCCCTTCATCTCTTAGCCCCGTGGAACTGTCTGAATCCCCTGAGCTAGATGAATCATCCTCCCCTGTGTGTTGTGCAATAGCAGGCTCACCATTTCCTGATGCCACTACCGTCCCGGCCTGCGTGGATCCAGAGGAACCTTCCACCACCTTCTCTCCTGCTGATGAGACTACCTCAGCTCTCTGTCCGCCTTGCGCCGCACTGCCACCAGCAACTCCAATCTCCTGCGCTTCACAAACAGCAACCTGTGGTACAAAATGAAAAGTGGGAGCAACACAGGGAGAAACAAGCTGCCCAGGGAGCCCCCAGTCGCACCTCCTAACCCCCCAGATCCTGCAGACTGCCCCCCTGACAGATGCCTTGATATGAGCCTTTTTCTTAAACTTGCCATTAAATCCATATGCCCCGCTTTTCTAACAGATCTCACATGGAGTACAAACTGGCCCTAATGGCCCTTTATTTGCCGCCTGAATCCTATCAGATTTCCTATTAGGCTTATTTCTGCCTTTATTAGTATTATCATTCATCCCCTTCTTGTTTCCCTTTGCCCCGCGAGTGACTGGCCCCCCGGCCCTCCCGTTCCCCCCTGCGGCTCCACCTACCTGTAACAAGCCGCCCGCAGGGACCTGATGTCCCAAGGGCACAGAACCACCCGCGACCGCTCCAGCTCCCTCCATCGCCGCAATCTGAATTGACTGCGCAGGGGGTCCCAAGATGGCGACCGGACGTGCGGTGGGCGGAGCTAGAGCGGCGCGCGCAACTGAGGCTCCAATGCTACAGACTCCCCACGAGGCTCTGCACCGCATGGCGCCTGAGGCCTACCCACCATCCCCCTCTGCCCAGAGACAAAGGGGGGGGATGGCGATGCGCTCCTGCTCCCCGGGGAAAAACGCATCTCCGGGGAGTACAACAACACATCAGCCACAGATTGGGGAGCTACAGCCGGGTTCCGGTGAGGAACCGGCTGCCCCACCAACCCCCCCGGCCAGAGAAGTGCTAGCTAGGGAAAGCGTGGCCACACTAGGGACAGAGAAGATAACTGAAGAGGGAAAAGAAACAGAGGCATGAGAGGAAGCAAGGGGGGAAGCAGAGGACACAGAAACGTTAGGGAAAAGAGTAGGAGCTGTAAAAACAGCAGAGGAAGAAACAGGTAGAGAGATAGAATATACAGGGCTAAAGGGGGTAGGAAAAGAAGAGCCCACAGACACAGGCCCAGAACCAGCAAGTTCAGAAACAACAGGGATTACAGACACAGGCAGAGACATTTCACCACTATCAGTAACCACACTCTTCTTCTTCTTTGCAGGGACATCCTCTTCTTCCAACAATCTTCGTGGGACCTTCGCAGACCGCTTGGACCTCTCCATGGTGTAACCTGCAAGACAAAAAACAGGTTAGTGGTTTACTTTCAGTTCTGCAGCTCTAATTATTAGCTCTGAATCTCCACCCTCTCAAGTTCCCCCCTCCCTGCTCTGCAGGGAACACTCCCCTCTTTTAACCCTATACCTGCTTTCCTTCCTTCCAAAAAATTACCCCTTAAGCTGTTACATACCTAATTAGGTATTCCACTTTCCTTATCTTAAGGTGGATGCTGAATTTCCTTAAAGCAGGGGTATCAAGCTCATTGTATCTGGGGGGCCACTGGCCAAGTGTTCTTCTCCCATGGGGGCCACTTGAACAGAGTGCTCTTGTGTTCTATCGAGAAGTCCAATACATCGAAAACTCCAATCTGACATCACTTCATACATCTGATTGGTCCGTGTCTCAGTGAGTGACAGGATTCACAACCAATCAGATGGGCACTGTAATCGCCTATCTTCACTATCTATTTTGCCTCCGCCTGGGGGGTTCAAGGGGGGCAAACCTCATTCCCCAAGGTTTACTAGAAACTGGAAGTGACATTTACTCAAGTAGAAGTGCATGGTGGGAGTTGTAGTCCACAATAGACATCCACAGTGTAAATTTATCTTGTGAGTTCCAAGTGAAGTGATTATCCTGGAACTGAATAAAAAGTTACATTTATCTAAGCAGTAAATAATGGGAGTCTTACTGGACAATGCCTGCTTGTCTTTATATTTATCTAATGGGTGCCTGTATAGAACATCAACTTGTTATACCTCTTAGAACCCTAAAACAATTGATGGGGCAAAATTAATTATTAACCTAATAAACAAGGGAGGGCCAGATTAAATTATCTTGAGGGCCGCATATGGCCCCAGGGCCTGTACTTTGAGACCGCTCAGCAAATGATATCAAGAGAATGAAGCAACATAGATAGTAGAAGTAAATTAGAAAGTTGGTTAAAGGGACAGTACACTGTAAAATTGTTTTTCCATTAATGTATTTTAAATGACTTGTTATACCAACTGCAGAGTATAAAATATTTGAGAAATTGCATTTTCATGCTTATTTGTGTATATGAAGTAGCAGATTTTGTGCTTTGAAACCACAGCCTATTACAATGGGTTGAACTTAAAGGTGATATCAGATCTCATTATGACGTAAGTTTGTTTAAACTGACTTGCTTCCTTATCTTTTATTTGGCTAGAACACCAAAGCTCAATACATAGAGAGAACAATGGAAAATGGTCATTTTATTACTTAACTATCCTGCATCCCACTGAGAGTGTAATCTCTTCTGCTGGCTGTGTATACTTAGGCTATTCAATAGCCTATACTCCAGTATTAATTTGTTCAGCTATTTCAAATGCTGAAATAGGAGTAAAGGAGCTACTTTTAACCAATTTAATACACTCTAGCAGGTTAAAAGGATCATTGGGAATAATTTAAAGGGGAGAAATGTATTAATCTGAAAGGGGTAATATTATAATATTAGTCTGAAAGTGTAATCTCATATATATATATATATTTATACATAGTGACTAGGATTTTGTGTGTGCGGAATATCATATATAGCCTGACCAGGACATAGTGTATGACCTAGAGAAAAGTCATGTGACGCCACTTATGCTAATTAGCAGTATTCCCATTTCGGCTAGATTACGAGTTTTGCGTTATGAGTGAAAAAGTCTCATATCGCTGCTTTTTCACTACCGCTGGTATTACGAGTCTTGCAGGTTTAGGGGCACCGCACACTTTTTTGGCCTTAACGCAAATAACTTGCGTAAAGTCTTTTTTTCAATGGGACTTCCATAGCGCCGATATTACAAAAATTTTCTGAGAGGCCAAAAAGTGGGCGGTACAGCCTATCCTGCAAGATTCGTAACGCAATCTAAATTCAGTAGTTATGAGTTTTACGTTACAAAGCTGTAGCATAAAACTCATAACTAAAGTGCTAAAAAGTACACTAACACCCATAAACTACCTATTAACCCCTAAACCGAGGCCCTCCCGCATTGCAAACAATAAAATACAATTATTATCCCCTAATCTGCCGCTCCCGACATTGCCGCCACTATAATAAACATATTAATCCCTAAACCGCCACACTCCCGCATCGCAAACACTAGTTAAATATTATTAAACCCTAATCTGCCACCTCTAACATCGCCACCACCTACCTACATTTATTAACCCCTAATCTGCTGCCCCTAACATTGCTGCCACTATACTAAATTTATTAACCCCTAAACCTAAGACTAACCCTAACTAATACCCCCTAACTTAAATATAATTAAAATAAATCTAAATAAAACCTACTATTAATAACTAAATAATTCCTATTTAAAACTAAATACTTACCTATAAAATAAACCCTAAGCTAGCTACAATATAACTAATAGTTACATTGTAGCTAGCTTAGGTTTTATTTTTATTTCACAGGCAAGTTTGTATTTATTTTAACTAGGTAGATTAGTTAGTAAATAGTTATTAATTATTTACTAGCTACCTAGCTAAAATAAATACAAATTTACCTGTAAAATAAAACCTAACCTGAGTTACACTAACAAATAACCTTACACTACAATTAAATAAATTACATTAATTAAATACAATTACCTAAATTACAAGAACAAACACTAAATTACACAAAATAAAAAAAAGAAATGATCAGATATTTAAACTAATTACACCTAATCTAATAGCCCTATCAAAATAAAAAAAGCCCCCCCAAAATAAAAAAAAACCCTAGCCTAAACTAAACTACCAATAGCCCTTAAAAGGGCCTTTTGCGGGGCATTGCCCCAAAGAAATCAGCTCTTTTACCTGTAAAAAAAAATACAAACACCCCCCAACAGTAAAACCCACCACCCACACAACCAACCCCCCAAATAAAATCCTAACTAAAAAAAAACTAAACTTCCCATTGCCCCATTGGAATTCAAGGTGAAAAAATCATATTGGCTGATGCAATCAGCCAATAGGATTGAGCTTCAGTCCTATTGACTGATCCAATCACCCAATAGGATTGAGCTTGCATTCTATTGGCTGTTCCAATCAGCCAATAGAATGAGAGCTCAATCCTATTGGCTGATTGCATCAGCCAATAGGATTTTTTCACTTTTAATTCCGATTGGCTTTTTTTAGATTAGGGTTTGAGCAATTGAAATAAGATAAATGCCCATTCAAATGCCCTTTTCAGTGCAATGGGGAGCTTAGGTTTCTTCAGTTAGGTTTTTATTTGGGGGGTTGATTGTGTGGGTGGTGGGTTTTACTGTTGGGGGGTTGTTTGTATTTTTTTTACAGGTAAAAGAGCTGATTTCTTTAAGGGCTATTGGTAGTTTAATTTAGGCTAGGCTAATTTAGTGGGTTTTTTTTGTGTAATTTAGGTAATTGTATTTAATTTAGGTAATTTATTTAATTGTAGTATAAGGTTAGGTGTTAGTGTAACTCAGGTTAGGTTTTATTTTACAGGTAAATTTGTATTTATTTTAGCTAGGTAGTTAGTAAATAGTTAATAACTATTTACTAACTATTCTACCTAGTTAAAATAAATACAAACTTGCCTGTAAAATAAAAATAAACCCTAAGATAGATACAATGTAACTATTAGTTATATTGTAGCTATCTTAGGGTTTATTTTATAGGTATTTATTTTTAAATAGGATTTATTTAGTTATTAATAGTATGTTTTATTTAGATTTATTTTAATTATATTTAAGTTAGGGGGTATTAGGGTTAGGGTTAGACTTTTAGGGGTTAATAAATTTAGTATAGGGGCAGCGAGGTTGGGGGCGGCAGATTAGTGATTAATAAATGTAGGTAGGTGGCGGCGATGTTAGGGGCGGCAGATTAGGTAGGGGTGGCAGATTAGGGGTTAATAATATTTAACTAGTGTTTGCGATGCGGGAGTACGGCGGTTTAGGGGTTAATATGTTTATTATAGTGGCGGCGACGTTGGGGGCGGCAGATTAGGGGTTAATAAGTGTAGGTAGGTTGTGGCCACATTGGGGGCGGGAGATTAGGGGTTAATAAGTATAATGTAGGTGTCGGCAATGTGGGGGCGGCAGATTAGGGGTTAATAAATATGTAGGTGTCGGCAATGTCGGGGCGGCAGATTAGGGGTTAATAAGTGTAGGTAGGTTGTGGCGACATTGGGGGCGGGAGATTAGGGGTTAATAAATATAATGTAGGTGTCGGCAATGTCGGGGGCGGCAGATTAGGGGTTAATAAGTGTAAGATTAGGGGTGTTTAGACTCAGGGTTTATGTTAGGTGTAAACATAAATGTAGTTTCCCCATAGGAATCAATGGGGCTGCAGCGTTACGGAGCTTTACTCTGCTTTATTGCAGGTGTTAGACTTTTTTTCAGCCGGCTCTCCCCATTAATGTCTATGGGGAAATCGTGCACGAGCACGTAAACCAGCTCACCGCTCCCTTAAGCAGTGCTGGTATTGGAGTGCAGTATGGAGCTCAATTTTGCTCTACACTCACTTCTTGCCTGATAACGCCGGGTTTATGAAAACCTGTAATACCAGCGCTGTAGGTAAGTGAGCGGTGACAATAACGTGCAAGTTAGTACCGCACCCCTTATAACGCAAAACTCGTAATCTAGCCGTTTGTTTTTAGGATACATATTTAAAGGGACACTAAAGTTTAAATTAAAGTTCCATGATTCAGATAGAGCACACAAATTAAAAACAACTTTCCAATTCACTTCCATTATCAAAACGTGCACAATATTTTTCTATTCACACTTTCTGAGGCACCAGCTATCACTGAGCATGTGCAAGAATTCACAGTTATTTTGTGAATTTTCTGTTGGCTGTCACATGATGCAGAGGGTGAAAATACTTTTACATATGTCAGGAAAAAAATCTACTACACATTTGAAATTCAGACTAAGTGCTTTTGCATTGTTTTTTTTATTATGCATATGTTGATTATGCAAATCTACTCTATTTAGTGGTCCTTTAAGGAATTGGAATGGTTTGTAATATATTTAATCAATAAAATCCGTTTTTATAATGAGTCTATTCTTCTTTACGCCAGTAGTCATGTACAGAGACCACCTTGGCATTTCCCCTTGTTGACAAGCCAAATTCTCTAGATGCCTGGTGCTGTCTAGCTACACACCAATACAATTCTGACTACTTAAAGGGACATTAAACACTTTGAGATAGTAATATAAAATGATAAATTGTATATATATATATATATATATATATATATATAAAGAACTCTACAATATACTTTCATTATTTATTTTGTCCCCTTTTCCTGTAATTCCATTATAAAATTGTGAGCATTTTAGTTCCTGTTGGAAATGGAAGTGCAGAACACTGTTATATTCCACACAGCCATTGGCTGCACACTCTAGTGAGCTATTTAACTGTCCCTAATTGGCCACACCAGAGAAGGTGACCTAAGTTTCAACATGGCATCTCCCATTGTTTTATAGACACTAAGGGGCCGATTTATGAAAGTGCGAGCAGACATGATACGATGTCTGCCGCACATCGATAAATGCCGACAGCATACGCAGCATCCGTTCACAAGCAGTTCTTGTGAATGGATTGATGTCCACAGCCTAAGAGCAGGCGGACAAGTTATGGAGCAGCGGTCTTTAGATCGCTGCTTCATAACTGCTGTTTACGGCAAGCCTGAAGGCTCGCACAGATACAGGGGCATCAAGCCCAACATATCTGCCCAACAGTTGATAAATCGGCCCCTAAATCTTTACACTTATTTTGTCAATAATTTAGCTAATGAAACTTTTATAAAAAACATCTACATGTTATTCTCAGACTAATCTTTTCTTTTAATGCATCATTCTATCTAGCATTTATTTAGTGTTAAATGTCCCTTTAATTGAACCATCCTAACTCTATCTACCTGATCCCTGCCCTGGTTGTAACATGAATGTTGGGAGCCAGTTTGATACTTCCCATGTATCCCACAATTTATTGGACAAATTAGGAAAAAACCCTCTCTGTAATGTCCCAACCAGTGGTGGTCTGTAATGTCCCAACCAGTGGTGGTTCTAGTACTTAATATGTGGGGAGCTAGTATAGATGGTTAGCCTATAGATTTAGTCCTTTGCAGCTCAATGGGGGTCCTGTACATGTGTTTGGAGGTGAATAGCACATCTCAGCACCACATAAAACTGCCACTTATATTGACTAAATCTTCATTTTGACTACCCAGACATTGCCCTATAGTTCAGACTCTTTCCTAAAAACCTCCTCCTCCCTACCCATAGTCCTGGGTTTATTTTATTCTTTAAACTATTTAGTGTGATTTTCCAGTGATACATAACTTTTATTGAAAAGGTTGTGTTCAAGCCACATTGACTATGTTTTAATTTATTTATATATATATATATATATATATATATATATATATATATATATATATATATATATATATAAATGTGTGTGTGTATATATATATATATATATATATAATCAGTCCAAGAGGGAATTTGCACTCTCACCTTAAAGGGACAGTCAAGTCCAAAAAAGCTTTCATGATTTAAATAGGGAATGTAATTTTAAACAACTTTCCAATTTACTTTTATCACCAATTTTGATTTGTTCTCTTGGTATTCTTAGTTGAAATCTAATTCTAGGAGGTTTGTATGGTAATTTCTTGGACCTTGAAGACTGCCTCTAATCTGAATCCATTTTGACCACTAGAGGGCATTCGTTCATGTGTTTCATATAGATAACCTTGAGCTCATGCACGTGAAGTTACCCTGAAGTGAGCACTGATTGGCTAAAAGGCAAGTGTGTCAAAATAACTGAAATAAGGGGCAGTTTGCAAAGGCTTAGATACAAGGTAATTACAGAGGTAAAAAGTATATTTATATAACTGTGTTGGTTATGCAAAACTGGGGAATGGGTAATAAAGGGATTATCTTTCTTGGTGTTGACTGTCCCTTTAAATCACATGCCAGGATTACAGGAACACAGGGTATTCATCCAATAAAGAAGATCCAGACTCCAAAGTGAATAGTGACTTTTCTCCAAAGTAGGTATGTATGTATGTATGTATGTGTATATATATATATATATATATACAATATATATATTCCATTCATATACCTTGTCATATACCTTTTAACCCTTATAATATTTTTAAATTCATATTTATATAAATAATTTTATTGGATAGTGTATATATGAGTTTAACACTTTATTTTAATGTATTTATGTTGTTGTTTTTTTAACCCTAACACTTTAAGCTAGGTCCTTACCCGCGCTAAAATTGTTATAAGTGCGCAACTTACCTTGACCCGCTCTAACAATAGCACACCACTTGTAATCTAGCCCTTTGTGTTTTTAATGACTACAAATGGGTTAAACCACATGTAAAATACCCCTGAAGGATACGCTCAGTGATTAGCAGCAGCTACATGCATATGCCACTCTTGATTGGCTCGCTCGTTGGTCGTGTCCTGCTCAGGAACTGTAATCTTAGCAATTGAAATAATTTTACTATTGCATTATCCTAAATAATAGCAAGTAACTTAAAAATCAGCATTATTCCATCTGCAAATTCTTTAGCAACCTCTTGTACTTTGTATATGTCACCTCAAATTGTGTTAATATTTCAAACTTAAAAATATTTCAAAGCTATAGAAATTCAATTACAACAAAGAAATTTTAGAAAAAGCAGATTTTTTACATTCTTAACACAATGGCTACAAGCCAGGAAACGCACTGACTTCTGTTTCCTGTATTCATACAGTTTGCAGCCTGACGTTGTTTTATGCCTTTAGCTATTTGGTACCTAGCACCTGATTGCTCTGCTATTTGTGTGCAGATATCCAGTGCACAAGTTCCTGTTTAGATACACTGACATTTCTGTAAACAGGTGCCTTCTGTTTAAAGTGAAGGTCCATTTTGATGAATTAGTGCCCGGTCTTTAATAAACCTATTAAAAACAAGGGCACTTTAATTCATCAAAATTGGCATTTCACTGTTTTCTTCAAAAACTTACCTTTTAATCTTGAATGCCGCTCCAGCGATTCCCCCGGCCGTCTGAAGCCTCTGCAGATGTCAGTAATGACGAATCAGGCTTCCTCCAATCACAGCTTCCCCCCCAGGGGAATCTTGGCCTGATGCAACGCTGTGATTGGAGGAAGCCAGATTCGTCATTTTGGACCCGCGAAGACGGCGGAGGAAGTGCTGGAGCGGCTGCCAGGATTAAAAGGTAAGTTTTTGAAGAAAACAGTGAAATGTCAATTTTGATGAATTAAAGTGCCCTTGTTTTTGATAGGTTTATTAAAAACCGGGCACTAATTCATCAAAATGGATCTTCAGTTTAAGCACCATTATTTTAGTGGGGGAAAAAATGACATGATCTAATTCTTTAAAGGGACAGTCTAGTCAAAATTAATCTTTCATAAATCAGATAGGGTATGTCATTTTAAACAACTTTCCAATTTACTTTTATAATCCAATTTGGTTTGTTCTCTTGGTATTCTTAGTTGAAAGTTAAACCTAAGTTGGTTCATATGCTAATTTCTAAGCCCTTGAAGGCCGCCTCTTATCTCAGGGCATTTTGACAGTTTTTCGCAACTAGACAGCACTAGTTCATGTGTGTCATATAGATAACATTGTGCTCACGCCCGAAGAATTACTTACGAGAGGGCACTGATTGGTTAAAATGCATGTCTGTCAAAAGAACTGAAATAAGGGGGCAGTCTGCAGAGGCTTAGATACAAGGTACTCACAAAGGTAAAAAATGTATTAATATAACTGTGTTGGTTGTGCAAAACTGGAGAATGGGTAATAAAGGGATTATCTATCTTTCTAAACAATAAAATTTCTGGCGTAGACTGTCCCTTTAAAACAAATAATTTTATCACTAGTGACCCTGCATCTCTATGTGTTAAAGGGGGAGTAAACCTCACAAATTGAATTCATTATATGAATAGAACATACAATTTTAAACAACTTTCAAATTTACTTTTATTATCAAATATGCTTCATTCTATTGTTATCATTTGCTGAAGGAACAGCATTGCACTATTGGCAGCTTTTTGAAAATATCTAGTTAGCCAATCTACAAATGCGTGCAGGCACCAATTAGCAGCAGCTCCCAGCCTCCCACTAGTGTAGGATATGTACGTATTCATTTACAACAATGGATACCAAGAGTACAAAGCACATTTGAAAATTTTAAAAGTGTCTTAAGTGTTTAATTTTGACTTTTCTATTCCCCCCCCCGCAAAGGTTTCTCTGAAGAAGTGTGCTTATGGCACAGGAAACTCGTCAGATCTAATGTCTGTATGGCTATAAGTATGACCACGACTATGTATTATTTTATGAAACAATTCAGGTGTCTGCAACTACATTTTTTACTTGTTTTGCTGGTTAAACAGATAGTTAAATTATCACTTGGTAGTTGTAGACAAATGCTGGTACGGAGCGAAAATGGTCGGTGACCCAATCAGCAGATGTAGTCACATGACCCAGCAATACGACTGCCATTACTGATTGTCTCACAGGCAATCTTTACTAAGGAACAGCAGCTCTCTGCAGATCCTGACCAGTACCTTAACTATGTGTTTAACCTCATTGCTGGATTAAATGTATAGAGTTGCAGGGTTGCTAATTCTAAAGTTACATGTTCTAAGGAATCAGAGCATGTCATTTTACACTATAATGTCCCTTAAAGGGGACAGTAAAGTCAAAAATATATGTTCATGATTCAGGTGTATCAAATCTGCTTCGTTTTCTTGGCATTCTTTGTTGAAAAAACTACAATGAGATAGTTAAACACATCTGATGAGCCAATGACCAGATGGATGTAGCCACCAATCACCAGCATTGCTGCTCTGAGCCTATTTAGGTATGATCTTCTTGTGAAATGCTTGTGCAATGTTATTTAGCGATGCAGGGCGGACATGATTGGCTATCCACCCGGGGTTTTATAAATCTATCCCATAGGGTGGAGCAGTGTTATTAAGATGATCAGCCTGGCAGAGGTATTCATTATGGATTGTAAAGGAGATAGGCGGCAGCTAGGGAGACTATAGTCAAGGCGGGAAATGATAAGAGAGTGGATTCAATTTTAGTTGTGTCTTGTGTGAGAAAATGGCGGGTTTTGGAGATGCGTTTTAAGAAATACATATTCTAGGGCTCCAAAATAGCTCATGCTGGAATGTTATTTTAAGTTTACAGCTGGAATATGATCTAGCATATCCAGACTTGACCAGCATGTACTTTATAGAAATCTCTTTTGTGTACTAATATGTTTATAGGTCCTCATGGATAAAGTCACAAGAAGTCATCTTGGATCACTGTATCTCCTAATGGGAAATGTCTGGCAAACAAAGGAAGTGAGGGAGACGTTTCTCCATAAACGTGTCCCATTGATTATAATTACATTTACATCATCCAGAATAGAGAAATGGCAGTGCTTAGTTAAACATACTTGTCAGGGTTTCTCAATGTGACTCTTAATAGATGGTCATTCTGTGCACTTTGTATAAGTGAGTAGGGGAAAAAAATCTGCAAGATACAGCCTAGTATGCAAAAAAATACAACTGTGCAAGATTAAAAGGAAATGGGAAAATTGCCAAAATTGATACCTAAATGTGAGAACTGTATTATAAACAGAGATGAATGAATACAACATTAGAGAAATCACCTAATGTGATGCATTTTTTAAGGTGTATTGGCATATAGAGTATCGGATAAATGTCCCATCATGCAAATGGATTTCTGTATTGCTTACAGTGCATTAAAATACAGTTGAAACAATTCTGGTGCCTAAAGGGTTACAAAGCCCAGCGAGCCCTCCGCCTCATATGAAGTCACATTTATTTCAGGTTCCTGATGCTCTACAGACGACTATTCTCAGCTGTCACTGCAAATCTAATTACCATTGCTTCGTCACAACATTTATTCTTCAATAAAATGTCACCAGAAATGCAAATCACCTTTTAATTAGATTTTCCAGCCCGGCACACAAACATAACAACCCTCAAAACGCAGATCAAGTTTCCTGTCCTAAAGCCTGAATGCCAAAACAGATCAATAATCAGATCACTTACTGGGGCTTTCCTGGACACGGCCTGCTCAATAGTTATTAGGAAACCCTCCTCCTACAAAGATTGGTATCAAGGAAAATCTACACACCCTTCTAGTAAAGCATAGAACCTTCATTATACCCTGCACAATACAAGGCAAACTACTCCTCACATACTGTTTAGTAGTAAACTGAGTCTTCCTCACACTCAGTTACAGAGGTAACCTCCCTCACACCTCAGTAATAGAGAGTACCTCCCTCAAACCATGCTCAGTAACAAATAGAATCCTCATCACTCCCTGTTCAGTAACAGATTGTACCTCCCTTATACCCTCCTCAGTAAGAAACAGAAACTTCTATCACACCCTTCTCAGGAACAAAGAAAACCACCAACATACACTTTTTTTCAGTAGCAAAGAGTATCTTGCAAACACTGACACTCTGCTCAGTAACAGAGAGTACCTCGCCCACACTCTGCTCAGTAATAGAGAGTACCTCTCACACTCTGCTCAGTAACAAAGAGTACCTCCCTCACACTCTACTCAGTAACAAAGAGTACCTCCCTTACACTCTGCTCAGTTGCAGAGAGTACCTCCCTCACACCATGCTCAGTAATAGAGAGTACCTCCCTCATACCATGCTCAGTAATAGAGAGTACCTCCCTCAAACCATGCTCAGTAACAAATAGAATCCTCATCACTCCCTGTTCAGTAACAGATTGTACCTCCCTTATACCCTCCTCAGTAAGAAACAGAAACTTCTATCACACCCTTCTCAGGAACAAAGAAAACCACCAACATACACTTTTTTTCAGTAGCAAAGAGTATCTTGCAAACACTGACACTCTGCTCAGTAACAGAGAGTACCTCGCCCACACTCTGCTCAGTAATAGAGAGTACCTCTCACACTCTGCTCAGTAACAAAGAGTACCTCCCTCACACTCTACTCAGTAACAAAGAGTACCTCCCTTACACTCTGCTCAGTTGCAGAGAGTACCTCCCTCACACCATGCTCAGTAATAGAGAGTACCTCCCTCACACCATGCTCAGTAATAGAGAGTACCTCCCTCAAACCATGCTCAGTAATAGAGAGTACCTCCCTCAAACCATGCTCAGTAACAAATAGAATCCTCATCACTCCCTGTTCAGTAACAGATTGTACCTCCCTTATACCCTCCTCAGTAAGAAACAGAAACTTCTATCACACCCTTCTCAGGAACAAAGAAAACCATCAACATACACTTTTTTCAGTAGCAAAGAGTATCTTGCACACACTGACACTCTGCTCAGTAACAGAGAGTACCTCGCCCACACTCTGCTCAGTAATAGAAAGTACCTCTCACACTCTGCTCAGTTGCAGAGAGTACCTCCCTCACACTCTGCTCAGTAACAAAGAGTACCTCCCTTACACTCTGCTCAGTTGCACACAGTTGCACACTCTGCTCAGTAACAGAGAGTACCTCCCTCTCCCTCTGTTCAATAGCAGAGAGTACCTCCCTCTCCCTCTGTTCAATAGCAGAGAGAACCTCCCGTAACAAAGAGTACCTCCCTCACACTCTCTTCAGTAGCAGAGAGTACCTCCCTCAAACTCTGCTCGGTAATAGAGAGTACCTCCCTCACACTCTGCTCAGTAATAGAGAGTACTTCCCTCACACTCTGCTCAGTTCGAGAGCACCTGCATCACACTTTGCTCAATAGCAGAGAGTACCTCCTTCACACTCTGCTAGGTAACAGAGAGTACCTCCCTCACACTCTACTCTTTAACAGAGAGGACGTCACCCACATTCTGCTCAGTAATAGAGAGTATCTCCCTCACACTCTGCTCAGTAACAAAGAGTACCTCCCTCACACTCTGCTCAATAGCAGACAGTACCTCCCTCACACTCTGCTCAGTAGTAGAGAGTACCTCCCTCAAACTCTGCTCAGTAGTAGAGAGTACCTCCCTCAAACTCTGCTCAGTAATAGAGAGTAACTTCCTCACACTCTGCTCAGTAATAGAGAGTACTTCCCTCACACTCTCCTCAGTAATAAAGAGCACATTCCTCACACTCTGCTCAATAGCAGAGAGTACCCCCCTCACACTCTGCTCAGTAACAGAGAGTGCCTCCCTCATACTCTGCTCAATAATAGAGAGTACCTCTGCTCAGTAGCAGAGACTACATCCCACACTCTCTGCTTGTTATAGAGAGTACCTCGCCCACACTCTGCTCAGTAATAAAGAGTATCTCGGGGGGCGGAGCCTGCACTCATTGCGGCAAGACACGTCTCAGTGAAGCTCTCTGAGCCTGAATCTCTTTTTATAAGCTAACTATAGCTAAACTTCGAAATTTTCTGTCCTGAAGCAGAAATTTATTATAGAGAACTGATGTGCACTAGGAGTGGATATTCTGACGGACTTTTAGCCTATGTTCCTTGAGTCAGCTACACTTCAGGCCTATTTTCAGGACAGGAGGCCATTTCTGTAGCTACACAGCAGCGTGTGGATCAGGGGTGGACCCTGTATAGGTCTTGGAGAGTGGGTCTGGGGCTGCCGTGATATTACCCCCCCCCGAATCCCGGGGTTACGATATCCTCTGGTAGGATAATACAAGCACACTTTGTGCTACCAACACTGCTGCAGACTGCCTTTTCATGTACAGACATTAAAGTTAAGCAATCCGGAAAGCTAAGGACTGATAGTTGGTGGAGACGAAGCATGGAAGCCATAATGAGTGCTGTGGACCGGTGGGAATATGAGCTACAATCTCTACTCAAGTCTCATTTTGAAGAATTAGAGCTGGAACTGTGCCGCATACTGGAGCTGCCGATTTCCCCGGAGCCTCTACACAAACCAGGTCTACCAAGAGAGGCCGAGTCAGAGAGAGGACCGGCAGTTGCACCAGCATTGAGCACTTTGTCAAAGACGGCAACTACAGCAGCCCTTCACCATGAAGATAATGCCCCCACTAACTTGTGCACTATACCTTTGCGGCCAAAACAGCCTGTGGGTCGCACACAGACCTCGAGCGAGAGGTACAGATCGCTGGCTACAAGCCAATACCCGGCGGCTGCCAGACAAGAGAAGTCATCGACAGTGTTATCGCTGCGGACACCAGAGTGGGTAAACACCCAGTACCTTGGGAGATCACTGCACCCCATTACCGAGATAGGGTCACGGACTGCGGAGATTCCTACCCCGACATCTCAGCAGATAATTCCCAAGCTCTTTTGTCGCCTCGGTATTGGGCCCCTTCTGGCTCACTATGGGCTCACTACGAATAGAGGGAACCTGAGTACCGGAGCCCCAGACTTAAACAAGCAGGATGGCGATTTGTTCCAGCTTTTTGACCCTGGGGGCACAACATTGAGAATCGGTGTGGGTTAGTGTCTATCTGTCCGTGCACCTCCATACCAATTCTAATAGCCCTGCATCGGCCCTCTGCAATTGAGGAATTAGGTATGAACGGACGCAGCATACAGAACACTGTGTTTTTTTTTTTGTTTTTTTTTTCCCACCTCACTTGTGCAGGATAGAACGGGAAGTATGCATACAACTCCCCTTTGAATGACATGGTGTTGTGCTCAATGTGAACTCTACATCTTTGACTATAGTGTGGTTATGAGTGGAGACCTGAACTACTGATGCCTATCTATATATACTTGTACACTACCGAAATGTGCCTAGCCGCTATATTTGGCCTGTTTTGGGTCTAAGCTGGAATCCAGCACTACGGGACATTATTTACACAAACTTTGGGCGGGTTAGCTCTATGCGGAAGGGGTGATCCTTAATTTGTTGCCTATTTTATGTGAACGGTTCCTATGCTGTGTACTTCTGTTTATTATGCGCGCTAACTATCTATTTTCAGGGGCATGTGCTTATTTGCACTAGGATATACCCTGTTATTATGCCTCGCAATGTTATGTGATTACCATTATTCCCCCTCTGCTGGTGCTCCTATTCTGCCGCCTGTGGCTAGGGCTCTTGGAGCATGTAATTGAAGCTAGTATCACTTTTACCCTCCTACATCTTGGCTTGCCGGTGGGGTGGCAGGGTGAGTTTCTAAATTTGGGAGACCTATTTATACCAACACCAGAATAACTTATGTATGGGTATGTTTGTCTATGTGTGCATGGATGGGAGTGTATTTGTATACATATGTATGTGGCTATGTGTGTGGGCGTATAGATGTGTATATATCTTCGCTTTGTGAGCTCTGGTATATTCCTTCCCAATATTTGCCTATTCCCGCTTGTGTCATAGTGTATTACATTATTCGCTACTATGCAGGCACACTCTTACCCCATTTATAGGTATTCATTGGGGCGGGCCATGAGGCGTCTGCCATTTGTCTTCGAAAATCAAGCTTGCTATGAGCACGAGGCATGCTCTATTAGTAAATATACGTTAGTTGATAGTGCAACACAACCTGCTAATTTGACTTTCATGCCATTGCCTAACTTACAGCCCCATGTATATTTGAACTTAACAATGTGTATCTTTATCTCTCATTTTTAAGGGACAAGTTTTAGTTTAAGCTACTTATTCAGTCCTATGTTCCTAGAGAAATTATTCAGCGCACTGGCTTCCACTGGGTGCTCCAATCATTACCCCTGAGATTTCAAGCCCACCACCCCACTATTTTTATTTTTATTCTTATTCCTATTAACTAGCTCCGGGAAGTGTCTCATTCCTATATGTATATTGGCGATCCCACGTCAAACTTCTTCTAGCTTCCATATTAATGTATAATTTGTCTCCTTTCCCATCTAGCATGATATACATACTCTGTGTCTGATTGTTTTAACTTCATATAATTATTGTAAATATTTAAAGGGTTGTTTCACTTGTTTGCATTTGGGGTCCAAAAGTGGCCCACTCTGTTATTTTTTTTTATGTTTGTGTCCCCTTAAATTCCCTATAATGTCTGACATTCTTTTTCAGGGGGTCCAAGAGAGGCCTCAATTTTTCATAGGGGGAAATCATTGTTTGTTACTTTATGCTATACTCCAAGGGGACTATCTCCAAATTGAAAATCTGAGGTTACTGTATACTTATATAAGTGAGTGCTGTTTTTTACCAACTGTGAATGGTACTTTGTTATATCTGAATATACCTCAATAAAAAAATTAAACCTCAAAAAAAAAAAAAAAAATAAAAAAAAAATAAAAAAAAATAAAGAGTATCTCCTCACACTCTGCTCAGTAACAACAAAGAGTACCTCCCTCACACTCTACTCTTTAACAGAGAGTACCTCGCCCACACTCTGCTCAGTAATAGATAATACCTCCCTCACACGCTGCTCAGTAATAGTGAGTGCCTTCCTCACACTCTGCTTAGTAATAGAGAGTACCTCCCTCATACTCTGCTAAGTAGCAGAGAGTATATCGCTCACATTCTACTCATAAGCAGAAATTACCTCTCTCACACTCTGCTCAGTAACAGAGTACCTCACCCGCACTGCAGGTTCCCATAATTTTGCAGACGATGAGCCAATTATTTACTGATAGGGGAGGGGGCTGATAAATAATTACATATATGTGTAAGTTGCTGTTTTCAGTGGAACCCAATACATGTGAGGACCCAACAAGCTATTGATTATTATGGTAGAGTAGTGGAGAATATAGCAAGCTTGGCACCCCAGATGTTTTGGAACTACATTTTCCATGATGCTTAGGCACTCTGCAGGCTAGCATTATGGGAAATGTAGTTCCAAAACATCTGGGGTACCAAGATTAGACATCACTGTAATAGAGTCTACAAAATCTCAGCCAGATTACGAGTTTGCCGTTATGAGTGAAAAAGCATCGTTATGGCCCATAACAATGCTTTTTCACTACCGCCGGTATTATGAGTCTTGTCAGAATAGCTGTACCGCACAATTTTTTGGCTGTCACGCAACGTCAGTACTGCACTTTAAAAAAAGTTATTTTTCAATGGAACTCCCATAGCGCTGGTATTACGAGTTTTGCGATGAGGCCAAAAAGTGAGCGGTACAGCCTAAAATGACAAGATCTGTACCGCCATCTAAAGTCAGTAGTTATGAGTTTTACGTTACAAAGCTGTAGCATAAAACTCATAACTAAACTGTTAAAAAGTACACTAACACCCATAAACTACCTATTAACCCCTAAACTGAGGCCCTCCCGCATCGCAAACACTATAATAAAATTATTAACACCTAATCTGCCGATCCGGACATCGCCACCACTATTAAAATGTATTAACCCCTATTCCACTGCTTCCCGACATCGTCGCCACTATAATAAAAATATTAACCCCTAAACCGCCGCCCTCCCGCATCAAAAACACTATTTAAATATTATTAACCCCTAATCTACCGTCCGCCCACTCCACTGCTATAATATATTTATTTTTAAAATATTTTCCCAGGAAGGATACATTGAGATTTCTCTCATTTTCAAGTATGTCCTGGGTAATAAACCTATTAACCCCTAAACCTAACCCTAACATAACCCTAACCCTAACACCTCCTAACTTAAATATAATTAAAATAAATCTAAAAAAAAACTAATATTAATAACTAACTAATTCCTATTTAAAACTAAATACAAACTTACCTGTAAAATAAACCCTAAGCTAGTTGATTGACACCCCCCCGCTGGCGGCCGATTGGCCACGAGTCTGCAGGGGACGGCGTTGCACCAGCAGCTCTTGTGAGCTGCTGGTGCAATGCTGAATACAACGAGCGTATTGCTCGCCGTATTCAGCGAGGTCTGGCGGACCTGATCCGCAGTGTCGGATCAGGTCCGCCAGCCCTTGATAACTAGAGGCCATTGTATCTATCTTAGGTTTTATTTTTATTTCACAGGTAAGTTTGTATTTATTTTAACTAGGTAGACTAGTTAGTAAATAGTTATTAACTATTTACTAGCTACCTAGTTAAAATAAATACAAATTTACCTGTAAAATGAAACCTAACCTGAGTTACACTAATACCTAACATTACAATAAAATTAAATAAATTAAATTAACAAAATACAATTATCTAAAGTACAAAAAATAATAAATACTAAATTACACAAAATAAAAAAATAAATTATCAAAATTAACAACGAATTGCTCCTAATCTAATAGCCCTATCAAAATAAAAAAGCCCCCCCAAAATAAAAAAAAACCTAGCCTACACTAAACTGCCAATGGACCTTAAAAGGGCCTTTTGCTGGACATTGCCCCAAAGAAATCAGCTCTTTTACCTGTAAAAAATATTCTATTGGCTGATTGGATCAGCCAATTGGATGAAAGCTCAATCCTATTGGCTGATTGCAACAGCCAATAGGATTTTTCCCCCTTAATTCCTATTGACTGATAGAATTCTATCAGCCAATCTGAATGTAAAGGTTGCCATCTTGGATGACGTCATTTAAAGGGAAACTTTATTCTTCAACAGCCATCGGAAGAAGAGGATGCTCCACGCCGGATGTCTTGAAGATGGACCCGCTCCACACCGGATGGATGAAGATAGAAGATGCCGTCTGGATGAAGATTTCTGCCCGCTTGGATGAAGACTTCTGCCGGCTTCGATGAGAACTTTTGCCCGCTTGGATGAGGACTTCGCCGGCGCCGCCTGGTTGAGGATGGATGTCCGGTCTTCAAAAACTCTAAGTGGATCGTCGAGGGTTAGTGGATGGGTTTTATTTTTCGCTTAGGGTTTTGGGCAATGTAAAAGAGCTAAATGCCCGTCCAAATGCCCTTTTCAGGGCAATGGGGAGCTTAGGTTTATTTAGATAGGATTTTATTTGGGGGGGATTGGTTGTGTGGGTGGTGGGTTTTACTGTTGGGAGGTTGTTTGTATTTTTGTTTACAGGTAAAAGAGCTGATTTCTTTGGGGCATTGCCCCGCAAAAGGCCCTTTTAAGGACCATTGGCAGTTTAGTGAAGGCTAGGTTTTTTTTTATTTGGGGGGGGCTTTTTTATTTTGATAGGGCTATTAGATTAGGAGTAATTCGTTGTTAATTTTGATAATTTCTTTTTTTATTTTGTGTAATTTAGTGTTTATTATTTTTTGTACTTTAGATGATTGTATTTTGTTAATTTAATTTATTTAATTGTATTGTAATGTTAGGTTTTAGTGTAAGGCAGGTTAGGTTTTATTTTACAGGTAAGTTTGTATTTATTTTAACTAGGTAGTTAGTAAATAGTTAATAACTATTTACTAACTAGTCTACCTAGTTAAAATAATTACAAACTTACCTGTGAAATAAAATAAAACCTAAGATAGATACTATTAGTTATATTGTAGCTAGCTTAGGGTTTATTTTACAGGTAAGTAAGTATTTATTTTTAAATAGGAATAATTTAGTTATTAATAGTAAGTTTTATTTATAATTATTTTAATTATGTTAAAGTTAGGGGTGTTAGGGTTACGTTAAGGTTAGGGTTAGACTTAGGGTTACGTTAGGGGTTAATATATTTATTTAGTGTTAGTGATGTGGGAGGCCAGAGGTTTAGGGGTTAATAACTTTAGCATAGTTGCGGCGGCGGCGACATTGGGGGCGGCAGATTAGGGGTTAATAAGTGTAATGTAGGTGTTGGCGATGTAGGGGGCGGCAGATTATGGGTTAATACGTGTAGAAAGGTGGCGGCGACATAGGGGACGGCAGATTAGGGGTTAATAAATGTAAACAAATGAGGAAGAAGGAAAGCTGAGTCTTGAAGTCGATAAACAAGTTTTATTAGGAGCAGGCTTCATAAGGACACAAGGTAAGCTCCTATCTTACGCGTTTCGCGCATGAGCACATGCGCTTCATCAGAGATTAATAAATGTAATGTAGATGTCAGCGATGTAGGGGGTGGCAGATTAGGGGTGTTTAGACTCCGGGTTTATGTTAGGGTGTTAGGTTTAAACATACATTTCCCCCATAGACATCAATGGGGCTGCGTTACGGAGCTTTACGCTCCGCGATTGCAGGTGTTAGGCTTTTTTTAAGACGGCTCTCCCCATTGATGTCTATGGGAAAATTGTGCACGAGCACGTCAAAACACCGCTTGTATTTGGGTGAAGCATAGAGCTCAACGCAACCATATTGCCCGCACAAGTCAGTTTTTTGCAAACCTCTAATAGCAGCGCTATGAAAGATGAGCGGTGAAAATAACTTGCAAGTTATTAGCGAGCCAGCCATAACGCAAATCTCGTAATCTAGCTGTCTGTTAGTTACTGGTGATGTAGGGAGCAAATATATCATATATGCTAATTATATCCTGGTGCAATGCTGAGCTGATGATCTCTTTGGTAAGGTTAGGGTTTGTGGATAGAGCTAGGTTCAAGGCTAACTCAATGATGTCAGAGAGTGCTACAACAGCAAATCAATAAGTTGCTTATCTCTTTTTCATGAGAAATGTATAATGTATGCTTGACCCCCTCTCCTGGTGGTAAGATCACCTATGGAATTGCTGAATTGCTATCAGTTTCCCATTCTCCATGAGAACCAAGTCATGGAGGTGCTCATGGAATTATTATAGATAGGTTTCTGAACGTGGAAACTGATACCAGGCTTTAAGAGGCACGGTTGTTCAGTTGGAGTGGTTACTCTGTCCATGGATTGTAAACTGAACAGCTACTTTAACATCCAAGAGTTTCTCAAGAGAGTGAACGTCACAAGAAAAAGCACAAGATTCTATAGTCCTTCTTGTCCATGAACATTGGAAAATTCCTAAAGTGATACCGTGAAGACTTGTATCTAGAGTGCAAAGAACACTTTATTGTTACACAACCATATTATATCTAGTGAAAACAAAAGACAGACTTTTTCCTGATTAAAAGGGCAGTATACACCAATTTTCATATAACTGCATCTAATAGACATTACTATAAAGAAGAATATGCACAGATACTGATCTAAAAATCCAGTATAAAACCTTTTAAAAACGTACTTAGAAGTCAAGCTCCCAATTTAGCACTTTTGATTATGTTGACTGGGACACCCAGTGAAATAAGACACTCCCTCCTCCCCCCTTCCTCTGCATATGAAAAGACCCTTTACACAAACAGGAGCAAGCTCTAGTAGGTATACATCAGTATACTCCTAAAACTTTGGGGCTTGGTTAGAAGTCTGAAAATCAGTGCAATGTTATTTAAAAATAAGCTAAACTATACATTTAAAAAAACAACAACAAAAAACCTGTATGAGCTATATAAATGGATCATCTACAAAATCATTTATGCAAAGAAAAATCTAGTGCATAATGTCCCTTTAAGTATCTCTAGGTTGCACTTCTAGCAGAGATTTTTTTATTCCAGAGGAGGTAAGTTCATTGGTTAGTTTATTATCCATTGTTTGCCAGAAGTTATTTATTTTGTGTAGACCTCTCATACCAGGTAGTCTTTTTTTTTTATCCAGAATATAAATATAAAATCATCCTTAACTTTTAAGACCCACTTAAAGGCTACGGTTTCTGTTCCTGGCACCACACTCCTTTTTGCCAAACTACTACTTGCAAATCCCAGAACCAAAGATAAAATTGTTGGAGGTTGGTCACAAGCCTGCAATCTCTATAGGAATTAAAGGGGCACTGAACCCACATGTTTTCTTTTGTGATTCAGATAGAGCATGCAATTTTAAGCAACTTTCTAATTTGCTCCTATTATCATTTTTTCTTTGTTCTCTTGCTATCTTTATTTGAAAAAGATGGCATCTAAGCTTTTTTTTTTTGGTTCAAAACTCTGGACAGCACTTGTTTATTGGTGGGTGAATTTATCCACCAATCAGCAAGAACAACCCAGGTTGTTCACCAAAAATGGGCCGGCATCTAAACTCATTCTTGCATTTCAAATAAAGATACCAAGAGAATGAAGAAAATTTGATAATAGGAGTAAATTTGAAAGTTGCTTAAAATTGCATGCTCTATCTGAATCACAAAAGAAAACAATTTGGGTTCAGTGTCCCTTTAAATAAACAGCATTCAGCAGACACTATAGAAAAGTTATGGCCAGAAGGCACTATAGACAGGTAACAGGTGATCAAGGACCAATAGCGGACCTACTCAAAAAAAAAAGCCCTGGTTCAAAATAATTTTTGGACCCCTTAATCAACGCATTAGATTTGCATAATCAACAAATGCAAGATAACAAGACAATGCAATAGTACTTAGTCTGAACTTCAAATGAGTAGTAGTTTTTTTTATAACAAATTTCAAAGTTATGTACATTTCCACTCCCCTTGTACCATGTGATAGCAATCAGCCAATCACAAATGCATATACGTATAGTCTGTGAATTCTTGCACATGCTCAGTAGGATCTGGTGACTCAAAAAGTGTAAATATAAAAGACTGTGTACATTTTTTTTAATGGAAGTAAATTGGAAAGTTGTTTAAAATTGCATGCTGTATCTGAATCATGAAAATGTAATTTAACTTGAGTGTCCCTTTAAATGTAACTCAGTAGTAAGCAATAGTAATAATTTATGTGCTGCTCTGTATAATGATGTTAAAGACAGACAGATGACTGGCAACTTGCACTACTAAAAGACTCCCCTGAATTAGGATTGTGCACATTCTACACACTCCTCTGTATAGACTGGCTGCTATGGGCCCCCGGTGCCACTGCACCTGGTGCACCAATAGTAGTTCCGCCCCTGCCAAAGACAATAGGTGAGTTACAGGCAAGATAGGGTGAAATGCCTGAGTAAATATAAACAGCACAGCATAAGCATTTCATAGAAAAGGCACACATAGGAACTGTGACACAGTACTATGGGGGACTAATGCTGGGACAGACTGGTACCTTACTAGAAGCTTTTTGGGGCAACCAGTAATGCCAATTCTCTGGCTAAGAACTTTCATGTCTTTACTCTATAGGCAGAAGTTATCAACAGGAATATTTTGTATCATACCCATGTGATCCTAGTGAACGTACACATATAGATCAGGACCTCTCTGCATACTAGAGGGTCATGGTACCCATATTCTAGGGGTTCTATCCATATCTTTAGTGAGATCAAATACCATATGAAAATTCCTTGCTAAGGGGTCAGTAGCTACTAGGGTTACCAGGTGTCCAGTATTCAACAGGACAGTACTGTATTTTAGCAGGTTGTCCAGTACAATCTTCACAAAATTATCAGACACTTAATGTAAAAAGCCTCCTATGCCTCAACACGGTACAAAAATGGAGCATGAAAAAGTGGGTAAAAGTATTGACTGGCATCCAAGGGGTAAAATGACTGCTTGGTTGTGATAACTATATATGTGGGATCAAGAGTGGCAGCTAAAGAGGTGAAAGTATGGACTGGCAGCCAAGGGGTAAAATGACTGTTCGGTTGTGATAACTATATATGTGGGATCAAGAGTGGCAGCTAAAGAGGTGAAAGTATGGACTGGCAGCCAAGGGGTAAAATGACTGCTCGGTTGTGATAACTATATATGTGGGATCAAGAGTGGCAGCTAAAGAGGTGAAAGTATGGACGGGCAGCCAAGGGATAAAATGACTGCTCGGTTGTGAAAACTATATATGTGGGATCAAGAGTGGCAGCTAAGATAGAGCTTTTGGGGGGCATTGTGTGACCCCCACCTATCGTTGTGCCCAGTTACCCACAGATTGTCCAGTATTATTGTGGATGGCCACTGGCAACCCTAGTTACTGCTTGTTCATCCTGAGCCACCATGTCCAATGTTAGAACAATGTGAATACATTGATGTCTAATTGCTGGTGTTTATGTGAGATCCTTAAAAGAGCATTCAACTTGGCATTTCAACAACACATAAAATATTTCACTAATGAAAATGAAACATTATTGTAATTTGTATTCATTATTTATTTAGCTTCCTTGTGCTGTAAAATACATCTGAAAATTATACTTGTTCCACTTTCTCCCAGGGAAACTTGGGTTAATACTTTTAGCTAATTTATCTGTGAGTTTTTGTTTACCCCCTTTCTACCTCACATTCTCTATACTCATGTTCTTTGGAATATATGTCTGTTTATTTAAAGGGACACTGAATCCAATTTTATTTCTTTCGTGATTCAGATAGAGCATGAAATTTTAAGCAACTTTCTAATTTACTCCTATTATCACATTTTCTTCATTCTCTTGGTATCTTTATTTGAAATGCAAGAATTTAAGTTTAGATGCCGGCCCATTTTTGGTGAACAAGCTGGGTTGTTCTTGCTGATTGGTGGATAAATTCATCCACCAATAAAAAAAGTGCTCTCCAGAGTACTAAACCAAACAAAAAGCTTAGATGCCGTCATTTTCAAATAAAGATAGAAAGAGAACGAAGAAAAAATGATAATAGGAGTAAATTAGAAAGTTGCTTAAAATTGCATGCTCTATCTGAATCACGAAAGAAAAAAAATTGGGTTCAGTGAGTGTCCCTTTAAATACCTGTTAAATGCATTTTGTTTTACTAATTAACTAAGCTGAATCAGTGCTAAGCCACCTTAAAGGGACATTAAAGCGATGGTAAATCTTAACTAATCAAATGTCATATATTTATTAATTACCATTAAAAAAGTATATGTGTACCTTTTTTTATTTTAAGCCATCTGTGAAAGGGTTAAATTAGTGCATATAGTAATGCTTCTATTGCTATGTTATGCCGGCCCACTTGAATAAACACTTTTTTTATGACAATTCCAGTGAATATCCAATCAACACGTGTGTCATTTGACAATCTTGAAGTCCAGCCCTTTTAAAGCGCTTAGAAAGTGGGTGGGACTGCTCTATACATCACAGCCCAGCCAAAAGAGGAAATGAAGGGGGGCGGAGGAACAGAAAATACTAGTTAGGATTATAAATCTTTTATTATAAAATATATATAAACTTTTAAAAAAAATGATGTGGTTTTATTTGCAAACTAGATATTTTTCATTGCAACATTCTTATAGTCTGAAATCGGCCATAACTTTAAACTCTAAATAAACGCTAGATAGAAATACAAAATAAGTATAAAGTTTTAGTGTCTATAAAACAATGGGAGCTGCCATGTTGTAACTTAGGTTACCTTCTCTGCTGTAGCCAATTAGAGACAGTTATAAATAGGTCACTAGAGTGGCTGTGAGAAATGGTGCAGAACACTGTTATATTCCAAACAGGAACTGAAAAGTTCAGAATGGAATTACAGGAAAAGGGGACAAAATAAATAATGAAAGTATATTGCAGAGGTTTTTTTAACATTGTGCTGATTCTCAGACTCCTAACCAAGCCCTAAAGTTTTAGATGTATACTGATGTCTACAGATTCCTGCTGCTTCTGTTGTATAGTCTGTCTTTTCACATGCAGGGAAGGGAGAGTGTCTGCTGTTCCTGTTTCTCCAGACCCTTTCACTGGGTGTCCCAGCCTAACCTCATCAACAGTGCTAAACTGGGAGCTTCTAAATACATTTTTAAATGGTACTGGATTTTTAGATCAGTATCTGTGCATATTCTTCTTTATAGTTGTGTCAATAACATGCAGTTATATGAAAACTGGTGTTTAATGTCCCTTTAATGGAATAGAAAATGGCAGGCTACCCCAGTATTTTTCTCTAACTGTGCATGTACTAACAGAGTTCATGCTATACCTGAGTATTTGTTTATGATTGGCTAACAAGGGTTCTTTTGTTCTGGGCACAGTGAAATCAGCGAAAACATAAAACAATATGCTCATTTGACAAACAGATTGATATATAGATGGATGGATGGAAGGACAGACACACAGAGACAGACTGACAGATGATAGATAAATAGGGGCCAATTTATCAAGTGTCAGGCGGACATGATCCGCCCGAAATCAATAAATGCCGATAGCATACGCCATTATCATTGCGCAAGCATTTCGGCTTGCGCAATGCCGCCCTCTGCACATTCGCGGCTGCTAGCAGGGAGTGTCTATCATCCTGATCGTGATTATTGCTGTGGCGAATGAGTTAAAGAGCAGTTGTCTTACGACCGCTGCTTCTTAACTTTTGTTTCCGCCGATCCTGAAGGCTTGCGCGGAAACTGCTGAATTTGCAGCATGATAAATCGGCCCCATAGACTGACAGACAGACAGACAAACCGATAGATATAGATAGAACTGACAGATGATAGATAGATAGATAGATTGATTGCTATATAGACAGACACATGTACAGTTGGATGGATGGACAGACAGACAGACAGGCAGACTGATGGATGATAGCTAGATAGATAGATAGATAGATAGGACAGACACACTAATCGACAGATGATAGCTATATAGACAGACAAATGTACAGTTGGATGGATAGACAGACAGGCAGACTGGTGGATGATAGATAGATAGATAGACTGATAGACAGACAAACCGATAGATATAGATAGAACTGACAGATGATAGATAGATAGATAGATAGATAGATAGATAGCTATATAGACAGTCACATGTACAGTTGGATGGATGGATGGATGGACAGACAGGCAGACTGATGGAAGATAGATAGATAGATAGATAGATAGGACAGACACACTAATCGACAGATGATAGCTATATAGACAGACAAATGTACAGTTGGATGGATAGACAGGCAGACTGATGGATGATAGATAGATAGATAGATAGGACAGACACACTAATCGACAGATGATAGCTATATAGACAGACAAATGTACAGTTGGATGGATAGACAGACAGACAGGCAGACTGATGGATGATAGATAGGTAGGTAGATAGATAGATAGACGGACAGACAAACTGGCAGATGATAGATATAGATAGACCGACAGATGATAAATAGACAGATAGATTTTGTTTGTAGCAGTAGCATTAGCTACTACTTTAAATTACAACTTCTGTTGTGCTGTTCCTCTGCGGTACTGTGGACATTTTTCTATAGGAAATATGTGACAAGGGGATTTTAATAAACAAACTCTGTACAACCCCTTTAACGAAAATGAAACAAAAGAAAGAAACTTTTTTTTTTTTTGTGATGAATGATTCATTAAATTTTTCTTCATGCAGATTTCTTATACGATCACGTATGTTATATTATTATTTATTTACCTATTTTTATTTATTTACAAATGACTTTGTGCTTTAATCAGTCTTAACTTGTAAGATGATTTGATTTATAGCAAAAGAAAAACTAAATATGAAGTTTTAAACAAAGTAAAGGAACATGAAAATGTTGTCTGTAATGCATATTTTTAAGAAGAGGAATAAGACATGGTAAAATATTTGACTGGCTTTAAAAAGGTTAAGATAAATCTGTTTAAACTGGTATAAGAAATAAAAGGAAGTGTATACAGTATCTGTGCTAAACATATCACTAGGGACAGATTTATTACTAGTTGATAGTGGTAGCTCACAATTCACAGGGAGACACCAAGATATTAATATGACTTTTTTATATAACACAAGAGCATCTAATTAAGGGACAGTTTAGTCTAAATTAAATTTGCATGATTCAGATAGCACTTGCAATTTTAAACAACTTTTCAATTTTATTTTAGCATCAAATTTGCTTTGTTTTTCTTTGTTAAAAGCTAAACCTAGGTAGGCTCATATGCTAATTTCTAAGCCCTTGAAGGTTGCCTCTTATCTCAGTGCATTTTGACAGTTTTTCCACAGCTAGATAACATTGTGCTCACTCTCGTGAAGTTATTTATTAGTAAGAACGGATTGGCTAAAATGCAAGTTTGTCAAAAGAACTGAAATAAGGGGGCAGTCTGCAGAGACTTAAATACAAAGTAATGATAGAGATAAAAGGTGTATTATTATAACCATGATGGTTAAGCAAAACTGGGGAATGGGTAATAAAGGGATTATCTATCTTTTTAAACAATAACAATTCTGGAGTAGACTGTCCCTTTAAATACATTTTAAAATAGCATATTTTACAAACAAAGAAATAATTGACTTTAAATGGACATGAAATACAATATTTTTATTACATGATTCAGCCAGAACATATAATTTTACACATCTTTCCAGTTTATTTCCATAATCAAATTTGCTTCATTTTCTTTTTCTCCTTTATTGAAGGAGAAGCAATGTGGGCACTACAGGGAACTAGCTGAACACATCTGATGAGTCAACGACAAGAGGCATATATGTGCAGCCACCAATCAGCAGCCTACCTATGTATGCTTTTAAAGGGACAGTAAAGTCAAAATTAAACTTGCATTATTCAGACAGAGTATGTCATTTTAAAACACTTTCAAATTAACTTATATTTTCACATTTACTTTACTGTGTTAGTATTGTTGGAAAAAAAAATATGTACATATTCTACACCAACTATGAGCTAACTGCTGATTGGTTGCTGTACATACATAACTCTCGCCATTGGCTCAGCAGATGTGTTCAGCTAGCTCCCAGTAATGCATTGCTGCTCTTGTCATAAGCAAAGGATAAGAATAGAATAAAGCAAATTTGATAATAGAAGGTATTAGGAAAGTTATTTAAAATGGTATGTTCTATCTGAATTATGAAAGAAAAATGTTGGGTTTCATGTCCCTTTAAATAAAGGATAGAGAGAGATTAAAGGGACATGAAACCCAAAAAATTTCTTTCATGATTCAGATAGAGAATACAATTTTAAACAACTTTCTAATTTACTTCTATTATCTAATTTGTTTCATTCTCTTGGTATCATTTGTTGAAGGAGCAGCAATGCACTACTGGTTTCAAACTGAAGACTCATGGGTGAGCCAATAACAATCAGTATATATATGCAGTGACCAATCAGTAGCTAGAAACTCCTGAGCTTGCCAAGATAAACCTTTCAGCACAGGATTACAAGCGTAGGAAACAAATTAAATAATAGAAGTAAATTGGAAAGTTGTTTAAAATTGTATTCCCTATCTGAATTATGAAAGAACATTTTTGGGTATCATGTCCCTTTAAAGCAAATTAGAAAATAAGTAAATTGGAAAGTTTATTTATTTATTATATTTTTTTATTGAAAGTCAACAATCAGTCAAGGAAGTAAGAGGTCACGAAAGCATTTGAGAAACAGAAAAGGTTTATACATAATGAACTATATAACGAGTGGGAAATAGAACGCTACATACAATGGTTTGTATAAACTCATTGATATCACAGGAACTAGAACATAAACAGTGAGAGTGACCAGGAAGTAACAGAAAGCACCAAGTTAGTGATACAAGATAGTCGTACTGAAACAATGCAAAAAGATTTGACCATATGAATGAAACTTTAGAGCCTGAGATTTAAACAACAAAAAGGGCTAGATTATGAGTGGAGCGCAATATCGCTCTTATGCTAGCGCGATATTTACGCTCCACTCAGTAATACTAGTGCACGGAAATGTTCTCTGGTATTACAGGTGCGGCACAATGCAAGCACAACCTCACGTTTGCATTGCCAGTAAGCCAAGCGAACACAAGAGCGTGCTTCCATAGGCTCCAATGGGAGCCTTGTTTTCATGCCGGCAAACACAGCAAACCACCACCAGGGGGCAAATCATGCAGCTTTGGGCAGTAATAAATACATATATATGTATTTAAGCATATATGTAACAGCTGGTTATTTAACATTCGCTTGGAAAGGGACAAATTTACCAGTGAAAGTTAAAAGCACTTCACTTGTAATCTAGCCCATAATGTATAAAATTCAAGGTTATTCACCTTGTAATCTGGCTGACGTGTGGTGAGGTCAGTGGCTGGTGAGGCACTGGCTAGTATCAGAGCCAAATAAACACACATTTCAACCCGATAGAGGTTTAACCTCTTAAGGACATATGACGGAATTTTTCCGTCATAAAACAATTGAGCAAACTGAAAGCTGTGTCCTTAAAGGGTTAATTGTTGGATACTTAAGTGTGCAAAAACACTCAGGCAGACACAAGCAAAAACATTCAAAGACACACACGTACACACACACTCATAGACACACAAAAACAGAAAAACTCAAAGGAACATGTGTTTACAGACACAGATAAATACTCACATAGAAACATGCACTCACTAACAGACACTCAAATACTCACACACTCAAAAAAAAACACACACACACAGAAACATTCCTGAGACACACACACACACATTCAAATACACAAAAACATTCACATAGAAAGACTCAGATACATAAACTTACATACACAGACACAAGGTAACACAGACTAATAAACAAAAAGAAAAAATAACTATACTGTATATATAGATGCATAATAATATGCACTCATTGGATTTATAGAATTGTTTTTGTTATTGTTTATTATTTTTGTCTACAAATCCAGGAAGTGCCTATCATACATCTGTACTATGCTTTATAGTTTATACTACTTTTATAGTCTGTTGTGAGTACTGTATCCATTTGGTATATTTTATCACATGCTTATAATGCTGTTGCTAAGCTTCCTTAAAACATATTTTTACCAGTAAGCAAATCTGCAGCAATATTTGTCAGCACCCTTAGGCAACACACTGCTCCTTATGGTTAACAACACACAGCTGTCTGGGAAGAAGAAAAATATGGTTATTTTTTTTATCTATTTGTAAACTTCAGGTAAAAGTATGAATCTGGCTACGGAATGTGATGTTTCATTATAAATGATTTGGATTTCAGTTAGACAAATTAATTTTTAAAGAGGATAATTTATTTCTTATGAAAATCGCTTTGTGAGTAAAATAATCACTTTATTAGAATAAACTTGGGAGCCTTCCTTCTCTGGCAAAAATCCTTGGAGTTGTATTAAATGGATGCTCCTCTCATGAATAAAACTACTTTGTGTTTTCATACTGTCGAGTCACGTCCCTGATCACCATCACATTTGTGGAATTCGTCCTTCTCAACCCCAGTGAACTATAAAGCTTCAGAAATCAGTTGTGCACAACCCTACATTTGCTTGTATCAATTGTTTTGCTGACACATGTTAACATTTTTTAATGTGAAAATAAAAATTATCTTCATTTGTATGCTTAATAGATTTTTTTTTAGTTTTATCACCCTTTCAGAGAAACCTAGGCCTTTAGCTTTTTTATTGTCTCCTCTATTAACCCATTAGCAAGGGACATGAATTACTTTATTAACAAAAAGATGTAAGCACATCATTTTCTGTTATACAAATAATAAATAAACATGTTATGTTAAAAAAAGCCAAAGTAAGGACTGTTGCTACCCTGTATTTAGGGATGGGCGAATGTGTTTATATTCGATTTACATAATAGAATGTTGATAAAAAATTAGATTTTCTAATGTTATTTACAGTTTTCAAATGTCGCATTCGAATTCGAATGTCACATTCGAATGGCACATTCGAATGTTACATTCGAATGTGACATTCGATTCGAATGTGACATTCAAATTCGAATATTACATTTATAAAACACAATTGTAGACTAGAAACACTATTTCAAATGTCACATTCGAATTGAATATCACATTCGAATCGAATGTCACATTCAAATTCAAATATTACATTTATAAAACACAGTATTAGACTAGAAATACTATTTCGGATTAGAATGTCACATTTGAATCAAATATCACATTTAAAACACAGTATTAGACTAGAAATACTATTTCAAATTAGAATGTGACATTCGAATTCGAATGTCACATTCAAATTCGAATATTACATTTCGAAATTGAATGAATACATAGCTAAACATTCTATTATTCGAATGAATATTTTCGAATTTTATTGAAAAATTTGAAAACGAAAATAGAATGTTAGAATGTTATATAAACATTCGAAATTGGATTCGAACAAACGAATGTATCAAAATTCGTTTTAAATTTCGAATTTTTAGAAACATTCGCCCATCCCTACCTGTATTGCACGCTCCAGCAGCACTCTGCAGGGGGATCTATATAAGTGGAACCCAGCGCCACTCACACAGGACGCGCATTGCAGAGCAGAAAGAGGCACTAAAATTATGACCTCTCCTGCTGCTAATGCTGCAGACATTGCGCTAAATTTTTTAAGTGGAAAGGCAGTTACAGCACTATATTTCTGCCACCCAGATTTCCCTCTTCTATTAGTTTCTGCTTACAGCACAGTTGGTCAGTGCTTCTCTTACACTATCGCTGTCACTCCCCCTGCCTCACTTGGGGCTTTTTTTCTGATTGGCTTAATGGTGAAATGTGATTTCTGACCGAAAAGAAAGTGGGCGGGCGCTCCATACAGCACCTTCTAAGTTGTTGCGCAATCGAGGCAGGCTGAGCTGGTTTCCGCCTCTCTCCATGTATTTTCAGCTAAGGTCAGAAGATTAGGTCATTTTTTTTTATTTTAAGATTACTTTAACATTATTTTCTTTTTTCTTTTCATGACAGGTCCCCTGATTGCACGTCCCTGAATGCTAATATATTGAATTCCCATTTGTCAATGTCTAAAGAGTAATATTTTAAGAGTATAAAAATGTTTTTTTTTTTAAGAGAATATTAGACAGGGAAATAGGATACATTTATAATCTGTGACCATAGGCATCTCTGGTGGTGTGGCCAGGAGGTACACTGACCCCCTTCCCCGTTCATAATGGCTGGGCACTCTGTGTATGGCCTCAGCTGTGGTCAAACTGATTACTATGGTCATGATTTCCTAAAATATATATGAATGTGCACATGTAGGTGAATGCTCCATTATTTCATTAGTAAGTCGCTGGCATTACCAACTATTACCAACCCATTTACTTTTGATTGTGTGCCCCACTATATATAGTTTCTGGAGACAGCTCTGCCTGTGATGTCTGTCACATTTTAAACGGATAGTAAACCCAAATTTTTTCTTTCATGATTCAGATAGAGCAGGCAATCATGCAAATCAGCAAGTGTAACCTAGGTTCTGAACCAAAAACAGGCCGTCTCTTAAAGGGACAGTATACACCAGAATTGTTATTGTTTAAAAAGATAGATAATCCCTTTATTACACATTCCCCAGTTTTGCATAACCAACACAGTTATATTAATATACTTTTTACCTCTTTGATTACCTTGTATCTAAGCTTCTGCAGACTGCCTCCTTATCTCAGTGCTTTTGACAGACTTGCATTTTAGTCAATCAGTGCAGACTCCTAAATAACTCCACGGGAGTGAGCACAATGTTATCTATATGACACACATGAACTAACACTGTCTAACTGTAAAAAAACTTTCAAAATGCTCTGAGCTAAGGGGCGGTTTTCAACGGTTTAGAAATCAGTTTGAGCCTAGCTAGGTTTAGCTTTTCAAAAATACCACCAAGGGAACAAAGCAAATTTAATGATATGTCATTTGGAAAGTTGTTTAAAATTGCATGCCCTATCTGAATCATGGAAGTTTTTTTTTGGACTGTCCCTTTAAACATACATAGTCATAACGCAATCTTTTATTTTATTGCGACACTTACTTCAAGAATGTTTCCTCAACCTATACTATATATAATAATAGCTAAAAACTCTCTAGTTGCAACATGTTTTCTGGTTGTCCTCAAATCTATAGGGATTATGAAGATGTATATTCCCCAAAGGAAGCTACGGTCCTCTGATCCTCACAGACCATATGACTGTCCTATTGATTTATTATCTGGCGCAGATATACACTTTTCAGCCTAAGGCCCAAGCACATAGTGATTACATTAAAAGACCCGCAAATACAGTAGATTTGCATAATCAACACATGCACAAGAAAAAGACAATGCAATAGCACTTATTCTGAACTTCAAATTAGTAGTAGATTTTGTTCTAACAAATTTCAAAGTTATGTATATTTCCACTCCCCCTGTATCATGTGACAGCCATCAGCCAATCACAAATGCATGTATTTATATTCTAATTCTTGCACATGCTCAGTAGGAGCTGGGGACTCAAAAAGTGTAAATATAAAAAGACTGTGCACATTTTATTAATGGAAGTAAATTGGAAAGTTGTTTTAAATTGTATGCTCTATCTGAATCATGAAAGTTTAATTTTTACTTGAGTGCCCCTTTAATGATAATCTTAACTGAGAATTCTTCAGACACACATCTTCCTTCTACAGGAGCCGTGTTATTTCTGTATCAAAGAGAGATGTGTGGTTTTAGACCATGTATTGATTTTTGTGTTTTAAATAAGATTCCCATCAAGAATTGATACCTCTTGCTTCTTATTTTATAATTTGATCAGCTGTGTTGGACAACCAATCAAAATTTGTGAGGGAAACAAATCGAAAACCGCATTCAATACTTGGTATGGAAGTGGTTATGCCATTTAATCTCTGTAATGCCCCGGCAGTCCTTTAAAACAATTGTAAATTATATATTTCAAGAATTTTTGGACAACTTTCTAATAGTATATCTCAAGACAATTTCTAAGACAATATAAGACCATGTCAGTAAAGTTCTACAACTGAGACATATCAGGGTATATGCACAACATAAGAAAAGCCTTTGTTAGGCTATATCAGTAATGGTGAACCTTGGCACTCCAGGTGTTTCAGAGCTATATTTCCCATGATGCTCGATTGGATTGCAGACTGCCTAAGCATCATGGGAAATGTAGTTCTGAAACATCTGGAGTGCCAAGGTTCGTCATCACTGGGCTATATCATCTCTAGTCATGGCTTTGAGATAGATCCTTAGAGTCTTTACGCAATCCAACAATGGTTTGATGCTGTTACAGCGCTTAGTAGGATTTTCCAATTATTTTCAATGCCCCTTTAATATATACACTTTTCTTTTTGTTTTGTTGATAACTTACTTTAAAGGGGCATTCCAGCCAAAATTTGAATCCACATGGATGCATTTCAGTTTTGAATAGAAGCATTTTTGTAATATACATGTATTAGCAAAAATGCATCTAGTAAAAGTTATAGCTGTTTCAGAAGTGTATTTAAGTATGCACCGTGCACCAGCATTTTGAACACAGCACTTTCTCAGAGAGCCTAAGGTGTTGTACCATCTGGTAAAGACTAAATGGTTTAATTGATTACATGATACAAGCCCCACTAATGCTCTCAGCAACTGCAGTATTTAAAATAATGGTGCACTGAGAATATCTAGCTATGCTTCACATGCACATGCAGAGAAAAATGGTAACACAAAAACAGTGATAACATTTACTAGAAGCATTTTTGCTAATACATTTATATTGCAAATATGTTTCTATTCAGAGATGTAATTCAACTATGTGCATTTATAATTTGGCTGGAATGTCCCTTTGAGAAAAAAGTGCAGCACTTTATTTAATTTCTTTAAAGTGCTCAGTGCTCAGTTGGAGTACGAAACGTGTAAGGGGTTAATTCCCTGATCCTCACCTTTATCCTTTAAAGAAATTAAATAAAATTTGAAGTTTTTTATCTTAAGTGTCCCATGAGTGCTGCACTTTTTTCTCATTCACAGATTTTTGCGGCTCACGATCAGCCGCGCTGGAATTGCCCTCACGGGGCTGTGTTGAACCTACCCTATCAGCTGGGCAGCATCAGACTCTCCTCCTAGCGTCACGCTCTGCAGCGGCCTAGTCTTCTTACTCCATGGAATGTCCCTTTAACTACTAAATTAATTTATATTTTCAATTCCACATTTCCAATTTAAAGGGACAGTAAAGTTAAAATTAAACTTTCATAAATCAGATAGAGCATGCAATTTTATACAACCTTACGAATTTACTTCTATTATCAAATGTCCTTTGTTCTATTAGTATATTTTGTGGAAGACTAAACCCGTTCAAAAACTTACTTAGAAGCTCCCAGTTTAGCTCTGTTAAAAAGGTAGAAGGAACACCCACTGCAAGTGGGAAATATCAGACACTCCCCCTCCCCCTTCCTTTACATATGAAAAGACCCTGTACACAAATAGGAGCAAAAGCTGGAGTAGGTATACATCAGTATTCACCTAAAACTTTGGGGCTTGGTTAGGAGTCTGAAAATCAGAGCAATGTTATTTAAAAATAAGCAAAACTATAATAAAAAAAAAACAACAACCCTGCATGGGCTATATAAATGTATCATCTACAAAACATTTATGGAAAGAAAAATCTAGTGTATAATGTCCCTTTAAGTTTAATTTTGACTTTACTGTCCCTTTAAGTTGTGGGTAAATTGCATAATTCTGTTTCCAAAATGTATAATTTTATGTGTACGTTTTGTGCCCTTTTGATTGACTGTAGGATCTAGTAAATATAAAAAAGCAGAGATGTGCCCTGGATAACTTTGATATCTTGATACTTAGGGGTATCAAAAACCCCAAAAAACTACAATATAAAAAAAACGTATCAAATCTATTGGTAACATTTGAATGTTACATTTAAATATTCAAATGTTGCTTCAGAATATTTTGCTGATCCATATGTTAAATTTGATATTATGGAGCTATAAACAATGGGAAACTAAATATCAATCTCAAAAACAGGTATACATATTGAGTAATTGTGGCAATGGCTCTTGGGTACAGGTATACCCCGCTCATACAGCGGGTTAGGGACCGGAGCCCCGCTGTAAAGTGAAAACCGCCTTAAAGTGAAAAAAGGCAGTTTTAGCTTTCTTTTCAGTGTTTAAAATCCTCAAAATATGTTTGAACTAACATATTATTAGGGGTGCAATAGTGCTACGTTTAGTTTAACACTAGCACAGCAAGTATTCAATTAGTATTCAATAAATACTATACCTGTAAAATAGTGACAATTACTGTAGTAAAATTTGCCAGACTATAGCACTGAGACACAGATTGCACTGCAATGCTATAAACAGAGTGAACTAAGCATAACAAAATGGTGCCATTCACTTTTCTAGCAATCTCACCATGATTATAGCACTGTTTCAAAATCCTTGGAGGTTGAACTTCAGCTCCACAAAGCGCTGTATTAGCGAATCGCTGTAAAGTGAAGCGCTGTAAAGTGAGGTATACCTGTATTTGTAAGAACATTGTTGTGTCCTATGGCAGGGGAAAGACACCCATTGAATTACTAAACTGATGACTGGCAGCTTTCAGTCTGTGTGACAATCCAATTACACCAGTGCATTGTACAGTCCTCCAGTCAGTCCTTTATGGCAGTATTATATGTATAATTTGGACTAGCAGATTACCTCCTGCACTAATGAATAGGCTCCTCCATAAATCAGTGACCATGTTAACATAACTTGAGACACATGCCAGGGCAGCAATGGTGATAAATATTTGTTAAGGCTTATCCAGGGCTATAATCTTCATTGAAGGCAGGAACCTTGACCATTGGAAAAGGAGATTTGACTGGAAACTCAAGTGTTGTGAGTCATACACTGCCACACACACCCCTCAGTTACTGACACACTACTACACACAGCACACACAAACTACACGCCCCCCCAAAAAACACCCACAAAATACATTCCCCTCAAGAAATCCATCCACAAACTACAACCCACAAAAAGAAATCACATCCACAAAGTACACCCCCAAAAAACACACAACACACACACACCCCTCAGTTACTGACACACTACTACACACAGCACCCACAAATTACATGCCCCCTAAAAAAACACCCACACACAACACCCACAAAGTACACCCCCCAAAAAAATCCATCCACAAACTACACCCACAAAAAGAGAACACACCCACAAAGTACACCCCCCAAAAAAACACACACACACACACCCCTCAGTTACTGACACACTACTACACACAGCACCCACAAACTACACGCCCCCCAAACACCCAACACCCAAAAAAAATCCATCCACAAACTACACCCCCAAAAAGAGAACACCCCCCAAAAAACACACCCCTCAGTAACTGATACACTACTACATGCAGCACCCACAAACTACACACCCACACACTCAACACCCACAAAGTACACTCCCCCCAAAAAAATCCATCCACAAACTACACCCCCCAAAAAGAGAACACACCCACAAAGTACACCCCCCAAAAAAAACACACACACACACACCCCTCAGTTACTGACACACTACTACACACAGCACCCACAAACTACACGCCCCCCAAACACCCAACATCCAAAAAAATCCATCCAAAAACTACACCCCCAAAAAGAGAACACCCCCAAAAAAACACACACCCCTCAGTAACTGATACACTACTACACGCAGCACCCACAAACTACACACCCACACACTCAACACCCACAAAGTACACTCCCCCCAAAAAAATCCATCCACAAACTACACCCCCAAAAAGAGAACACACCCACAAAGTACACCCCCAAAAAACACACAACACACACACCTCGCGCTCTGATAATAGATGGAATATTCCACTGTGTAGGGGGTTTCTACTACACTATAAACGATAGTGTGCATACTTTAAAGACCCTAGATGCCAGCTATACTTAAATATTTATTTGTCCTGAGTTTGTAATGCTATGTAGGTTGTGTGTGTTAAGAATCGCGGTTGTTAGCAGAAGACAATAGATGTTGCTGCGGCTCTGCTACCCCTGTACAGTCTTGGTACAGTCCGGATTTAAAAGGCTCTCTCCAGGGCATCGGCTGCTCTGTGCTGGCTGGTGGGGGGAGAGGATAGGAAAGAGGAGCCGCTCCCAGTACTGAGGTGAGATACCCCAATATTTTACACATAGTCTCCTATACCGAGGTAACAGACTTCCTATTCGGTGTAGCGCTCCCAGCATGTTGCATACACGAACCTCCATATACCGTGGTAACAAAGCGAACATAGCGACTACTTGTATAGATGCAAAGCATTCTTATCCAAAGCAAACAGCCTTCCATTGAGGTTAAAAAATGCACAAGATCTGACGATTGCACATATGCCCTTCTGTTAAGAAATCACTGCTTATATAAACACAGATCCCTGTTGGATTTACACAGGTCCATGCTTCCATATAAACACATCTCACTGAATGAAACACTCAGGTCCATGCCACCACCATATCCACACACAAACAGCTCCCTGTATGAGATACATAGGTCGGTGCTTCCATATAAACACACAGCCCTCTGTACAAAATACTGAGGTCCTTGCCCCCATCTGCACATTCAAGGCAACCTGCATGAAATTCACAGGTCCTTGTTAGGCATATAGTAACAAACTGCTCCATGTATGAACATATTTGTACCACTATTTACACAGCTCTGTGACACACAAACAGGGCACCCACTATGTAATACCAAGGTATATGCCACCATACTCACTAATACAGCTATCACTATGAAATACCCAGTTTTTTTTTACCATACACACAAGCATTTCTCCTGAAATAAATGACACCATCAGTGGTACCATGCAATGCCCCCACTGTGAAATACCCAGATCTGTGGCACTATACACACAACCCTCAATCCCACTGTGAAAATACCCAGGTCTGGGGCACCACATACACACAAACATCTCCCCCACTGTGAAATACCCAGGTCTGGGGCACCACATACACACAAACATCTCCCCCACTGTGAAATACCCATGTCTGTGTGGCACCACATACACACAAACATCTCCCCCACTGTAAAATACCCAGATCTGTGTGGCACCATACACACAAACACAGCATTCACTGTAAAATGCCCTGCTCTGTGCCACCATATACGCAAACACAGATCTGACTATGATATACCAAGATCTGTGTCACCATACACTCAAACAGAGCACCAACTAGGAAATACCCAGTTCTATGCCAGCACACACACACACACACACATTCTCTCAATGAAACACCCATGTCTGTCAGCATACACACAAACATAGCTCCCACTATGAAATACTCAGATCTGAACCACCATATACACAAAGCACAGCTGTCTGTAAGAAATATGCAGGTCTGGGCTACCATACACACACATTCAACTCCCATTAAGAAAAACCTGGGCATGTACTCTATACCTACACAGCTCCAACATATCCACATATATGCATACACAGTTTTCTATTTGAAATACCAGGGCCATACCACTATATGCTAAAAAAAATGCACAGGTTTGTGGACTGTAGATATATTGGCATAGCTTTGTGAATGAAATGGGTTTATGGCACCAAATACATCTCTGCATCAAATGCACAACCCCCACTACTATATCACACACACACAAACAGCTATATTCTTACATATACTTCTACAACCCTCTCTGAAATACAGCCCTGTGTCCCCAAATACATGTCATACACTGCTCCCTGTCTCTCTATATACACAGCTCCCTGTATCAAGTGCACAACACTCTGCCTTTATGAACACACACTCACACCATTCTCCAATGCACAGCTATCTAATCTATATCTATACACATACATACACAAACTCTGGACCATATGTCAAATACACAACTGCCTGTATTCCTTATATCTATACACAACTCTTTGTAATTGTCACATATAGGTCCCTATATCCCTAAACACCCTCGCATGCCTCCCCACTATTTCCCATATACAGATGCATCCACAGCTTTCTGTCTCCAAATACACACACAAGGTTTGGCCCTTGTCTTCTTCGATATAGGCACACACTCACTCTTCCCTGTATCAAACTAGGTCCTTACCCCATAATCAAATATACAGCAATCTTTATCAAATACACAGGAATATATATATACACACACACACTCAATTCCCAATGTAAGAAATTAGCCTTTTCCATTATTTAAGCTACTGGCCTGGTATTTATTTCTCAATTGTCCAGCTTCAACAAATCCTGCATACACCTTTTTTAGAGCATTCTTGTCTGGCTTCAAAGTTTAAAATATATAAGTGTATGTGAATATGCTAAAAAAAATAAGTATCAGTACAGGGAAATTGTGGTGGTGTCCCATTTTTGTTTCTGTTTATATTAAGTTATTTTATATTTTTTTTTAAATATGTTTATGCATGTTATATCTGAAACCAACATGTTTTACAGGATATATATATATATATATATATATATATATATACACAAATTGTTGTATGTCTCCATACCTGGCTTTATATATATATATATATATATATATATATATATATATATATATATATATATATATATATATATATATATATATATATATATATATATATATATATATAAATAAAACCAAGGTGATTCGTTTTGTATTTCTTTTGTTGTGTGTGTGTATATACACTGCACACACATTTTTTTATATATATATATGTGTGTGTGTGTGTATATATATATATATATATATATATATATATATATATACACATTACACACATTGCTATATGCCTAATGCCTTCATAGTATAAATACTTAGCACTGTTTCTCTATATATTGGCAATATCACATTTAAATTAGGCTTTTTCCTAACTCGCTTTGTGACAGCTAAGATACCACTACCTGTTGCACAATTCCCAACCAAGAAGCCAACCTCACTTTGAGTCCCATTAACAATAACAAAAAAAAAAAAATCTATCTATGAAACCTCAGCACACAGGTTGCTCTCTTTATTATTTTTTTTAATGATTTATTTTCAAATAACTTATTTATATGTTGCCAAAATTATTTTCAGAAGTTTACAAAATGATTATTGTTTTAATTTAATTTGGAAAGAGTAAACCAATACAGCCGTGTTTCTCAACCGTTGTCCTCCAAGACCCCCAACAGTCCAGGTTTTCATTATAGCTGAACTAGTGCACAGGTGAAATAATCAGCTGATGGGTGAGAACAAGTTAGTAACCGTGGCTACTGATCAGCTGATTATTTTGCATGTGCTCTAGTTCAGTTATAATGAAAATCTGGCCTGTTGGGGAGTACTTGAGTACAACGGTTGAGAAACACTGCAGTACAGTATGACTGAATACGAGTAGGGATACTCCATACCCAAATACTGATACATAGTTAAAGGGCGTGAGGCTGAAATATTTTATGTGAATAAATTCCTTATTCTTCTCCTAAAAATGTATGTTTTATGATGTGTGTATGTATTTATATATAACCAGAGTATTGCAGTATGCAATGATACCTTTTTATTGGACTAAAAAAAAAAAAATATATATATATATATATATATATATATATATATATATATATATATATATATATATATATAATAAGAGAGAAGTCAGGATTATAGAATTATGAAGTGTATGCTCAAAATCCTTTGAATGTGTTTTGTTTTTCTGGTCCAGCATTCTTAGTAAAAGTGAGAGAAAGGTATCTGAAATCAGCAAAGGCAGAAGTCTATAAATAAAAAATATATACTTTTAATGTGATAAACTACAGCAAAGCAAAACATAGTTTCTTCTAGAGTCCCAATATTAATGCATTGGTAACATTGTAAGTCCATAGCAATGAAAGTGTTAAAAAGAAATAAAAAGCCAGTTATGTAGTCGCAGTTAGATGAGTGGAGTCTGGCTACATAACCGTACTTCTAGTCTTGTGAAATCCGTCAGGACTTGCCGCCTAACATTAATTACACAGAGATCTCTGATCTTCCAGGAGTCAGCAGCGTTCCAAGACTCCCAGCACCTGTTTGTGCCAAGTAAACGGACCTACCTTGGAATACGCCAATGTCAAGGCACCACCTGTATGCAGGTGGGAGATCTGTTGATAGATACGGAGTAAAGTCCTATGGCCAGAAATCATTTGAGATCATAAGTGTCTGCAGACATTTTCCCACGAATAGGAAGTAAAAATAAAATGCTGACCATGATAATTATGTAGACAAACAGAAAAAAATATTTTTATAGTTCATAGTATTAAGCAAGTTAGAGACATTCCAACACAATTCAGTTTTTTGGGATTGTATAGCATATCCACCAATCAGATTAGGTTTATATATCATATCCACTAATCAGATGTATAGCATATCCACCAATCAGGGATCTGCAAAGGAAAGTAATCTAGGCGCTGATCTTGGAGCATTCAAAGCATCTGATTGGTGCATAAGCTAATTCTGGATTTAGATGCCCAGTGTTTTTAAGTGTCAGCTAAATGTAGAGGGGCCCACCTATGCCTAAATTAGAAGTAACTCTGTGCATTTTCTATTATATGTGTTACAGGCAGCTGTGGGATTTTAATTTATTGCTGTGTGTGTATTTGCTGCTGGCAGTCAAGGGGTCAAATCACTAGTGCTTACTTGAGTCACTGGCAGCCAAGGGGATAAAATGACTGCCAAGTAGTGCAAATTTTTCATGGTTGGATAAAGAGTGGGGCCTACATTTTAGCTTTTTTTGGGGGGAGGGGGACATTGTGTGATCTCACTTACCACTTGTGCCTAGTCACCTGTAGGTTGTCCAGTATTTTTATGGAGTGCAGCTGGCAGAGAATAGTTTGTACTTGAATGTCCCTTATGCAGTCGTCATTGTACATATATCATGTTGCAGGGACGTGTATCCAATCATTTAAAATAATGTTGTGCCGCTTTTATCAATCTAAACATGGTGCCTAGTTGATAACTATGTAGTCACATGCCTTTTAATCTATTCACTATTTGGTGTCTAGATGGTAATGTTACCCCTTGTTGGAAAGAGGAGTCTATTTTCTATTTAAAGGGACAGTACAGTCAAAATGTAACTTTCATGATTGAGATAGAACATGTGATTTTAAACAATTTTCCAATGTACTTTTATTATCACATTTGCTTTGTTCTGTTGATATCCTTTGTTGAAGAGTAGAGCTAGGTAGGCTGATATAAGCTTAGGAGTGTGCATGTGTCTTTTTAGCACTCGAACAGTAGTATTTGCAACTATGTATAATATTACTATAAATAATGTTGCTAACACTGCTGACAGATACGTGCACGCTCTGAACTCACCTTGGATTACTCTTTAACAAAAGGTACCAAGAGAACAAATCAAAATTGAAAACAGAAGTAATTTAGAAATGTGCTTAAAATTCTATGCTTTATCCAATCCATTTTTGTTTAATTTTGACTTTACTGTCCCTTTAATGAGGAGTCTTGTGGGTTTATTATTATTTTTTTTTTATGTGAAAAGATAGTTTCAGTGCCCTACCTATTGTCTAAAAATCTGGTATTTTAAAATGGTTTTTATTGTCTCACTATAGAGTAGTGTTTATTAGTATTTTGTTCCTCCAATGCTTTTTAATGCCCTTTGAATGTGACCTGGAGATTGTTGGATATGGCTCTGCAGACTGTGTAAAAAAAGATACTTAGGTGTAAATGTATTATCCCTGCAGGAGGACAGGTTTGCAAGTAGTGAACCTGGCTCCCTGCAATCGCCAATTGCAAAGGTTTCATCTCTGGGCGAAATTTAACATTGCACAAGAGGATACATGTGCAATGCCCCCCCCCCCCCCCCCCCGCTCCAGTGCAACTATTGTGCTAGATCTGGGCAGGTAAATCACCTTAAACAAGCGGGTGTGTGGGCGATTGATCTTGCCACTTCTGTGGTGGTAAAGAAGAAAAAAGAAGCGTGTTTAGCTTCTTAAAGGGACATGAAACGCAACATTTTTCTTTCATGATTCAGATAGAAAATTCATTTTTAAACAACTTTCCAATTCACTTTGATTATCAATTTTGTTTCAATCTCTTGGTATCCTTTGTTGTAGGAGCAGCAAAGCATTACAGGGTACTAGCTGAACGCATCGGTAAGCCAATTACAAGAGGCTTACTTGTGCAATCACCCATCAGCACCTAGCTCACAGCTCGTTAGCCTACCTAGATATACTTTTCAACAAAGGATACCAAGCGAAATAAGTAAATTTGATAAAAGAAGGGAATTGAAAAGTTGTTTAAAATTGTATGCTCTATCCGAATCATGAAAGAAACATTTTGGGTTTTATGTTCCTTTAAATATGTTTAGCAGACTTATGCGAACCTGCTCCACATAACCAGAAAAGGTACAAACATATCTTGGTAAATTTTCCCCTTTATAGCCTTTTACACAAGGGCATTTTTTTACTGTATGAATTTATATGTGACAAAACATAGGTCGCTATTCTATTGATCACTGTAAAAACTGTGTCTAATAGTTTAGGAAACTGCCATTTTCACATATTCCACATGATAACCATAAGAGTGAATCACATGATTTTTACTGAGTGGTCTTCTAGGTTTCAGGGGGCTGAGATAAGTAACCCTTTTATGTCTTATCTTCAGTGTCAGACACCAGAAGTCACAAGGGACGGACATTTTTGATCTTCTCATTTCCCTTCTGTGGATGCTTATAGATTTGCTTGTATGTGAAATGTTTCACAAGATAACACTATTCTGTTTGTTTTTACTACAAAACATACTACTTACTTCAAAAGGACATTAAAGTACTATTAAAGGGACACTGAACCCAAAATTTTTCTTTCATGATTCAGCATGCAATTTTAAGCAACTTTCTAATTTACTACTATTATCAAATTTTCTTCGTTCTCTTGTTATCTTTATATGTTAACTAAGGCATATAAGCTTTTTTTTCTTAGTTCAGAACTCTGGACAGAAGTTTTTGATTTGTGGATGAATTTGTTCACCAATCAGCAAGGACAACCTAGGTTGTTCACCAAAAATGGGTCGGCATCTAAACTTACATTCTTGCATTTCAAATAAAGATACCAAGAGAATAAAGAACATTTGATAATAGGAGTAAATTAGAAAGGTGCTTGAGATTTCATGCTCTATCTGAATCACAAAAGAAAAAATTTGGGTTCAGTGTCCCTTTAAATACAGGGGAATTCCATATTCAACTGGTGTATCATAAAAAGAAAATGCAACAAGACTTTCTGCGAATTTTAAATGAGCAACAGATTTTGTTTACAAATTCTAAGCAGTTTGTACCATGTGACAGCCATCAGCCAGTCACAGAGCCATATATACAGTGAACTCTTGCACATGCTCAGTAGGAGAGGGTGCCTCAGAAAGTGTGAATATAAACAGACTGTGCACAATTTGATAATGGAAGTACATTGGAAAGTCTCTTAAAATTACATGCTCTATCTAAATCATGGAAGTGTAATTTTGACTGTGTCCTTTTTTTTGGGGGGGGGGGGTGCATGTTCCTGTCCACCAATAGAATTGGCTTGTGACCTAACTCTCCATAGAGCGATATTGTACTGTAAATTGTTTTCCCTTAATGTGTTTCCAATTATTATACCTGCTGCAGATTTTAAAATGTAACACAAATTGCTCTTTTATGTGTAGTTTTGTATATGAAAGAGCATACATCCTTTTATTCTCTATTTCCCCATACACAACTGCCTTCTTATCTTATCTCGTTGTCTATATGCAAAAGTTGATGCTTAGAGAAATTGAAAATGATCACTTTAGTATCTGTCACACCCACTCACTAGGCTGCTGCAGGTTTATGTTTACCTAACTTTTCTCTAGAGAACACAAATGTATTCACATTTTCAATATAGGTGGTGGTTTTAACAGGCAAATATCAGCTATTTCAAATGACAAAATAAAGGTAAAGACATGTAAACAATTGAATACACTGCAACAGGTGGCTCATTGACATATTAAAGGGGCGAAGGTTTTACAGTACACTGCTCCTTTTACTTTTGAGGTGTGCAAAAACATGCATTTCCCGTTTCAAGATCATTCTTTTAAAATTAACTTTTTATTGAGGACAAGGAAGTTGACATACAGCATAGTTTGAGACATTAGACATGCAATAAGGACACACAATTTCAGTATCTATACAGGATAGATTCACATTTTACAGATTATTGTTGACATGAGCTCAGCTACCCCATATCTCATAGGGCTAGATTTATTAAAGGACCAGTCAACACAGTAGATTGGCATAATCAACAAATGCAAGATAACAAGACAATGCAATAGCACTTAGTCTGAACTTCAAATGAGTAGTAGATTTTTTTTCTGACAATTTTAAAAGTTATGTCTTTTTCCACTCCCCCTGTACCATGTGACAGCCATCAGCCAATCACAAATGCATACACGTACCATGTGACAGCCATCAGCCAATCACAAATGCATACACGTACCATGTGACAGCCATCAGCCATTCACAAATGCATACACACTTATTTTTGCACATGCTCAGTAGGAGCTGGTGACTCAAAAAGTTTAAATATAAAAAGACTGTGCACATTTAGTTAATGGAAGTAAATTTGAAAATTGTTTAAAATGGCATGCTCTATCTGAATAATGAAAGGTTAATTTTGATTTAGTGTCCCTTTAAGCCCCTACGGCAGCAAGTTCTCTCAAGAACTTGCTCGCCATCATTTATAAAGCAGCGGTCACCAGACCGCTGCTTCCTTAGCCTCTTCGTCACCTCTAATCTGGCGAAATTCAATCTCCTCGGTCTAGTCAGACCGAGGAGATTGACAGCTCCTGTCCGTGCGTGATTGGCTGTGCACGGGCAGGGGGCGGGATTGCACGCAAGCGCAAAATTGCGCTCGTGTGCAATGCCGAATACCTGCGGGTATTTTCGCCCCGCCACAGGCGAGCTGAGGCGTACAGGGGCGCGTATACGCGCCCCTGTACGCCTCGGCTTTAATAAATCTAGCCCTTAGAATAGACGTGGTCGGATTTCTTTATTTTCGGTTTCTCAATGACTGTTGGGAGCCCAATGCTACTAGTCATCTCAACATCTCCAAGCCTCATTTACTTAATAAAAAAAGAAAAAAAAAAACATAACCAGTAAATTTATTCAACAAATTATTAACCCAGCATTATAACCCACGTGCACTATTTGATGTATCCAGAATATACCCTTTACTGGTCATCCGATGTTTGATATAGGAATCCCCATTCACCCCTCAAAGAGGCTTTCAGCATATATTCAGTGTGGGCAAAAGGGGCAAGAACTTGCCTCTGCAATTCAAGGCTCAGCGTAGCAATGTAAACCTGCCACTTGTTTAAGAAGTGTCTTAGTCTTTTAGTAGAGTCCATCCTAGTGTCAAGTTGTTCTATGAGTAACTGCCTGTGTAAACTATGTTTTGAATGTTGTAAAGGAGGGGGTAGCTTTCACCGTCCAAACCTTCAAGATAACCTTTCTTGCAATCAGGATTATCGTAGTGAGAAGAGGGCTGTGACTTGGGTTCTGTTCTTTCCAGTCTAGAAAGCAAATCTGCTCAACTCCGATGGTAACCCTAATTGCTAAGGTGTTAGTGATCCAGTAGGCTATTCTTCCCCAGAACTGTCCAACCCGAGGGCACGCTTGAAAGTAATGTAGGAAGTCGGGGTCATTCAGTGTGCACTTGCTACATTCATTTAATACATTAGGGTTCCATTTAGATAATCTTCGAGGAGTTATATAATCTCTATGTAACATTCTGACCGGAGATTCCCTGAAGGTCATGGATAGAGTCGCTTTCCTTGCAGTTTCTATACTTTCCTGTATTATTTCCGTCAGGTCTTCCCCTGCTATGTCACTATTCCATATGTTCACTATCATCTCTAAATTTTTAGTTTTAACCTTACTTCGAGATCATTTTTAAAGGGACAGTCAACACCAGAATTTTTGGTGTTTAAAAAGAAAGATAATCCCTATTACCCATTCCCCAGTTTTGCATAACCTGCACTGATATATTAATATACTTTTTACCTCTGTGATTACCTTGTATCTAAGCATCTTCTGACAGCCCCCTGATCACATGACATTTTATTTATTATTTATTGACTTTCATTTTAGCCAATAAGTGCAGTGTCTGCCACAAGCCACGGGAGCGAGGACAGTGTTATCTATTTGGCTGACCTGAACTAGCTCTCTCCTGTTGTGAAAAGCAAATAAAAAAGCATGTGATAAGAGGCGGCCTTCAAGGGCTTAGAAATTATCATATGAGCCTACCTAGGTTTAGCTTTCAACTAAGAATACCAAGAGAACAAAGCAAAATTGGTGATAAAAGTAAATTGGAAAGTTGTTTAAAATTGCATTCCCTATTTGAAACATGAGGGGTTTTTTTGGACTTGACTGTCCCTTTAACTTATTTTTTTCATGCAAAAAATATTATAACTATGTTTATTTGCTGTCCTTCCATATACATGATTGTTATTAAATACAGTAACCCTGCAGGTGCTTTGTTTGATAAGATATACAGACCCCTTCTGTAGATATACAAATCAAACTCCATCTTGTGTCTATACATGGTGTATTTTACCATAATCCTACCTCGGTATGAATTGATATTGTACATGATAAACTGAAAGATATTTTGTGGATTAGTATTGACCGTAATCCTTAGGGCTCCTATGTACAATATCCAGAAAAGTACAATAATCCCATGCAGGTTTCAGCTGATCGTATTCCAAATTGCTGCGATACAATATTCTGGTGTGTGTGTAAGCAGTGGCCGTATGTCATATTGTGTCTGTATTGCTACGCTGATCATTTTGGTGGTTTGTATTGACAATATTAACCCCTTTGTGGGAGGTAAAGGGACACAAAACTAATTTTTTTTACAGTTCAGATAGAGCACTGGTTTTCAAACCTGTTCTCAGGCTTCCCTAACAGTCCAGATTTTGAGGATATCTGAACTAGAGCACAGGTGAAATAATCAGCTAATTAGTAAACATGGTTATTAAAGGGACAGTCTACAATAGAATTTTTATTTTTTTAAAAGATAGATAATCCCTTTCATTACCCATTCCCCAGTTTTGCACAACCCAACACATTTATATTAATATACTTTTTACCTCTGTGCTTACCTTGTATCTAAGCATTGTCTGGCAGCCCCCTGATCACATGATGTATTATCTATTGACTTGCATTTAGTACTGTGTTGTGCTAACTCTTAAATAACTCCCCGGGCGTGAGCACATAGTTATATATATGGCCCACATGAACTAGCAGTCTCCTGTTGTGAAAAGCAAATACAAAAACATGTGATTAAGAGGCTGTCAAAAGAGCATTTGAAACAGGCAGAAATTTAGAGGTTTAAATGTTATAAAGTATATTAAAGGGACAGTCCAAGTCCAAAATAAACGTTCATGATTCAAATAGGGCATGTCATTTTAAACATCTTTCCAATTTACTTTTATCACCAATTTTGCTTTGTTCTCTTGGTATTCTAAGTTGAAAGCTAAACCTAGGAGGTCCATATGCTAATTTCTTAGACCTTGAAGGCCGCCTCTAATCTGACAGTTTTTCACCACTAGAGCGTATTAGTTCATGTGTTTCATATAGATAACTGAGCTCACGCACGTGAAGTTACCTAGGAGTGAGCACTGATTGGCTAAAATGCAAGTCAGAGAGGGATTGCATGGTATTTTGGGGCTGGACTGTGCTGTTAAAGGGCCAGTCAACACAGTAGATTTGCATAATAAACAAATGCAAGATAACAAGACAATGCAATAGCATTTAGTCTGAACCTCAAATGAGTAGTAGATTTTTTTTCTGACAATTTTAAAAGTTATGTCTTTTTCCACTGCCCCTGTACCATGTGACAGCCATCAGCCAATCACAAATGCATACACGTACCATGTGACAGCCATCAGCCAATCACAAATGCATACACACTTATTCTGCAAATTCTTGCACATGCTCAGTAGGAGCTGGTGACTCAAACATTTTAAATATAAAAAGTCTGTGCACATTTTGTTAATGGAAGTAAATTAGAAAGTTCTTTAAAATTGCTGCTCTATCTGAATAATGAAAGTTTAATTTTGACTTGAGTGTCCCTTTAAAGGGACACTGAACCCAGTATTTTTATTTTGTCATTCAGATAGAGCATGACATTTTAAGCAACTTTCTAATTTACTCCTATTATCAAATTTTCTTTATTCTCTTGGTATCTTTATTTGAAATGCAAGAATGTAAGTTTAGATGCCGGCCCATTTTTGGTGAACAACCTAGGTTGTCCTTGCTGATTGGTGGATAAATTCATCCACCAATCAAAAACTGCTGTCCAGAGTCCTGAACCAAGAAAAAAGCTTAGTTGCCTTCTTTTTAAATAAAGATAGCAAGAGAACGAAGAAACACTGATAATAGGAGCAAATTAGAAAGTTGCTTAAAATTGCATGCTCTATCTGAATCACAAAAATAAAAATTTGAGTTCAGTGTCCCTTTAAGTCAGGATCAGACTGATATGCTTCAGGAAAGTTCTTCTCTGTGAAAGGAACATGATGAACAAAAAGAGGCTGCTTCTTGGGTTGTAACTAGCCATAGAACAAGCTATTATGCTATTGGTCGTTCCCAGGTTGAGCGCTTCTCTCTTTTTATTTATAAAATGCAAGTCTGTCAAAAGAACTGAGATAAGGGGCAGTCAGCAGAAGCTTCAATACAAGGTACTTACAGAGGTAATATGTGTATTATTATAACTGTGTTGGTTATGCAAAACTGGGGAACGGGTCTTAAAGGGATTATCTATCTTTTTAAACAACAAAAATTCTGGTGTTGACTGTCCCTTTAAACCTGCTCTAACCCAAGGTGTTCCTGAAAATCTGGCCTGTTAGGGGAGGCCTGAGTACAGGTTTGAAAACCAGTGAGAGAGAGGATGCGATTTTAAACGACTTTCCAATTTATCTATATTATTGGATTTGCCTTGTTTTTGTGGTATTTTTTTTTTGGAAAAGCATACCTAGGTAGGCTCAGGAGAAGCCGTGCACGATTGGTGTCAGTGCATATATGCCTCTTGTATTTGGTTCACCCAAAGTTTTCAGCTAGCTCCAAGTAGTGCATTGCTACTCCTTCAACAAACAAAAAACAAGAGAATAAAGAAAAATGTCATTAATAAAAATAAATTGTAAATGTGTTTGAAATTGTATGCTCTATCTGAATCATGAAAGAAACAGGTTTTGTGTCCCTTTAAACTCGCAGCAAAATACCTGTATGAGAAGACTAATACTTAGTACATTCTTATTGCAGCTGTATGTCCCTTTAAGAGATATTTTAAGTCTTCCAACATTTTTGTTTTTCTCAGTGAAACTGGATGCATCTGTTGATCTCTATGGTTAAGCATTATTAGGATTTGGGAATTGAGGAAAAGCTTGCCAGTCTTTTGATCAGGCTTTGAAATGGTGCCAGTGATCTGTCTAAGCCAGGAGTGCCTAAACTTTTTGAATGGAGGGCTGGTCATTAATAGCAGGATTGGCCGGGGGCCACATTACAGTTTATACTCACTTGTGCAATAGATAATGCTTCAAAATAAAAATAGATTATAACTTTTAGTTAAATACAACAGAATTGGATAATCAACAAGTGCATAGTAAAAGATAATTACAATAGCACTTTACTGACAAATTTCGAAATTGACGTCAATTTGCCAGCCCCCTGTACCATGTGACAGCCATCAGCCAATCACAGACTGATTTACACTGTGAGCTCTTGCACATGCTCAGTAGTAGCTGGTGCCTCAGAAAGTGTGAATATAAAAAGGCTATGTGCAACCTGATAATGGAAATTACTTGGAAACTGCATGTTCTATCTGAATCATGAAAGTTTAATTTTGGCTTTAGTGTCCCTTTAAAAATGAAATCCGTAAAACTAATTCATACATTTAATTTAACTGTATATACTGCTCAAATTAATAACATTTGATTCAAAATACATATGCTTAAATGGACAGTCTACATTAGAATTTGTATTGTTTTAAAAGATAGAAAATCCCTTTATTACCCATTCCCCAGTTTTGCATAACCAACAGTTATATTAATATACTTTTTACCTCTGTGCTTACCTTGTATCTAAGCCTCTGCTGACAGCCCCCTGATCACATGACTTTTTATTTATCTATTGAGTTGCACTTAGTACTGTGTTGTGCTTTACTCTTAAATAGCTCCTCAGGCATGAACACAATGTTATCTATATGGCCCACATGAACTAGCAGTCTCGTGTTGTGATAAGAGGCTGTCTGTAGTGGCTTAGAAATAGGCAGACATTTAGAGGTTTAAATGTTATGAAGTATATTAATATAACAATATTGGTTGTGCAAAGCTGGGGAATGGATAGCAAAGGCGTTAGCTATCTTTTTAAACAATAACAGACTGTCCCTTTAAAGGCACAGTAAACCTCTTGTAATTACAACATGCAGTCTTCCAATAGATTAACATGTCAGCAGAGTCTAAACTTTATTAGAACAGATTAAAACATTGTTTGCTGCAATTGGTCAATCTCCACCCGCCAGTCGCCACTTTCCATGTTTGGATTCGCCAATCCAGACTTAAAGTGGTGTATTTAGTGGTCCTTTAAAGGGACATGAAACCCTAAATTTTTCTTTCATGATTCAGATAGAGAATACAATTTTAAACACTTTCCAATTTACTTCTATTATTTAATTTGCTTCCTTCTCTTGTTATCCTTTGCTGAAAGGTTTATCTAGGAAAGCTCATGAGCTGCAAAGAACCTCGGTTCTAGTTGTTGATTGTTGGCTTGATATATATACTGATTTTGATTGGCTCACCCATGTGTTCAGTCAGCAACCAGTAGTGCATTGCTGCTCATTCAACAAAGCATGCCAAGAGAACAAAGACAAATTTATAATAGGAGTAAATTAGAAAGTTGCTTAAAATTGCATGCTCTATCTGAATCATGAAATAAATAAAAAATGGGTTTCATATCCCTTTAACTCTGGTTGATAAAACTTGGTCACCAATGATGTCATTCATATCACCCATCAATGCAGTTAAGAAAGGTACAATTCTTTTTTTTTTTTTTTTTTTATTCTTTATTTATGTTCCAAAAGTATAAGTAAACAACCTCACAATTGGGCTTACATTTCACCTCGCAGGGTGTTTTGCCGATTCAAAAAAATAAACAGCCTCTCATTAGAGAGAGGTCCAATTCTGATGCATTCAAATGTTAGTAATGGTAAAAAGAGATCCGGAATGTTAGGGATATTTTAGATAGAGTTTAATTCATTAGTTGTAATGAAGTTGCGCTATAATTGACTTTTTAATAAAGATATGAAATTTAAAATACCCTGCGCTCCGCCACCCACTTCAAAAGCCAATTTTTCGGTGAGATAGCAGTCTACATTGTTGTCCAATCACCTCTCTAGCTATGACAAAAGGTGCTATAAGGGCAAAGCGCTGATTGGAGAACAGTTCAAACCTTTGGCTCACAGAAAAATTTACTTTTTGAAGTGGGCATCAGAGCTTGGGAATTTGAATTTCATATTGTCGCTTTAATTCTGCTCTTGAAACTAATGTAGAAAAATATTTGTTTTATGTAATATTTGACCGTCGTAAAAAAAAAAAATAGTTTCTGAAACCATCAATTGTATGTTGCATTTCCCTATTTGAAATATTTTTGACTTTTGATTCAAAGGGGAAACTTTAAGCTGTGTTAAGACTTTAAGCTATATTTGTTCTTTAGAAGAATTCAGTGACAACACATGTCTAAGATACCATTCGCTCTACTGTGTTTTTTTTTTTAACATTTGCCCATCCCTGCTGTGCACAGCTGGAGCGTTTCTTCTGCGCATGAGGACTTGACTCCAGCTCTGTGCCAACCATCAGTGTGCCAAGTTTGTCTTCCATTAAAGGGACGCTCAAGTAAAAAATTAAACTTTCATGATTCAGACAGCGCAACAATTTAAAACAACTTTCCAATTTACTTCCACTGACAAAATGTGCACAGTCTTTTTATATTTACACTT